>NW_013525246.1:413128-457037 GCF_000836215.1 Papilio polytes | reverse complement strand
ACATATTATCTGCCGACGGACGGACGTAAGCCGGTATTCAATTATTGCATATAAATTGATCATTTATTATAATGAATAATACAATAATAACAAAGTGTATGTGGGCACAACTTATTATTACTACACACACACACACTTGTTATGAAGTCAGCAAATATTGCCACTAAAATATTTACTATAATATTCTATTCTATGAATATTATATAAAATAACTATATATATAATTCGTGTAAAAAGATAGACATATATCTTTATATAGAGAGCCGGACATTTCTCGGGGATGAAGCTTATCCCATGTGTACTCCAGACTTTGTTTTATATCTGTGCCAAATTTCAATAAGATATGTTGAACCGTTGCAGAATGATCGAGTAAACATTTAAAAACTAAATTAATGAATCCACGGGAACCGTAACTACTCCACGGATAAAAAGTAGCCTATGTGTTCTTCCAGACTATGCTCTAAACCTGTGCCAAATTTCATGGAGATCCGTTCAGCCGTTTAGGCTACAAACGCTAACAAACATCCATCCATCCATCTATCTATCCATCCATCTAAACTTTCGCATTTATAATATTAGTAAGAAGTAAGATTATCAATTTGAGTAGTAGTTTTAAGGCAAAAACATTTCACATCACTTTAGATGAAAGGTCATCCGACAGTTTCGTTGTCATTTTGTTAAAGGGAGACGACGTCGACGAATGTAGGTTACCAAGAAATGTCACTTATCCAATTTTATTATTACGTTATTCTAAACGAGCAATAGACTGAAAAAATATATGACAGGCGAGCTTTCGCCCGCGACCGTCAAAAGTCCATACGCGTGGGAGTAAAAAACAAAAGTAGCCTACGAATTTATCCAGATTACGTTTTACATCTATGCCAAATATCGAGATCCGTTCTGCAGTTTAGGCTTCAAACTATAATAAACATCCATACATCCATCCATCTAAAATTTGCATTTATAATTTTAGTTAGAACTAAAGATATTAACTTGTATAACTGTATTACTCAATAATAAAAGTAGAAGAAGTGTTTATTCCACACCTTTTTTAAATAAAAAAAAAACTGTAAAAAAACACCCTGTAGAAATCGTAGTAACGGAGTCTCTATGATCTCAAAATTCTATGATAGTTACATTAAAAAATCATATCCCAACATAAATTGCGAGGATCTACGTCCGTAGTGCTACGTGCTACGTGCTACGAGTCGCTGCGGACGTAGCATCTAAGCTATAGTAAAGCCCGCTACACACGTTTAGTATTAACTGCACAGTTTTCTACTGAACAGTCGAACATTTACAAGACGTGTGTAGCTTAAAGAAATAAAACCAATTATTGGAATTTTAAACTGTTGCCATGTTATAATTTAGCAAAGATACAAGATAAAATAATATTTTCGTATTTCACAGCTTTTTAAAATTCATGTACAGTTTTGTTTCAGAATACAAAAAAGTTTTTGACTACAAAATTGAACCAAAAGACCATATTTTTTTTCCTAAAATATGTCATTTTTAAACCATGTTTTGTGAATATTAAAACAAAGCGAGAAAAGAGTAAAGGAAAAAGATTAGAAGGGGGAGGGGAGAATCATATAGAAGGGGAGGTCATATGAGGTCAGGAATATTACTGTGGCATATATGGGCGAAATAACCATTTGACAACAAATCTTCCTAAAACAAAGCCTTCTACAAAAACAATCAGAGAAACAAATAAATTTCGTATTGCGTTTCAAAGTTTTACAGCAAATAATAAAAAAGTTTACCTTTACTTACATTTATGTCAAATAGCTTAGTCTTAAATAGGACGTCTAGGATGTGCTTACAAGCGATTTATGCTTTCTAAGTAAAAAACGTATTAAAGGAAAATTAAAAACTCATTATCTTTAGTCCTACAAGTCAAATCACCAGAAAAGTGAGCTCAGATCATTTAATACGCTTGAAGAAGTTTTCCAACTTGGAAACCGGGATTTTGCGATCAACTTGAACACGCCTCGTTTAGGCGACGAAAAGGCTTTTAAAATAAGTTTGTTAAGACTTTTCGATCACTTATATTACTCGCTAACTTTGCTTAAATGAGGATATACGTTTAGTTTGTTCAAGTTTCATTGTAAGTTTAATAACTTACCTAGTTTTAATTTTTTCGTAAAAAACACTTGATAGATGGTGGCACTTGACTTTTTTCTATATCGTAACCTGGAAAAGAAAAAAAAACATTTTAATACGAAGTATTACGAAACAGTAGTAGAGCCCGCTTTAACATCTTCGCACTGCAGGGCTGGCTCGCCCGGTGTAATACAACAACCGCACAGAAAACAGGCGTGAAGTGGAAGCAATTCCGCGTTTCGTCTGATGAGTGTGGTGCCGGAGGCCTAATTTTAGTCCCTTTCCACTTCTATTTAAGAGGAAAGGATGGGAAGGAAAAGTGAATTTGACGGTGGAGGAGACGCATAGGAAGAGAAAATATCCTTTTTATGTGCGTCTCCTCCTCCGTCAATGAAGGGTAGGCAACGCATCTGCAATTGCGGATGTTTATGGGCAGCGGTCGCTTTCCATTTCGGTGGATTCAGGTGGCCGCTTGCTCGTTTGCCGCCTTATATTATAAAAAAAAATTAAAAGATAACGAATATCAGTAAAACCGTTCGACTGTAAAAAACATGAAAGCAAAACATTACCTCGATCAAGTACGAGATCAATATTAAATATCACATGCATAAAGCAAATAAACATTTTCATTTAAATATGACTACATTAAAATAAACTGTTACCGATATTTATGTAACGGAATAAAGTATTTCAAAGAATACAAGGTGAGTACAGTTTGAGTCGAGTTCACGTCAATGTTGTTTTTCAATATTCTAGGAACGATACAAAAGAACTGCTCGTTTTACTGAATAATAAAACGTGGCTGAGAAAGTTTGCATACAACGTAACATGAAGTTATTGAACTGGAATCTTGTATACATTTTAATCAAGACATGTTCTTTTTAACTACTGTTCACCTGAATTACAACTGGTTACTAATTTTATATTATACGAGCTGTCGCTCGAAGAATTTGTTAGCGCAAATTTGGACCACCCAATACGCCATTTTGACAACATGGAATTAAAAAAAAGTAGCCTATAATATGCCGGTCTATGTTAGCTACATTTCAGTGAAGGTCCGGTCGAAATCGGCCCATCTGTTTCGAAGATTACGCGGAACAAACGCATGCGGACAGACACACAGACAGACAAAAAATTTAAAAATCGATTTTTATTCGACAGCAACGTAAATACATTATCTTCCCGAAATCTGGGATTTTACTAAAAGGTAAGGCAGAAGAGAAGAGGGCAATAAAGCGGTGGCAGCACTGAAGTGACCACCCATACCCTGGACATCTTAAACTAAAGAGGAACCGTAAATGCGTTGCTTACCTTTTAGAATGAGATACAATCGATTCTTAAAAAACCTAAGTCCTAGACACGTCCCACAACGCTATTGCGAATTGCGAGGCATTATAAACAATAGTTCCTACTATGTAGACTTCGATATTCCTAAAAAAAATAAAAAATTACGAAAATTACTCGAAAAATACGAGTAGATACTAAGGAAGGCCCTAAAGAGTCCATTAGGTATTCTGTGAAGTCCTTTATTACATTAATCTGAATGTTATTTATTGTTCAAGCATAATAATTAAGACAAGAAAGATTATTCATACCCTGCCTTCATTAATCTTTCCACCCAACGTACTCGTATGTGATGGATCGTGTATACAAGTACTTAAATCTTCCATTTGTAATAATAGTGGAACGATATAGTTAATTGTTTGTGTTTAAACGATACTTAAGTTGATGTTATAGTTTCATTGCTTGAGACAAAACAATTAACGAGTGCCAAAGTCTAGACTATTATAATAAAGCGTAAACACACACTTTTTTGTTGCCTAAGATGTCAACAATTACAGCATATTTTTGAATAATTCTTTTTTTTAATAAAAAGCCCTACAATTGCGTCACGCTTTAGGATATATATATTCACCCTATTAAACTTAGGCGGTAAACATTTTGGATAAAAACCCTAATGTGGGAAAGAGACCATAAGTTGCTGCCACCATCAAAAAGCAAGATTGCCATAGTAAGGTATTTTGACATTTGCAATTGAGAATTTGATAAATGTAAATATTAAAATAAAGTTTTTATAATTCCATGCGGATAAAGCCGCACTGGAACAACTAGTTCTCCATATTGCTCCGCAGCTCTAGGCAATATTTACAATACATACGAGTTACTTTTAATTTAATTAAAAAGTTATATAGACACTTTGACTACTTTTAATCGATTAATTAACGATATTGACTGTGGTAACTCCCCTGCGTACAGTCGGCGGAGTGATCGATGACGCGAACGCCCTTGGAGTACCGGCCTTTATAGCGAACATGCCTTCATAGATTATACCGTTAATTAATTTTAAAGAAAACTAAGCTGTACTCAAAGTTGAGTAATAGGAGTCTCAGGAAATTAAGTAACCATTAAATAACTATGTGTGGGAGCTGAAGGCCCAAGGAATCATTAAAATGCAACTTACCGTATATTTAAAAAAATGTAAATGTATTTGCCTGCAATTCTGGCCGCACGTAATTTAAAAAAAGCTTTTTAAGTGTATGTCGTCCCGACTTAATATATTTGTGACAAATTGCATCTAGATCCTTTAAGCCGTTTTGGAAGTAAGTAATGTTAAAAACAAAATTAGTACCGTGCTATAGAATTGGCGCAACTCTAGATTATCGGTATAAACGTCACGTCCCTAGCTGACAGCTGTCAATGTCACTAGTAGAATGGATAGATTGGCGCGCATCCTGAGTCCTGACAAAGTGTTGCTCTGAGTTTAAAGCGACAGTATCTATGAAATAAGTTGTGGATTTAAAAAGTTAGTAGGCTACGTGTTCCACCATACTATGGTTTATCGTGTAGGCTACAAACTCTAACAAATATACATCCATACATCTAAACTTTTATGTTAATAACATTAGTCAGTCTGAAGAGTCACATATAGTTAACTTAAAGTGCAGAAATCTTTTAAAATAGTGCACTATTACATACGTTAAGAGGCAGGAATTTAAAACACGTCGTGCTCGAGGGACCATTAGAGGGACTGTAATGAGAGGCATTAGGATTCTCAGCATTCTCGGAGTTACTTGTTAGCGAAGCCTCGAGTAAGACGCTCTGTCTTAGGAATTGTTATGTAACTACTACAGTATCTTCTATACTAATGTTACAAATTTATTTATTTTTTTGTATGTATCGAAATAACTCAAAATGTCTTGGACCGATTTCAAGCTACTTTCACCATTAAAAAGCTAAGTTATCAGTGAGTAATATATGCTATGGTTTCATTATTTTTAAATTTCATGATGACGGGTGAAGGAAAACTTTGTTTGTTTGATTACAATGAAATAACTCAAAAACTACAGGGCCGATTTCAAAAATTCTTTTACCATTAAATAGCTAGGTTGTCAGTGAGTAACATAGGCTATTTTTTATATTACTGTTTTAATTTCACGCAGACAGAATCGCGGGCGAAAGTTAGTATTACATAATATTTTAATTACTTGTAAAACATTTATCACCGCGACAGTACCGTATGAGATTAATCAAGGCGGCGCGATCGGCTCAAATTAGTCCCGCTCTAGGTCTCGGTCCGACGTTCATTAGTCATTCACCTTAAGAACGACCTCATTCAGCCGTAGATGAGATCCCAGATACAAGTGGGACGATATGACGTAGTTATACAGTGTGTAACAGCAATCTAACTATCGCTAATGTTATCTAAGCGGTGAAAAACAAATATAGCTTTATTTCCCTCATGACAAAATACAAAAATATTACATACTAGCTGTTGCCCGCGACTTCGTCCGCGTGGTATTAGAAAACATACGAACTATGTAAATAACATGAAGCTTCGTATCCCTCGGAAACCGGACATTTCTCATCCCATATGTACTCGAGACTGTTTTATATCTGTGCCAAATTTCAATAAGAAATATTGAACCGTTGCAGAATGATCGAGTAAACATTAAAAAACTAAATTAATCAATCCCACGGGAACCGTAACTATTCCCGGGATAAAAAGTCTAAGTCTAAAAGACTATGTGTTCTTCCAGACTATGCTCTAAACCTTTGCCAAATTTCACGGAGATCCGTTCAGCCGTTTAGGCTACAAGCGCTAATAAACATCTATCCATCGTAACTTTCGCATTTATAATATTCTATATTATATGATGTGATTTACACGTATACTAAAAACTAAGAAAATGTGAAATAATTATCTAACATGTGAAGAACAAAAAATTGTTGTAGAAGAAAAAAAAATGTTTATAGTTACTAGTACAGTTAGTGTTCTTAAATAATACTATACTACTATTATTATATTACTATTGCTTTCATGCAAAAAATATTAGTATTTTTAGTATCTTCTGTATAAGGGCCGACCGTAACTAAGCGGTAATTATTAAAGCTTTTATAACAATCCTTTTAATATTTAGGGTCACCCTTAGCGACTAATAAACGACTGAGCGTCACTGTAATCTATACTTAATATTATAAAGAGGAAACATTTGTATTTTTATATTGGAATAACTCAAAAACTACTGGACGGATTTTAAAAATTCTTTCACCATTGTAAAGCTACGTTATCGCGGAACAATAGGAGATATTATTTAGTTTCACGTGGACGAAGTCGCGAGCAACAACTAGTGTTATGTAATTAAAAAATTAAAAATGTTTTAAAATATTTAAGCAGATCTTTAGACAGCAAGATAATACCGGGCTATTTGAATAAAGGAATTTGATAAAAGCAATAATTCTTTTGTTCAAGGACATTGGACTCGTTACGCCCAATTAATAATGTAACAAGATGTTGGAGCTCTTTTTTTCACCAGCATTACAATCTACAGACCTAATTACCGCTGTTAGAATATAATCTTCTTGATTAATGACCTAAAATAAAATAAAAATTTTTAAAAACATTTATTTTCTCTTTAAAATCTTATCTTATTAAGCATACTAATATAATAAATGCGAAAGTTTAGATGGATGGATATTTGTTAGAGTTTGTAGCTTAACGAATCTCGATTAAATTTGGTATAGACGTAGAGGATAGTCTGTAAGAGCACATATGGTAGACTTCTTGCTTTTGTTTTTTTAATTCCATGTGGACGGAGTCGCGAGCGATAGCTACTGTTTAATAAATATTAGACTTATTATAACAATAATTTTATTACAGAAAAAACTAAAATATGTGAACGAACTTCGACAATACATGTAGTCTTATACAGAAGCTGCCCAATGTTTACAAAATAAAATATATAAATAATTTGTTCATGAACAAGAATTAATTAAAGTTAATAAAAAAAATTAAAAAAAGCCTTACTGTATAACACTTAAGGCCTGTCTAACCACTGACTGATAGAGGTTCAGATAGCTTAAAAATGACGTCACTGTCAGATAAGGGAATAAAATCCGATATTTCCATCACAAATTTTACATGTTTGATTGTTATCAAAAAATTTACAACTTGGTAGAACTAGGGAAAGATAACGAACCGAATATGTCTGTCTGTACAGTATCGCTTAAGAAAGTAATAAAAAAGACACTACAATCTTTATAATGTTTTAGTTTAATATAGACTTTATGTGTTTGTTATAAAGTTTAAAATTATAGTTATTTATGTCCAGTGAAATGTAAATCAGTCGACTATTTGGTCCTTTCAAATAACTTTGAAGTTTGAATCAGAGAGCTCTTAATTAATTCTACTAAGATTTCAATTAACATGTTCTGGAAGATTCCTTTTGGGGAAATAAAGTTTCTTTGATTCTTTTAAACACCATTTCTATTGAAATATTTTATAAATAAATCAATAAACGATACTCATACTTCATGCTAATATTTGGGAAGTTAGGATGGATGGATGTTACTAAATATCTCCAAAACTGTATAAGAGTTATGTTTGACAGATGTAGATAGTCTGGAAGAACACAGATTACTTACATTTTTTTTAATCCGTACTGACAAAATCGCGTGTAAAAAATAGTACTTTTAATAAAAATGTGATCATAATTTTATAAAAATAACAAATGACAGCATTACTTAAACACGGTAACGCAGCGCGCGTCGTCAATCCTTGAGATTACATTACGTCTCTGTGAAACTTGACGTCGACTTTGTACATGTTTCTGCCACAAAAGCGTAAAATTCAATTTCCCAAGGGACATAAATTGCATTAAATATCTAAACGTATAAAGATGTTACTTTTTTAAGCAAATATGTATTAGTATTTGGTTTTTTTAAAAGCTTATGGCAGAGGGAGTCATAATAAAAATTATTTTTGAGGTTTAGACCCAACAGAATAACAGTTTATTTGACATCATGCACTCATATTTAACAGAAATATGAATATAAACACCGTCTTTTATTTCTTATGTTTGATTTTCGCCCGCAAATCCGTCCGCGTGGAATAAAAACAGCAATAGGTAACTTATGCATTCTTCCACACTATACTCTACATCTATGCCAATTTTCATAAGCATTCGTTCAGCAGTTTAGGCTACAAATTCTAACACCTATCCATCTAAACTTTCGCATTCATATAAGTAGGATTTCCGTTTAACGTTTTTTGTTTAAAAAAAATATTAATAAAAGTTGGTAATACCAACATTGTAACATATTGTTTGAATTGAACAAATTAGTTCAACAATGCAATCAATTCTAGGTCGTAATAATGAAGCATCGGTTGAATTGATTCGCTGATGCCTGCTTCACACGAGAGCGCAGTGGATAGTGCACTCTCATGCATACTGTTAAATAAGTACTGTTTTACTGGTGTGTGAAACAGGCATTATGTGCGGCGCGTGTAACAAAGGTCAGGGGTCACAAACATTTCCTATTAACTTTTTTAAGGAACTTAATTATGCCTGACAAGAGTTCATATTGTTTTTATACTCTAGGTGGCTTATTAATTAATATATTATATCAGACAGATAATTAATATATTATATTATATCAGACAATCGAACATTGTGCTAAAGTAGGAACTCAACTGACAGTTAGAAACTGACTATGTGTTCTTCCAGACTATGTTCTATATTTTCGTCAAATTTCATCGAGATCGGTTAAGTCGTTTTGGAGATACATGCAATCAAACTTTCGCATTCATAATTTTTTTTTCATAGTTTCTTTTTTGTTTTTAAAAGGGAAAAATAAAGGATTGAAAGCGTAAATAAACTTAACGTTAGTTTAAAATTGCTGTTTTAAAATGTAACCGGAAAGTATTTATACTAAACGTGTAAAATATAAGGTGCAGTTAAGCGTTGAATTAACCGTGCACTTAGTTTACATTTAGTCATAAACGCGAGCTTTTTACGACCTGATAAACTTTTTAATGTTCGCAATAACTTGCGATCTTAGTTTTAACGCGAGTTTGTTTACTATTTTTAATATTGTATATGTTTGATAATATTAGGTCAATTTTATGTATAGGTTTTATTTATATCTATACTAATATAATAAAGCGTAAACACACTACTTCGTGGCGTAGGATGTCAGCAATCTCAGCGTATTTTTAAATAACTCCGTCTTTAACAACAAACCCTACACTTAGGGTACACTGTAGGGTATTAAACTTAGGGGTAAGTAAATTAATTAAGTAAATCAGAAAAAACACCTTCATGTGTGAAAGAGACCATAAACTACAAGCCAACATCAAGAATTTGACATTTAATAATTTGAAAAATGTAAACAATAAAATAAAGTTTTTGCGATTTCACGCGAATGAAGCCGCACGGGAACAGCTAGTGTATAAATAAAAGATGGAGCATTATTAAGAAAACAATCTTTAAGAGGTTAGTAGGTGTCAGTTAAAACTGAACAGTTAGATTCTTTAACAGAACTGAGCATAATTTTACATAACAGTCATTTCTCTAATATAAAACCTTTAATATAAGTGCATAATCTCTGCCTACCCTTCTGTAATAAGGCGTGATTTAGCTATGTAGTATATATAACGGTTATATAAAAATAAGTGAAATTACAATAAAGCCTGTGTAATTGTGGCGAGAAATTTGGTCCGTTGCACAACACGGTTCATTTGCTTTCAAAAGACGTCAACTAAGGAGCGTTACAGAAACCTCACTAACTACGGTATTCAGCCTCTTGTTGCTTTTGATTAGTTCCTATTGAACGGTTTCCAACGCGACCGACTACCAAATCATTTTAAATGAAAATGTTACCTGTAATTCCACACGGTAGACATAAATAAAAATGGAAATAAATAATTCCTCCGCAATATTTATCAGACATAATTATTTAGTTTCTTCTAGATAATTTATAGACTACTAGCTGTCAAACGCGACTTCGTCAGTCAGTCTAATCTCTACATTTATGTCAAATTTTAATCGAGATCCGATAAACTGATTAAGCGGCAAACTCTAACACATCCGTCCATCTAAACTTTCGAATTTATAATATTAAGTAAAACCTTACATCATTGTTGAACATGTTAGTTAGAAAAAGTACTTATAACGCAGAGTTTCTTTAACATCTTCACACGAATGGGCCGGCTGATCCGGCCACGACTAACATACGATTACGAATACCACGACCACACAGAAAACAGGCGTGAAATGGAAGCAATTTCGCGTTTCGTCTAATGAGTGTGGTGCCAGAGGCCTAATTTTAGTCCCTTTCCCTTTCCACCATTTTCTTAAGAGGAAAGGATGGGGAAAAAAAAGTGGATTTGACGGTGGAGGAGATGCATAGGAAGGGGAAATGTCCTTTTTATGTGCGTCTCCGCCTCCATCAATTAAGGGTAGGCAACGCATCTGCAATTGTAGATGTTTATGGGCAGCGGTCGCTTTCCATTTCGGTGGATTCAGGTGGCTGCTTGGTCGTGTGCCACCTTATACAAATAGTAAATAAGAGAAATCGCGTCTTCTATACATAGAATGCATAACAATATATACAAAAATCAAAACAATATGAAAAGTATCTACTTACCTAAAAACAACACTCGCTTCTTCAATCTTTAGATGCGCAGTATCCACCACCGACCAACGCAGGATGACCTCTCGGCGATCGCCCAGAGATCCACTTACGATCTTCGCTGGCAAAAACCGTCCGTATTTATAACCTTTTCTATACCCAAGCACAGACCTAGCATCACGATATCCACGAAATTTCGGCCTAAAGTAATAACCGACGTCACTTTTTCGTGTCCTATAACTGTCTAATATATCACTGGTAAAATCTGTGTGCACTTTGTGCTTGGATACTTTATGCTTTGGGACAAAGTATGGTGGTTCTTCGTCCCGGCAAGCGCGGTCCGAGCTGTCAGTTGGAGTAAAGTTGCCTCGGATGAAGTTATCCACGATGGTGTAGAGAACGTAATCTTGGAGAGATGCATCGGTGAACTGTAGGTGAACTGTAACAAAATAAACAGTATGTTATTTACATCTTACTAATGTTATAAATGCGAAAGTTTAGATGGATGTTTTGAAGTTTGTACCCGTAACTGCTGAACGGATTTCGATGAAAGGCATGTAGAGGATAGTCTGGAAGAACACATAGGCTATTTACTTATGTTTTTTAATAGCTAGGTTAAAGTTAGTTCTTAAATAAATGAAGAATAGGGTGACCATAGTTTAGAAGTAGATAGAGGTCACAGATATGGGTTGTGGCTTCTTTTAGTAAATCTTCAGACAATGGTATTATGGAATTTAAAATAAATTCAATGCAAGATTTTTTGTAATAGTGATAGAATGTTAAGGAAACAGTTCGATTTATTTTAATAACGTCCGACATGTTTCGGACACTTTTTCATGCTTATCACTTCGGTCCCATTTTATCTCCGGATATTGAGGTTTCCTTTGCAACGTTCCGACATATCTTATTGAAAAGGTTTGACGGACAATATAAGTAATTTTCTATTATTTGGAACATGTGTAATTGTATTTTATTTACGCTTAGAAAGACGAACATTAATCCTGCAGTTTTTACAGTAATTGCTAAATGTATAGTATGAATACACACTGAGGAAGATGTGCGCCAGGAAATGATTTAGGCGAGGCCTAAGGAGAAGAGCTACCAGTAAGTCTTATTCGAAATACTTTTCTTACCTTGTTATTATTATTTATTTTGTTATTATTATTCTTATATTGTTATTCTTATTTCTTGTGGTTAATATACGATTACATCACCAGATTAACCACAATTTGTATTTATCTTTTAATTGGTATAACTGGAATTGTAATTGTTAATCTCTTATTTTTCAATAAAATTATTTCTATTTCTATTTCTATCTATTTTAGATTATCTAGAGGAAGGTGTAGCTGCCATCAACACCCTCTACGCGACACCACTACAACAAATATAAAGAACTGTAGTAATCAAACGGCCGAGTGTGGCGTATACATTTAAGTAATTTAACCGAATTAACAAATGTAATAAAGTTAATAAAAGTAATATTCAAAAGTATAGCTTTTATTCTATTACAGACGTATTTTTCTCCCCCAGTCCGGGCTGTCATTCGATTGAAATATAGCTGTTTTTGTCGTTATCTAATCTGTATATATTTTTTCAGCTTACAGTTACGCTTATTTATTACAATCTGATTAAGGGAATGATTTATTTCAGGTATTACGGATATATTTTAAAATTAGGGCCCTCGTTTTCATAATAAATTGTCACTTTAAATTGTTTTCTTTCTTTGTTTCTTTCTTTCT
The DNA here is from genome assembly GCF_000836215.1 of Papilio polytes. NCBI lineage: Eukaryota > Metazoa > Arthropoda > Insecta > Lepidoptera > Papilionidae > Papilio > Papilio polytes. The sequence goes on along the minus strand of NW_013525246.1, from coordinate 444,285 downwards.
TTCTTTCTTTCTTTCTTTCTTTCTTTATTTCTTTCTTACTTTAAATTGTAATTCTATTAAGACAGTATTTAATTTTAATATTGATCTGTTAATCAGCTTTGTTTGTATGTAAACTAGTATTGATAAAATCTTCATTTGCTAGCTAGCTGTTGCTCGAGACTTCGTCCGCGTCAAATTAAAAAATGCCATGTTACTCACTGATAACGTAGCTTTTAAATGAAGGAAGTATTTTTAAAAACTGACCAGATGTTGCGTTATTTCAATATATACAAAAATACAAATTCTTCCTTTTTATGTTAGTCGTATAGATAAACACACACATACTATATACTAATATTAGTAAATCGCATTTGTTAAAATAAATTCCTCGCTTCTAATCTTGAACTCTGATTCGCGCCTAAATCCTCATTGTTTTTTATGTCAATTATGTCTTGCTTTTTTAGCGGCCAGTATGATATTAAATTATTCATCCACAATATTTTTGCAACTTAACAATTATAATTTTACAATTAACCTTTTAAAACAAGTTACAATTTAATCTAGACATTCTTTTACTTTTTAATCAATTAAAAAATATTAACAATTGTTATCAGCGCCATCTATTATCAAATATTACTTAACCACTGTTTAATCGTCTTTTATTCATGTTTTTTTAATAATTTACACTTTCTTGGAAACAAGTTTTATGAAACCGTAGTTTTACTTGAAATAGATATACTACATTACCTTAATATAAAGTGGAATGATGTATATTTGTATGTTACGAATTAACTCAAAAACTACTGGACCGATTTTAAAAATCCTCTAACCATTTAAAAGTTACATTATCACTGAGTAAGGCTACAATTTTTTCCTTGTAAGAAATTATTTTTAATTTCGCAATTTTGTGGTCTAAAGTTAGCCTTTTTACTAAAATAATGCTAGTATAAGAATAGTGTATACCAAATACAGAAACCTGATTACAGAACGCTGCTGTTTGGAAAGTAATTATCGAGTTTGCAATCAACACGTGAACATAACGTCATTTGAATATTTGTGTACATTTGAATCGGTTGCATAACATGGCATAGATATTCAGAAATGGAATTGAACATGACAATTCGATACGTTTTAACCGGTTTAAATTTTACTAACAAGCATTTTAGTGCTATTATAAATGCGAAACTTTGTATATGGTTGGATGTTTGTTAAAATGTATATAAAAGGCTGAAGGATTTTCATGTTTTGAAGAACAAATAGGCTATTTGAACATTTAATTCCGGACGGGGTCACGCTTGACAGTTAGTACAGAATATACTTAAAAGACTTGTAAAGGTCATTGCAACATTTAAATAATTGTTATAACTAATGAGGCCATTCTTCATCAGCTATATTCAGTAATGGTGTATTAACGGACGCGGGGATAATGGCATGAATTAATCAGATTTATCTGAATGCCCTTCAGGTGACATCCAAACATTAATCTGCGAGTAAAATTTTATTTTTCATATTCAAACTAAAAGAAATCTGAATGAAGGTCTAATTTGTGATATTTATGAAACTAAATACATGTTTGTGAATTTAGTGAATTTTGATAAAAAAAAAGAATTTTTTTTTGTGACTGATTTGTCACTGTTTGCCTTGAAGAGGCATTTACAGATTCACCGGGCTTGAGGTGGCCGAGCGCAGATGGCGCTTAGCCTAAACCTCGTTTATGAGCAACTAGGCTCGAGGGCTCCCTCAGGAGCCTCGGCACGAGCCGTTACTTCGTTATTATTACCGGATTGGGAGGCCACTGAGCTCTTAGATCGCTTCGGTGGACGCTCCATGGAGTGACTAGGCACAAGTGCCCCCGAGAGGGGACCTCGGCTTGGGCTGTCACTCAATACGCGTTTAGCATTCCGATTCAAGGGCGCCCGAGAGGGCCGAACCTCGACTTGATCGGTTGCTGCTATCTGATTAATATTAATATGTCTAACATTACTACCACTTCGGAAAGCGTTAGCACTGGGAGAAGAAGTGGCGGAAGAAACTCCAGCAACGCTTCTATCATTGATAGGAGAGAACCTGCCAGCTATGAGGCCGTATCGCGGGAATGATTGCCGTAGCCGACAGCGACTACGGCGTGTTGTCTGTTTGCGTATATGTTTAATCCTAGCCTGAGCGATTGTTATTGCATCGTCTTGGAAGTCAAGAACGTGCCTAGGTCTGCGGTAATCACGTCGAATGCGGTAATCACGTCGAAACTTAAAAAGATAGGAATGCAGATACAAAAGTATGTCATTCACATGAAATGTTATCACCGCGTTTTAAAATACAAGTGGCGCCATCTAGTTTCGCTTAAATCGTATACCTAATTCTTCGTTCAAAAAACAGTTTCTCTTTTAATAAGGATCACGACTAAACTGTTTTCCTTTTATAACTTTGACAATCTAACGAATTAACTAAATTATTCGTGATTTATGTGGAAAGTTTATGAGTAGCGTAACAGCACTTACTAACTGCCAGGAAAGTATGAAAAACGACTTAAATGGCACTTAGCAAGGAATAAGTTTTTACAAGCAAATGTCCAGAATAATATAACTGCAAAACAGTTCAACTTTGTTACGATTCCACGCCTAGACTTAATAAGTACTAACTATTTCTCGCGATTACGTCCGCATGAAATTAAAAAAATATATAAAAATAGCCTTTGTTTCTCACAGATAAATTAACTTTCTAATGGTAAAAGAATTTTTTTAATCGGCAAAGTAGTTTTTACGTAAATCGAATACAAATATAAAACATAATAATCGAATACGAATACAAGTATACAGAATTACAAATCTTTCCTCTTTATAATATTAAGATGGTTAGGTTAGGTATTTTATGATTCACAAAAAATCTCGCCACAGCGCCATCTATTAAGACACGACAGAAACGACGTCAAATGGATCAAATTCGAATTCAAGAAGTATCTAATTTCAATTAAACATTCATTATCAATTTATTATAAACGATATTTTGTATAACGCAATAACAAAGGCCGTCTTGCGGCCAGACTTGACACTTCAAACTTTAATTTTAATTAATGGTTAGTTGAAACCACTTCATTAATATTCCTAGACTTTATTAATACTCGATTTGATTAAATTTTCCAAATTATTTCTTTACAAATTAAACTGATAGCATTACAATGCGTATAAGAAATTAATTACGCTTAGGGAACGTCCCACCAAATTCTAATTTGTCTGATAATCCAACGTGTAAAATCTGTGATAAAAATATCGGATTTTGTTACTTTATCTGAACCTCTATCAGCCAGTAGTGGGACAGACTCTTAATATTTGTTTAAGGATAAATTTGACTATAGATGTTTAAATAATTTTGACGTAAAAAAGTAGCCTTATGTAAATAACGTAACAAAAAAAAGTTACAAGTCAATAACAGAGCTAGAAGTTTCAATAAAAAATCCCAGGTTTAAATAAATACTGACAGTGTATAGACAGCTTTCTATTTAGTGAATAACAGCGATATCTGAAGGTTTACGAGGCTGTTATTGTATTTTATGAGAGAGAACTCGTCCATAAAGTTATGAAACAGCATAATATAATGTCTTACTTTGTAATACTCGATATGACATTTCCTGTACATTATTTTTACAATATCTATCCATGACATTATGCAAACTTTTGTATTGTCTCCATTTTGTAAACCTTTTAAATGACAACAACAACCTTTGAAATTGGCTAACTATTACCGTTACCAGCAATCTTGCTTCTTTACTGCTATTGGCTTGTAGCTTTTGTCTTTTCCGCGTGACGGCTTTAACCAATTTATTTACTCCCTAAATTTAATAGTGGTTTAAGCACTTGACTTTTACATAATTTACCTGACGGTCTTACGGTGAAGGAAAACATCGTGATGCAACTTGCACATATCAGCGAAGAAATCTAAAGATATGTGTGAAATCAACCCGCAGTGCAGCGTGGTTGATTATGACCTAGTCGCCCTAATTTAGGGTAAGCTCCGAGCCCCTCGGTGGGGACGTATTCTCAGCTGGTGATTATACTTTAATTGCTGACATCCTACGTAAATAAGTAATGTATGTTCACGCATTATATTAGTATAGAAACAAAATACCACCCTCCTAAGTCAGTTAGGTGTAATAAGCCAGTGAAAACGCACCCTAAAACTCATGGTTATAACATAGTTCATTTCCATACAAGAGCGGCTACAAGCTTCGATGCTTTGATGTTTACGTCACGTGCAGTACAAGCTGATCAACATTGAAACATGGCTCTGAAAAGCCTGTGTACATTGCCTGAGGTAACTAAACGTCAGAAACACGCTAGTATTTGTTATTACAGTAAAGTACGCAAATTGTTTGAATTTGGATCTACCATACGATTTTTGACCGACTTCCCTAAAGAACGTACTCAATTCGTCTGTATGTTTTTTTTATGTGTGTTACGGCATAACTGTGCAGCTAGTGGACCGATTTGGATAATTATTTTTTTATACGAAAGGTGGTGTTTGCAGGCGGGTCCCATTTTTTGTTTGATTTTGTGTGAATATGTAAATGTCCTCTATTTGAGCAATAAAATATCTGTTGAAATAATTCGAATGTTTTTATTACTAAAACATTTTCTTTTTGATTAAACAAGTCGAACAAGATCATATTAGTCTCTTTTCGTACATTTTAGCTTTATACGACCTTTATTAAACTTGTTTTAATTATATTGCTAAGATTATTTCAAAATTATAAACTCAAATAGTAAAATTTAATTAAAAAAGATGAGAAAATATTTTTATCTCGTGTACCATTGTTACGTGATAGAAATTACTAAATTAACTTTTACAAAACAGCATTCAATATGTTAAAAAACCCTTCACAAGTCCATTTATAAAATGAAAATATCTCATTACTCTTAACAAACATAAAAATAAATTCGATATGTACAAATAGGTCAGTGTACGGCGGAGTACGAATCAATCAAATTACATCGGAATTGCTTGCGACAGAAATGATATTCGATTCGTCTTTTTGTCTTAACTCAATCAATATTTATGACGAACCATATTGTATGTTACTGCTTGAAAAAGACATATTACATTATATTAACAAAATATGCTAAAACCAAAACCAAATATCTTATTTCTCCCAAACATAGTGTTACTCACATCACTCAAAGAGACTCCCTTAGTATCATTGATTCTGACCTCCGCTGTGCAAACCATAAAAAATAGTAATGTGGATTTTTCATGTGTTGTTTCTTTTTTTTGACCGACTTCCCAAAAGAAGGATGTACTCAATTCGTCTGTATGTTTTTTTTTTTTTTTTTTATGTGTGTTACGGCATAACTCCGCCGCTAGTGGACCGATTTTGATATTTTTTTTTATCCAAAAGGCAATGCTTGCAGGTGGGTCCCATTTTTTTGTTTGATTTTTGGAGTCTAAGACTACGACGTTGTTAAATATTTTAGCTTAAAATCGCGCGACGAAATTTCGGGTCATTTTTGCTTTTTTTGCTTACGTACCCTAAACTATAAGACTTACAATTTAAATTTGCTAAATAAAAGTCCGCGATAGCATATATCTATCAATAAATGTTTCCATCATCAAGAGAATTTAATGTAGATTATAAATGCCCTTGGAATTATATAATTCAGATCAATAGTTTAGGAGATATCATAAAAAGCAAATTACGAGTCGCAGAAAAAAATACCAACTTGTAACAAAGTTTGCTTTCCTGGCTTACGTAGCCTAAACTATAAGACCTACATAAAATGATGTATGAAAGAATTGTAGCTCATTCAATTTTTTTTTAATCTATTTCAACGAAAACATTTTTACATAATGGTGTTAACACAGCTTGGTGCCATTAAACATACAATGTTTATATTGGCACTGCACAGTTCACATTAATATTAAAATTTAGTTATAGGATACAATATAAAGTTTCAATAATAAAGTAACAATGCAATATACTAGGTATAATATTAACATTAAAAGTTAATGAGTTACCCACCGACAAAGTAGCCCTTTAACGGTGAGAGAACCTTTGAGATCGGCCCACCAACCCCCAAGTTCTTTTATTGAATACAAAAATACAAATCTCTCCTCTTATTAGTATAGATTATTGATGATTGTGTATTGATTTTATTTAATTATTGATTATTTTTAATCGTTGGATAACATTTTTTTTCTTGCTTTCAGTGTTAGTTTAATTAGCTTACATCATTTTTATGTAAGTCTTATAGTTTAGGCTACGTAAGCAAAGAAAGCAAAAATGACCCGAAATTTCGTCGCGCGATTTTGAGCTAAACTATTTAACTACGTCGTAGTCTTTGACTAAAAAAATCAACCAAAGAAATTGAACCCACCTGCAAGCATTACCTTTCGGATAAAAAAAGAATTATCAAAATCGGTCCACTAGCGGCGGAGTTATGCCGTAACACACATAAAAAAATATATTGACGAATCGAGTACCTCCTTCTTTTGGGAAGTCGGTCAAAAAAAATAAAATAAAAACAGCTGGTTTTTTTATATTTTACTAACACTTGAAGCTACTTTTACTATAATGGCAGGTTTCTCAGCTACTTTAAACCAATCGTTAGTTTTTGGTTCGATAACTTCGATAAATTCGTTTCCGAACTATGTAACTTGAGTTTTACTCCGTTGAAACTTATTTCAAGTTTACACTATTGAAGCAATAAGTAATGATAAATTAGATGGTAACTTCAGAAACCCAGCATAAGTGAAATATAACAATGCTTTTGTTTTTGACGAGGATGAAAAACTTTTGGCACATCGATCTTTAGAAAGAGACAACTAGTTTTTTAGGACAGCGTTGTTTTTTCACACACTACAATGCGACGCTTTATGTTTAGTATATTAGTTTGGTATTATTGACTTTAAAAATTCTTGAGATCTACTTCCTGTATTTATAGTGTGTCTAAATAAGATAGATTAGTTTGATAAACGACGCATATGAAGTATCGAATTCAATTTGTATGAAGGCAAATGCCATACTTAATAGACAGGTATCGTAGTGACCAGACAAACACACATAGCGAACAATTTTGCACTATCGATATTCGGTTTAAATAATTATGGAACTCAACTAAAATAATTATTTTCTTATTCACTAATTTAGAGGACAATTCCTGTATTGATTATAGAATAGAGAGTTTAGCGATGACAGAAATAATAGCGAAATCCAATTCGATTTCGTACGGCTGTAATAGTAATAAACATTTATCTACTCTAATTATTTGTTATGGTCATAATTAATTTGGGAAAACATTGGTTTTTATTTAAATTCAAAAGTTATAACTATAATTCTATCGATTCCAACTTCTATAAGAATAAAAATCGAATGTCGTTAAGATTTATGACTGATTTTACACAACCCATCCCTACTAAATATGAAATGAATTGTCAAACTAATCTACATTATTTATACACACTATACAAAGAGATTTAAAAAACATATAGAGGAAGCATACTTGACAATTCACTTGACACATTTTTCAAATGATCCTTACTAACCTCAAAACCACAATATGATTATTTGTATTTATATGAATTACAAATAAACAAAAGCATATTTAAATGTTTTTGTTTTATTTTGTGTCACATTTTACTTTATTTTATAACAAAGGATTATTATAATTTTGTAAAATGTTTAAAAATGACTATAAAAGGACATGAGATGGCGTACTAAACTTGACAACTAGTATAGTACCCTTCAAAGAAATTACCGGTGTGAAAATGTTCACGTCTAGTCTATATATTTCTTTAATGTCTTTGTTTAACTTCTATAGATAACCCCTAGGTATAGACTTACAAGGATTTTATAGCATTTCTCTGACATTAACCGGAATCGTCTGCTAGTTTTTAGAGTTACCAGAAAGAAAAAAATTGCCATCATCTTTCGATTCGATAACGAATGTTACAAGTTTATAGACATATAGGATTATTAAAGTAAGTACGAGGTAGTCTTAGTTAGTCAGAATTGATAATAACCAGTAAAGTTAGCATAGCTCAGCAAATAACACATATAACATCAGCATATGTGACAGTTTTTCAGTAATTTCGAATTACAGAAAAAGCGACATTGACATTGAAGCGCTTTCACTATGACATTGTTGGTTTAAATATTTGCCAACTGCCATACGATCCTTGTAGGTCTATACTTAGAAACGACAGTTGTTGCTTCATATCAACTTAAGAGCGTCAGTTATTTACTGTCCACTAATTCTATCTCCACTATTAGTTCGAGTTGACTGTTGGTAAGTAATTCTGTAAATAATTTTTTATTATTGTCTTATTGTTTACCAATCTGACATCATACTTCATACTAATATTATAAATGCCAAAGTTTAGATGGATGATTGGAGATTTCGCTGAAATTTGGTATAGATGTAGAGGATAGTCTGGAAGAACACATAGGCTTTTCACTTTTACTTTTTTTAATTCCACGCAGACGGAGTCGCGGGCTAAAACTAGTTTATCATACGTCTATGTGTATACAGAAAAAATATTTTCAGAAGTGAAACTACATTACAACTGTCTTAACTGCAGAGTTGTTTTAAAAAATTAGGCCGCCTATACCGATGAAATACTGCGATCACACAAAAGACAGTTGAAGTTGAAGTAGAATTATTTCTGCGTTTCGTCTATTTAGTGTGTGTGGAGAAGGCCTAATTTCAGTTCCCTTCACCTTTCCCACTCTTATCTAATAAGGGATGCGATGGGAAGGTGGATTTTACACAGGAAGAGGGAAATTATCCTTTCCTTAATACCAGATCTACAAGTTCAGATGTCTACGGACAAAGATGACTTCGATATTTCGGCGAAAGAGGCTGTCACATTATACCATATAATTTTATTACAGATGCAGACAATTAAGATGAGATCGCTATTATGTAAGTTCCATCCAGATTTTCATAGCTCTTTTAAAACATCTCTTTAGAATGACCATTCTATCTTCGTTAAAAATATGTTTTTCTTTTGTTTACGAATGTTTGTTTTAACGTAAGAGCGTCGATGGCTTAGGGGAGTAAGCACTTGACTTGTAATCTACGAGCCCTGGGTTCGAATAACTAATAATTACATAATTTACCTGACGTTCTTACGGTAAAGGAAAACATTACGGAACCTATACATATCGGCGAAGAAATTCAAACATATGTGTGAAGTCAACCCGCAGTGGGCCAGCGTGGTTGACTATGACCTATTCACCCCTAACTTATGGTAGGCTCCAAGTGGGGAAGTATTGTAAATGTAAATGAATAAATTTTTAATATTTTTTTTGTTTATTTATTTTAATTTTTACACGTAATAGAAATGATTAATTTTTCTTTTCTTTTTCAGGGATGGTTTTAATCGTACCGGTTTTGTCAAATAAATCGACAAAGAAATTAAAATTTGGGTGTTTGGGTAAATGTAATAACATTACGCGTGAAATAAATGTCAAATGTGTAGACAGTTCCAATTTGTGGGAAACCGAACAGTTATGTACATCCACACATTATAATGAGACACCGTTTTTAATGTCTATAGTTTTTAGAAGATCCGATTTTGGCAACATGGACAGCATTGCGTGGATAACCAGTGACATTGAACGCATTGTTTCACTCGATTTAAGTTATAACCGGTTTAATAATCAACCGATGTTGGATTTTATGCCCAATTTGAAAATACTAAATATCTCCCACAATCTTTTAAATGTTGCCAAACTATCTAACGAAATAATGTACTCTTACCTGCATACAATAGATTATTCCTACAACAAAATCATGGAAATCGAATTAAACATCAAACACAATATTTATGCAAATTTAAAAACATTGGATTTATCACATAATTTAATTGATGTTGTACCAGAAGGAATATTTACCGGATTTTATTATTTAGAAGATTTAAATTTATCTTTTAACCATTTAATGGATTTAAATTCAATGACTTTCAGGGGAGCTGAAAATTTGCGAAGCTTAGATCTGGGATACAATCATATCGTAGTTATAAATTCTTCCTTATTAAGACTTGTTGAGTTGCAGCAATTGTCACTGAGGAATAACTTTATTGATCATATTCCATACGACGAATTTGATAGCCTAAGTAATGTAATCAAATTAGATTTGAGTTCTAATTACATATCGCTGTTTAGTTATGGGACATTTTATGAAATGTCATCATTGAAATGTTTAGATTTAAGTGATAACATTTTAGATAATATTGAAAAAGATTTGTTCGTTGAAACAGTTCACTTAGATACAATCTATTTGTCTGGTAATAATTTGAAAAGTATACCAAATGAATTATTTGAGAGTAGGAGTATTTCACAAATAACATTAAACAATAACTTTTTAGAAGGAAATCTTTCCCGTGGAATGTTTAGCGGACTGAATGGCATCAACAAACTTGAAATATCGCACCAAAATTTAGTTGCTATAGAAGATTTTGCTTTTTATGGTTTAAATAAACTAGAAATATTATTGTTAAATAATAATAGCATTAATAATATGTCAAAGAACTCGTTCAAGTTACTCAATAACGTAAAACAAATAGACCTTTCTTACAACCATATTAAGGATTTTGATTTTGACAAAAGTGATCTTTTGAATGTGATATCAATCTCATTAAAAAATAATCTGATATCGATTCTATCTGAAAATTATTTTAAAGATTTAGATAACCTCCAAGTTTTAGATATATCGCATAATTTTATTACCAAAATAGAATTAAACACGTTCAAAAAATTGAATATGTTGACCGAGGTAGCAATTTCGAGTTCATTTTCTAATTTTTCAAATGTATTCGCATCAAAAATTTTAACAGATATTGATGCTTCATTTTCGGTAATACCTTTGGTGAGCTCTGACTCATTCAATTATATGAATAGATTGCAAAATATAAATATGTCACATTGTGGGATTGAAAATATGATGTACCGAGCTTTCATTGGCCTAGGTAATTTAACACAGCTTGACTTGTCATTTAACAAGCTTACTGATTTTATTGTGGAATCAACAGATTTGAAGCAATTAAAAATACTCTTGTTGAACAATAATAACTTGTCGGACATCCGATCCGTCTATTTTGTTAACCTTTATAATCTTCTTTACTTAAATTTATCAGGCAACAACTTGTTAAAATTTAAAGAGTTCTTATTTATGGATTTACATAATTTACGTTATTTAGATTTATCATATAATGTTAACTTTAATAATTTTGATAATTTTACAAATCTCTATCATTTAAATAATTTGAGTTTTTTAAATATATCAGGATTGCATTTAGATACGTTAACAAATAACTTGACTTTTGGGTTTGAGAAAAAATGTCGGCTGAGAGAATTAGTTGTGTCTCATGCAAGATTAGAAAATCCAAATAAACTGAACATCGGCAAATTAAAACAATTAAGTAATCTTGTACTTAGTTACAATGAGATAAGATATATCAATAAAGATTTTCTATCGAATGTCTACCGCATACAAGAGATTGATTTAAGTTACAATAGAATAGAATATATTCAACCTGGTGCATTAAAAAATAAGGTCCATTTGAAAACATTGAATTTATCCCATAATTTCCTTACTGGTTTTAAATATGGAGCATTCCGAGGCCTTATTAGGTTAAACGTTTTAGATTTGTCTTACAATCGAATTGTTCGCTACCAGAAGGAAATATTGGAGGAAGCGGAGCATTTAAACGTCTTAATACTGGATAATAATGGGATACTTCATATCAATTATAGTGAATTTTCAGAAACATCATTATCAAAACTAAGCATAGGTAACAATTTTATACCGTGTAAAGAAATATCTTTATTACTTTTAGTTGATTATGTTGACGTAGTTGGTCAAAATGTAGATGATTATGAGGAAAATGTAAATGGAATAACTTGTGGAAATAAGTAGTTACTTGTCATATAAGTATGTATATTTAATAAATAAATAGTTAATTTTTGAATACTTATTTTAATTAATAGATTTTCAAAATATTACTACCGAACCGCCACAGCTTCGCTTGGAATGCAAAGAACATATTTCCCACATATTTTCTGTCATATCCATTCCCTTCCCGATAATATAATATATGCAGTCAATATATAAAAATAGATTAGACAATCTTAAAATCTCCGAGCTATACAACACACACGCATCAGCTAACTAGCTGCTAGTGTGTCACCCAAAATAATAATAAAAATAATAATAATAATAATAGTTCCTGTCTCTGCAGCCCTGACCACTGGTTGCTTGAGTCATCGGATTCCGCAGCCGGTGATGCTCTATTTTTTATATAATATATTTTATTTTATTTTTATAATCTTGTAAAATGTATTATATAGAGAGTAAGAAATAAAGATATATGAACATAATAATAATAATATACTAATATTATAATGTGGAAATACTACAAAAACTACTGGTTCAATTTAAAATTATTTTACCATTACAAAGATATATTACCGTTGAGTAACATAGGTTATATTTTTAAATTTCACGTGGACGAAGACGCAAGCAACAGCTAGTATGTTCTATTATAGCTTATGTTATCCGGTGGTAATATAGCTTTTTAATAGCGAACGAATTTCTGAAATTATTCAATGCAAACAATCAAATATTTTCTCTAACTAAAAAGTGTGTGTGTTCCGTTGAATTTTTATTAGACACAGATATATAAGGTTATCAATATTTTTATAACCCGTCTAAGAGTGCCCTTCTCGCAGTCGCCACGCACTCGCTGATAGTCTGAGCTAGAGATATGAAATCAGCAACATAGACGCACAAAACTTTTTAATAAAAAAACAAAACCGACTTCCAAACAAAATACACTAAAAACAAAATATTCTCAAAAAAACAGTACACTAAAAAGTAACGAAATAATTCCTTGAAAATAGTAAACCTACATTATTGTAACTGTTATGTCAATATCGTACAATTATTATTACGGTAAAAATGTGGAAACCGTTACGTATAAATATCACGGCATACCTTGGCTGATACCGACATCAAAGTAATAATAATTGTACAATATAGATATAACAGTTACAATTACAATAAGGTAGGTTTACTATTTTCAAGGAATTATTTCGTTACTTTTTAGTGTACTGTTTTTTTTTTGAGAATATTTTGTTTTTAGTGTATTTTGTTTGGAAGTCGGTTTTGTATTTTTTTTTTGAATACCACATCATGTGAACGTTACAAAGTTAAATGTCTAGTAATCTGATAGTTTTAATGGGTCAAATCTCTGTCATAAAGCGCAGTTACTGCGTCATTAAGCAACGAATAATGTGGAGTTAGAGTTTAATTTATAATGTAACTTATTGTCAAAAATGTATCTCTTGTGTAAAATGTAATGGGATCATGAACGACGTATCTACAACATTGTGCAACTATGAATAATTTCAAATAGTAATAAATAAATTGGATGTAAAGTCGGTTACTTAAACACTATCCTGGGTTACCCATCTACGGGTGAGGCCAGAATGGTATTAAAGTTGACCGACGTTTGTTTAAAAAAGAAGTTAGATAACTAATTGAGTTTTGTTAGTTTTACGCTTATGGGGCGTTATATTAACTTACCGACAAAGCCCCCTATAAAAAAAAATAAAAAGAATTTATAAACTTGTTAACAGTTTTGTTAATGTTCTTTTGTATTAACTTGTTTAAAATATAAATTATTCTATTAAAACAATTGAAGTAACACACAACAATATTAATGTTGTTGCCATCCTATTAGTGCTAGTGCCCGCTTTAACATCTTAGCACGAATGGGCCAGCACGCAGGGTGTAATACCACGACCACATAAGTCTGGCGTGAAATGGAAGTAATTCCGTGTTTCGTCTGATAAGTGTGGTGCCGGAGGCCTAATTGAAGTCCCTTTCTCTTTACCACCATTTTCTTATAAGGAGGGGATGGGAAGGGGAAGTGGATTTGACGGCGGAGGAGATGTATAGGAAGGGGCAATATCCTCTTTATGTGCGTCTCCTCCTCCGTCGGATAAAGGTAGCCAACGCATCTGCGATCGCGAATGTCTATGGGTAGCGGTCGCTTCGCCATTTTGGCGGCTTCAGGTGGCCGCTTGCTCATTTGCCACCTTATGTTATAAAAAATACTAAAGGTTAACTAAAATGTTTTCAAAATGTTGTATAAACTTAAAACATTGCGTTAAGAAAATGCTTTGATAAATTGACAGAAGAAACATACAATACAACGGTTGAGTAACAAAATGTCGTCATTCATTCATTCGTTCTTGTTACAAGTTGGCAATATGCCGACTACTTTGGCAACAAATGTATAACATTAATATGAAATGAGTAATAAAATAAATATATGACAACAAAACAGAAAATATTATATTATACTCTTCATCATCAGCTCAGTATACGTTCCCACTAAGGAGCGGGAAACCAACTCTCAGTTAGACTAGGCCATAATCAACAACACTGGATCGAGTTTTTGTTAATTGTCTAGTGAATATACGGACGTATTCGGTTTCGTGATCGATAACGTTGGCCACAGACTGCCGATTGAAAGGCAATTGTATTCAATGTTGCGATCCAGTTTTCATGCAGTATTCATAGAATGAGAGCTTGTTCAACCTTGTATCGGCCGTTGCTATCTAAAATGAAGAACCTGTTGTGAAGTTTCGCTTTGGAATTATTTTTTATCGTATTCGAAATTGAATTCTCAAATGACTGTTTATTTTTATAATGAAACTGCCTTTCGCCCGCGACTTCGTCCGCGTGGAATAAAAAAAACGAAAGTAAGTAGCCTATGTGTTCTTCCAGACTAACTTATACGTCTATGCCAAATTTCATCCAAATCCGTTCAGCCGTTTAGGCTACAATCTCTAACATCCATCCAGCCATCTAAACTTTCGCATTTATAATATTAGTAAGATAACTATTATAAAGTTTATTGTTTTTGAATAGGCAAAGTATTGCTTTAAAATAAATCGATGTGAGGTTGTGTTGGATTAATTCGAATAAAAAAAACTCGTGATTTAATGTCATCGTTCCATAAATAATAGATAATATAACTACTCCTAGTAGAGACCACTACTTTGGCGAAAAGCCAGTTGGTTTAGTAATTTTTACAACGAAAATTGCTTTCCCCAAATGATTTATGATAACCCTATCCAATAAGGAGAATGTAATAAGGATGCGCGCCGCGTGTGGCTCAGGCCTTATCAATTTTAGTGGGATTACGAACTCTACATTAATACTTACAGTGTGAAAGTGTAAGGTTATATTTTATTTTAATATTATAAGGTGGCAATCGAGCAAGCTGTCACCTTAATACGCCAAAATGGCGAAGCGACCGCTGCCCATAAACATCTACAATTGCAGATGCGTTACCTACCCTAATCGACGGTAGCGGAGACGCCCATAAATAGGATATTCCCTCTTCCTCTACGTCTCCTACACCGTCAAATCCACTTTTCCTTCTTATCCTTTCCTCTTAAGAAAAGTGTGGAAAGGGAAATGGACTAAAACAAGGCCTCCGGAACCACACTCATCAGACGAAACGCTGAATTGCTCCCACGCCTGTCTTTTGTGTGGTAGCGGTATTGCACCGGGCGAGCCGACCCTACAGTGCGTGTTAAAGCGGGCTCTACCACTGTTAAAAATATAGACAGTAGTGGTTTAATAAAACATACCAGGATTAATAATTAGGTTGTTGTTTTTATGTCGAATCGATGCTCTCGTTATTTAGAAAAAAACAACCTAAAAAGACCGGCGTCATAAAGACGTTTTATAGTATTGCATCGCTACAAAAGAGTGTGCAATTGCCCTTAACGGTATCGTTCTAAGGCGCGCCGTCTGCCTTATCAATCCTTTTAGCGGAACAGTGGGCGATAGCGGACTGACCTCACTCCCTACAATTTCCTCTCGACCTCAAAAGTTGAAAGTATCGCAACCTTGACATTGCTGTTCTGTATTTTAACATAAACATTGACTGTATTTAAAGAATATTATTGTACTAGTTGTGCGGCTTGATCCGCGAAAAATCTCTGCATAACTTAACCTAAGTAATCTGCAAAATGTAATTATCATCGTACTTCCGTAGGCTTGGCGCAACAGGTTTTTGTCGTTCAAATAACTCTATCATACGTCATCAGTCATCACTTCTTGATCATATCGCCTTCCACACAATTCATCTCTTTCTAGGTAATAATGTGTAGAAAAATTGAAAAATGTAGCAAATCACCTTGGACGTATTTAAGTACACACAAGCCTTTCTTTAAGTGAAAAGTCATTCATCATGTCGGGAAATTTGAATAGAGTTAATTTGTTTTCGCAGAAGCTAAAGTAATATTGGATCGTTTGATTTATTCATGAAACTTCGCGAAAGCTCTAAACACTTTATGTGATGAAATATATCAAAAGGAGAGCGTTAATCTTATGTATAGCGCAATGAGCCTTATTTATATAAGTATTCATGTATCAATAAGTAAATACATCAATTCAAATGAAGTAACTCTATTATAAGTTTTTAACAGTGGTAGTGCCCGCTTTAACACCTTAGCACGAATAGGCCGGCACGCCCGGTGTAACACCACGACCACACAGAAGACAGGCGTGAAATGGAAGCAATTCCGTGTTTCGTCTGAAGAGTGTGGTGCCGGAGGCCTTATTTTAGTCCCTTTCTCTTTACCGCCCTTTTCTCACAAGAAGAGGATGGGAAGAGGAAGTGGATTTGACGGAAGGGGATATGCATAGGAAGGGGAAATATCCTCTTTATGTGCGTCTCCTTCTCCGTCGCATAAGGGTAGGCAACGCATCTGCAATTGCGGATGTCTATGGGCAGCGGTCGCTTCGCCATTTTGGCGGATTGAGGTGGCCGCTTGCTCGTTTGCCACCTTATGTTATATAAAAAAAGTTTCAAATTATTATGTATGTCTCCTAAAGTAATTAAATTAATTATATTCCACATATTTTGATGTATAACCTAACAAAGTACTTAAAAATCATGACCTGAAAAGCGCTTTTTTAAGGCGCTTTTATTAAATTAGTCTTTAAAGCGTAAAAGAAATATTTTCATACTAGCTCTGGCCCCAACACCGTTCACGTAGAATTAAAAAACAAAAGTAAGTAGACTATCTGTTCCAGTCTATCCTCTTCGTCTAAATCCGGTTAGCAGTTTGGGCTACAAACTCTAACAAACATCCATCCATCTAAACATTTATAATATTAGTAAACTATTAGTATACATAGTACATAGTACATTATAACACAAATACGTGATGATTTTATGCATAAATATAATCGTAACACTTATAGATATATAGATTTGTTTTTAATGTCACAAAACGTTCAATCATTCCATCTCATTAAGTCATTCAATCTTCGTTCTTTGTTGACGTCAGAGATGTTATTCAAGATGTGTTTTTATTAGCTCTGATTTACTCGTAACTTTATGAAGCTTTTCATATAAGTGCCTATTCATGTCCGGTCAATTCATCTCAATAAATAGTTCAAATATATGGGAATAGCGAAGTTTCTGTTTCAAACGAATATTGTGTGCTCGTCGGCGTTGCCAAAGCGTTTGGCAGTCTGCCAGGTCGCAATAACAAACGAATGAACGAATGAATGAATGAAAAACATTTGTTACGGGATTTTTCTTTCGTCATATGTGCGGTGAAATGCTCGTACTCTCAAGTTATAGCTTCCGGTTTGATAGCGACGGTTTCGAAATAAACTACACATGAATGAATGTTATACCATTTATTACCGGTTTCCCAGCTATATTTAGCTATTCGTTAGTGTTTTTGGTTCGATGACTTCATGAAATGCGTTTGAGAACTACGTAATTTGAGTTTAACTCCGTTGAAACTTAGGTAACCCAATAGTAGGCAATAGTAGGTTAGTTGTTCGGTAGAAATAGTTCTTAAGCATTGGTAAATTGTTAATTCCGTTTGTTCATAGACGTTCAGTTTTGACAGCTTGTCTAAAAAGTCGAATTAATTAGTTAATACTGTCAGTTTTGCAAAATTTTAACCGTTAGTTCTAATTGTCCTATAGGTCTGAGTATCTCTAGTTGTATTAGTAAAAATATGAATTTTATTAAGTACAGAAAATATCTCTGTAAAGAGAGGTAATAATAGGTATAGTTTTTTATCGGTAGCTTGAATTAGGGTTGTAACGGAGGCCATTTTAACGGAAGCGGAGTTATCATTTCTTGCGGAATTTCCGCAGTTGCGGATGCGGATGCGGAGTTCCGTTACAACCCTAGCTTAAATAATCCTTTGCTTGTAGATATTTAATTTCTATTATTCATGTTATGTTTTTTTGAAACTGTAGTATTAGTGGAATAACAATATACAAATATTAACTGATATCTCTAACTATAACTATCATATATCAACGATCTAGTTCATCATCACCAGCTCACTATACGTCCCCACCGAGGGGCTCGGAGCCTACCCTATTAAGGGGTGACTAGGCCATAGTCAACCACGCTGGCCAAGTGCGGGTTGGTTGACTTCACAAATATCTTTGAATTTCTTCGCCGATATGTGCAGGTTGCATCACGATGTTTTCCTTCACCGTAAGAACGTCGGGTAAATTATGTACATATGAAAATTCGAAAAATCGAAAATCACATTGGTACATGGCGGGATTCGAACCCAAGACCTGTAGATTACAAGTGAAGTATTCAAACCACTGAGCCACCGACGATCTAGTTCACAGAATGATAATTATGAATGATTTATTGAAGGAGTATGATTCCATGTTTATTTTTTACGACACTAGAGGGCGCGGCGTAATCAATGCGGGCCGAGGTCGACGCCTAATTGCAATGCCCATTAGGTTTGTTAGAAATTGAAAAATAAGCTGATTCATACGAAGTCGATTTGAGGTCAATAAAGTCGTTATTAACTGACACGAAAGGTGTCACGTAATTGACAGTGACACGCATCCTTTGTTTCAAAAGGGTAAACAGATAACTGTGGCCAATGTCCCTATTTAAATAAGGAACGATGATTTTGGTATGTCATTTGCAGAAATAGACTTCACTAAGATACTATGACGCGTAGGTACAGAAAAGGGTAATGGCAGTATTTATTAAGTTGATTTAAACATTATGCAGTCGTTAAACACAAATCTTTGTTATATTACGTCTTTTTTTAGACATTACATAACAAATTAGTTATTTTAGTTATAAAAAGTAACATGACAATATCGCGATGAAGATAATTTCTTTCAAAAAGTTAATAACAAACTTTTTTTTGTCTATTAATGAGTGAAATTTATTAAATAATTAATTGTTTATTTAAATACAATACGCGAAGTGTAACTTCAAAGAATATTTTTTTATTGAAGACAGAACTCAGCAGCACGCTTTAATTAAATTTTTCAATTATAAATAAAATATTCAGGCAGTGACCCGCTGGAATAAGAGAACGGACTAACTTTTACTAATTCTTTTGTTAAATAAATCCTTAAACGTTTTAATACGAAGAAAAATAAGTCTCGGAATAATGTTTCGTAAATTAACTTTGCTCATTTGTTGTATCTTTACTAGTTATTATTATAATAAAGGGTAAACATACACTTCTTTGTTACCTAAGATGTCAGCAAATACAACACATTTTCGAATAACTCTTTTTTTTAATAAAAAGCCCTACACTTACTTCACGCTTTAGGCTATATATCACGCCGTTAAACTTAGGGGTAAATATTTTGGATAAAAACCCTAATGTGGGAAAGAGACCATAAGTTGCTGCCAACATCAAGGAAGCAAGGTTGCCATGGTTTGACATCATGTCATGTCATTTTGACATTTGCAATTGATGATTTGACACATGTAAACAATAAACTGATTTTTTTATAATTTCATGCGGATGAAGTCGCATGGGAACAGCTAGTTCATAATAACTTTCAAATAAACACTGTAATTCTTTTTTTAAATAATTAAGGCAAGTTAAGGCTGTTGATGATGATTTAAGTTCAACTTCTAATCTAAGTATTCAATATAATTACAAGAAATCTTACTAATATTATAAATGTGACAGTTTAGATGTATGCATGTTTGTTGCATGTTGAATTCCACGCGGTCGGGGTCGCGAGCAAAAGCTAGTATATTAATAAAAGGCAAAGGAAGTGAGTTAGTTAAAAGGTAACGGCGTAAAATATTTATTAGAACCGTCTAATTGCCGCTTCCATTAGCCGGTGAAATCGGAAGCCGCGAACACACGTTCAATTCTATACAGTATCTGTTAATTCACTTTATCCTTGTACTTAAAAACGTTAACTGATTACTAAGGAAGACCTTTGGCTTTTTATTTAAATCTATAAAAACTTACTAGTGTCATAAACGCTTAGATGGATGGATGTTTGTTAGAGTTTGTAGCATAAACTGCTGAATGGATCTTGATGAAATTTGGCATAGATGAAGAGGATAGTTTGGAATGGGCGATAGCTAGTTTATAGAATAAATCAGAACATCTAAAACACTCCATTCCATTAAATTTTAGTAAAGTTTTATAATTTGTTACATGTCAAGAAACACATTTAACTTAAAATTGACTTGCGAAGTCAGTAAAGTACTTAAGCTACGAGAACAAGTCTCCTTTGGGTCGAATTGAGACAAAACAAAAAGTAACCTCTCTACAAATTGGAATACGTCCAAAAACCTTTGAAAGCTTGGACGGAATTGATATTGCCTTACTGACACTAACAAAGGAATAATTAAATTAATAAGTTTGAAAACTTTTTTAGTCTTTTTAAAAAGCTTTTGTCTTAATTTGACGGGATTTATGCTTTACATTTATCCAAGGATCAGATATATGAATTTTTTCCGTATATGTGCAGTAAAATGGAACTGGGCAGGCGTTGTCTAAGGGTTAATCACCTTTAAATTGGGTAGATTCCGAGACCCGCGGTAAAGACATGTACGAGCTAACGACACGTGGTAAGAAAATTTAACTAAGCTAATTTTGAAAAACAAAGGTGAAAGGTTAAAAATATTAAATTCACAGAGTCAACTTCCGTAGGATTTTAGTCCTCAAAATATATATTATCAGTCATCTCAGTCATCACTTCTTGATCATGTCTTTCACGCAATCCATCCATCTCTTTCTAGGTCTCTTTCTTTTCTCTTTAGAGTATTCTTACAAAAAAATATTTTTTTTTTTACCTATAAAAGTACAATTCTAAATTGGAACATAAGAAAAAGCTTTTCTTTATCCAATAATTGTGAAGTCAAAGGTCAAAATGTATTGCATTATTTATTCAAGCGCGGTACCTATTTCGTAGAAGTTCTACGAAACGTGCTACGTTCTACGAACTGCCTTCGATTACTTTGTAGACATATGAAATTAAAGATAAGTTTAATAGAGTACCGCACATTGGAGCTTTGTTGGAGTAAAAAATACATTTATTAATACGACTAGCTGTTCCCGTGCGACTTCATCCACACAAAATTATAAAAAATTTATTTCATTGTTTACATGTGTCAAATTATCAATTGGAAATGTGAAAATGACATGACGATGACATACCATCGCAACCTAGCTTCCTTGATGTTGGCGGCAACTTATGGCCTCTTTTCCACATTATAATTTTATTCAAAATATTTACCTCCTAAGTTTAATGGCGTGAAAATATATAGCCTGAAGCGTGACGTAAGTGTAGGGATTTTTATTAAAGAAATAATAATTTAAAGATATGCTGTAGTTCCTGACATCTTAGGCAACAAAGATGTGTGTGTTTACGCTTTATTATAATAGTATAGATAAAAAATGCGAGCGTCGGTGCTCAGTGGTTTGAACACTTGACTTGTAATCTACAGGTCTTGGGTTCGAATCCCGCCATGTACCAATGTGATTTTCGATTTTTCATATGTACATAATTGACCCGACGTTCTTACGGTGAAGGAAAACATCGTGATGCAACCTGCACATATCGGTGAAGAAATTCAAAGATATGTGTGAAGTCAACCAACCCGCACTTGGCCAGCGTGGTTGACTATGGCCTAGTCACCCCGTATTAGGGTAGGCTCCGAGCCCCTCGGTGGGGACATATAGTGAGCTGGTGATGATGAGATAAAAAATGATATTTCATACTAAAATTTATTTTCAATCAGAATCTGTAATCAAAGTAAGGATCGCACACCTTTGACTAAACTGTAAAAACTGTTTAGTATCGATTTGATTCCCATATGTTTATATGGCTGTGCCAACACTACTCGATTCTTAATTATGCAACTAAAGAGTTGAATTGACTACAAAACAATGGACAATCGCATAAGAGTTTTGCGATAATTTAGTCAAAATGTGCTCCTGCACTAAAGAAATAAGATACTGACTTATCATACTAATATTATAATTATGAAAGTTTAGATGGATGGACGGTTCTTTGTTAGAGTTTGTAGCCTAAACGGCTGAATGGATTTCGTTGAAATTTGGCATAGACGTAGAGGATAGTCTGGAAGAATACAAAGGCTACTCAGTTTTATTTTTTTTTAATTCCACGCGGAAGGAGTCGCGGGCAAAAGCCAGTTAGGTTATGAATATAATGTAATGGCTCACTGTAAGCTCTTTCAGTGAAAACAAAGTAATGAAGTTGGTCCAGTGATTATGTTGGAAGTTCCTAGTTTACTTACGCTTCAATATTAATTATGATCAAAGTTTACCTTGCCTACAAAATGGCGGTCATTGTATTGTGTTTATTTCTACTTATAAGTTGGTTTTGTTCGTCTGGTACAACCTTGATTACCAATTAAGGCTTTTACGTTAAAGTCTAGTTTTTTTTTATAGCAAAAGTGTAGCCACGACTATAAAGTAGGTTTCAAATAATCATACTAGTTTATATTATAAATGTGACAGTTTAGATGGATGGATGTTTGTTAGAGTTTGTAACCTAAACTGCTGAACGGATTTTAATGAAATTTGGCATAGATGTAAAGGGTAGTCTGGAAGAACACGTAGGATACTTGGTTTCGTTTTTTTTAATACCACGCGGACGGAGTTGCGGGCGAAAGCTAGTATCTGATAAATGTAACAGTCGTGTCTCACTGGGCCTCAAACTTTGTCGCACTATAAATATCGTAATTTGATAAGGAATAAAAATTTTAGTCAGTTATCTGACGAGTACATTCCACCCCAGTTACAAGGTTCCAACACAATTGATAATAAATTTTTCGCCCTGTCCCGCGTCGAACTTTTTCTATTTTATTTTATTTTCATTTCTGTTTCAATTTAACTTTACGTATCAGTTACATCGGTTACAATTTCCAGCCTGAAATATTATTTTATTCGGTACGAATTTTTGTTAGCGATTTCTAAATGTTCATTTGATAAAATAGATATTAGAAAACTTTTTATATTCACACTGATATTTTTATCATTAGGGGTGTAAATTTCAGAATTTTGTCATTAATTTATGTTAAGAATAAAATATACGTATTTTCTTTATATCAAATCATAAAATCTGGTATAGTTTTTTATATGAAGCAGACGAATTGACGGCGCGAGCGCACGACTTTGACTAAAAGATCTGTTGTGCGATTGTCGATTGTTTCGCAGCCAATTCAACTGTTTACACAACTAAAAATCAAGTAGTGTCACCTCCATATAAGCTCATAGGAATCAAAGAGTGACTAAACAGTTGTACGATAGTTTAATCAAATGTATGCGTGGGCTTTAAATATTACGAAGTATCTTTTATCTATGTATTTTATGCTACGTTTTCTGTTCTTCATTTATTTGGTTTACATTTTTAAAATAGATAAAACTGTAATAAAAGTTTAGGGGCAGTGTTAAACGATTTCGTTGCAGCTGACGTTAGGATAAATGTTGACTTTTAATTAGAGTCCGGACGCTGTCCTACGGTAGCTCGCTTCGTGGACGTTTCAAAATGTAACAGCGACCACGTCTTTGAAAGCAATCTCACTAGGTAAACATCTTTCTAAGGCGAATATTGTAACCGTGTAAATCCACTTTAAGTCTTTGAGCAATCCTTCTTTAAATGTCAACATAATATAGTTGGGTTACGTAATATATCGTGAGAATATAACCGAGATTTCGCACTGCTGTCTTTTAAAATATATTGTTTAACTAAGAATATCTATAAATGATTTATAATAGTTCTAGCTTCCGCCCGTGACTCTGTCCGCGTGACATTAATAAAAACAAAAGAAAGTAGCCTATGTGTTTTCCAGACTATGCTCTACATCTGTGCTAAATTTCATCCAGATCCGTTCAGCAGTTTAGGCTACAAACTCTAATAAACATCCATCTAAACTTTCGCATTTATAATATTAGTAAGATATAGTATGAGTATGAAGTATGATGGACAGTGTAGTAGAAAATTGTGCCATCAATGCTGTACAACTTAAAATTAGTTAAATTATCTACGAGTTAGTGCCTTTAGGTTTCCACTGGCGACTCGCCAAAACTATCCGTTAAGACTTGCCAACGTCTGCCATATCTTATTACATTTTACACTATTATGCCCTACTTCTAAAACACGCGTTTTGTGACAATTGCCTATGAACACGACGCCACCTTACACAGCACCACACTCGTCAATACAGTTAAGTTGTTTTTTTTTATAATAAAGGGGGGCAAACGAGCGGCGAGCACACCGAAGTGGTCAGCGATGCCCATGGACATCCGCAACACCAGAGGAACTACAGATCCGTTGCCGGCCTTTAGTTTGTTTAGGCTACAGACTTAACAATGGTTAACGCCATCAATACCACGATCATAAAAAAGACAGACGTAAAAGGGAATCAATGCCTGATGTACAGAAGGTCTAATTTCAGTCCCCATTCCTTCCTATTCTTTTCTTACAAGGAAAGGATGTATTTGACACATAAGGGGATCCTCTTTCCCCCTGATTACCTCTCTCCCGCATATAGACGTTTGAAACGATTACGTTTCAGGGAAAGTCGAGTAAAAACCTTAAATAATTTTGTCAGTAAATTAAACGTAGTCTTATCGATTCAGTAATCTGCTAATGGAAACGTACTCGTATGAACATTTAGCCTCTAATTGGAAAACAAAACCCATATCATTAACTTCAACCAACTGTAAAATTACTTACATTCATTAAAACCTTATCGGTTCTTTACTCGTACTATTAGATTTTACTCTCAGACGTTATGATGTTTGAGAAAATTCCAATTTTATATATTTTAAATATAGCTGTAGCTACTGAATTGAATTACAAATCAAACGGTGTACCATCAGTGAATGATGGTATTGTTAACATAACAGTTGTAACGGAAAGACATGACGACAGTGAATTTGAAGACAACACAAGATATATAGAAGCTAATAGACATTTCAATGGTATTCATACAAGTAAGTTAGATATAGAAGATTGGGATGAGAAGAAGACACGATTCGATACAGTAAAAAGGCAAGCAAAGAATGAAACTAGAGCGTTTAATATTTTAAAAGATTTCGCGTATCACGCACCGTTCAGTGAAGATATAATTGATCCAATGCACAAGTCTGAAGTTGAAAGAAAAACAATACCAAGAGATGGTTTATATTTAATAGAGTTTATTAGAAATAAATTGACAGCTTTATAACAAAAAGTTGATGAATTTTAATGGAATTTTAGGAATTCATGTTGAATTGATAAAATGAGGATATTAATGTCGTTTGGAATGGTATGAAATATTATCTCAAACTTCAATAAAGAAATAATAAACGAGTAAAAAGGTAATTTACAATAGAAGAAGGTAGGTAGTATGAAATTAATTTGTTCATAGTAAAAAAGGAAATCTCGTATTAAATGTTTGACTATTGTTATGTTATATCGTAATAAATACTATTTTTGACCGACTTCCCAAAAGAAGGAGGTACTCAATTCGTCTGTATTTTTTTTTATTATTTTTTTATGTGTGTTACGGCATAACTCCGCCGCTAGTCGACCGATTTTGATAATTCTTTTTTTATCCGAAAGGTAATGCTTGCAGGTGGGTCCCATTTTTCCGATTGATTTTTTTATTTGTTTTTTTTTTCTTAATATTTTTAATGATTATAAACAATTTAATAAGTATCTAACAATTCACATATCTGCTGTAATGTGGAGAAAGATTTCTAATATTCTTGACTTTTATCGTGTCTGCTAAAGTGTGAACGTGTCCTAAGAATACGTGTATACCCTAGTGTGAACATGCCCTTAGCTAATGACGCATTAATATACAGCCAATTAAAAACGTACACAGCAATTGATGCGAAAACTCCTGCAATACAATATTTAGAGTATGTCTAATTTAGTGTGAACGTGGCTTCATTGAGTTCTGCGCCTCTCTTACTATTAAAAGTATTATTGGTTAATCCTTTTAACGTATTTCTTATTTGTATTTAATATCGTTATAGTAACGTTAATTTTAAAGTTAAAATTAGGGTAGATTTCTTTGAAATTACCATATGTTTTAGATGATGCAAATGTTTGGATGGATGGATGTTTGTTACTATGTATTTGCAAAACGATATAACGAATCTCGATGAACTTTAGAAAATATGTAAAACATAATCTGGAAGAACACATAGGGCAACTACGTGTAGTTAGTTATTTTTTAATTCCGCGCAGACGGAGTCGCGTGTGAAAACTGGTTAATAATGTATCAGTAAATGAAAATTATTTAGCAAGTTGAAATAAAATTATTTTATTGTAACAATTGTAATAGTATTAAGAAATGCTAATATAAAAGAGAACTACGTACTTTTGACGGCTGTTTCATTTTTAGTAGCGGTTTAAGCCTGTCACGGTCAGTTAAAACAGTTCAACTGGTAATTATTTTTTTTCTAAATACGGGCTTAGTTTTAACTGAACAGTCCAACTGTCGGACCAGATTTTTGAAGCGGGCTTTAGAATATTTGAAGGTGAGAACGGGGCCACTATTTGTATGCAAAATAAATTGGCTGCGGACCTGACCTACTTACTATTATCTGTTACAAATGTAAAGTACTAGCTTTTCCCTGTGTCTTCGTCTGCGCGGAAGTATAAAAACGCAGTAATTAGTCTATGCGTTGTTTCAGACTACGTTCTACATTTATGCTAAACATTATCCGAGAAGAGATCAGAGAGAGAGAGAGAGAGAAGAGATCCGTTAAACAGTTTTAGTGATATAAAGTGAAAAACATCCATCCATTATATAAAGTATGCCTTTTTCTATGAGTTTCAATTCGTCACATCTGTAATATTTTTTTTATAACATAAGGTGGCGAACGAGCAAGCGGCCACCTGAATACGCCAAAATGACGAAGCGACCGCTGCCATAGACATCCGCAATTGCAGATGCGTTGCCTACCATTATACGACGGAGGAGGAGACGCACATAAAGAGGACATTTCCACTTCCTATGCATCTCATCCACCGTCAAATCCACTCCCCCTTTCCCAACCTCTCCTTATAAGAAGAGTGGTAAAGAGGAAGGGACTTAATAAGCCTCCGGCACCACACTCATCAGACGAAACAGGGAATTGCTTCCATTTCACGCCTGTCTTCTGTGAGGTCGTGGTATTACACCGGGCGTGTCGGCCCATTCGTGCTAAGATGTTAAAGCGGGCACTAACACTGTTGCTGTTGTTACCAATATTGCTATCTCTTTCATTTGCAGTGGTAGCGAGTAGGTTGGCAATATATTTTTATGCTTGTTTTTTGTCTGTAGGAAATAGAAGTTTAATTTTACGATCAACTAAAGGTCTATCAATTTATTAAAAAACCTATACATTTATTTGAGTGTTTTAATAATGTTACGTAATATCAGAATAACAAATGATGCTCCTGTGTTCCAAATCTATATAGGTCAATGTACTTTGTATGCAAATTTCGACCTTACAGCAAACCACTTAAATATGTATTTAATTTGCACTGCGTTCGTTACAAGATTGCCCGGAGGACCGGTGGTAAGTTATTTGGGCGAACTAAAGGAAACAAAAGTACCATCTTAAATTTAACACAATCTTCTAGAATATTCTAAGAAGTTGAATTAATTTCGTTGAGTTTTTTGAATTTGATACTAGAGTTTTTAGTACTCTGACGCATATGCGCCACTATATATATTATATAATAGCCGTCGAACACGACACCGTCCGAGCGGAATTAATAATGTAGTAGCCTATATTTTCTTCCAGAATTATAAATTCTATATCAAAGTCTAACTTCATCGAGATCCGTTTAGCCTTTCTGGATATCGTAATACAAACATCCATCTTAACTTTCGCATTTATATTAGTAAGATAGTTATTAGATAAAAGATTATTTAAATCCGCGCAGACGGATTCTCGGGCAACAGCTAGTCTTACTTCTTACTTAATTTTATAAATGTGGAAGTTCAGATAGATGGATATTTGTAAGAGTTTGTAGGCTCAACGGCTGAACTGATTTCGACTAAATTTGGCTTAGATGTAGAGGATAATCTGAAAGTACACATAGACTACTCAGTTTTTTTTAATCTCGCACGAACGGAGTCGCAGGCGAAAGCTAGGGAATATTATTTTGTTACAGTGTAATTATGATTACTGGTTTGAATTTAATTTTACAATTTTTCAAAACAAACCTGACCTTAAACAGTGGTAGTGCCCGCTTTAACATCTTAGCACGAATGGGCCGGCACACCCGGTGTAATACCACGACCACACAGAAGACAGGCGTGAAATGGAAGCAATTCCGTGTTTCGTCTGATGAGTGTGGTGCCGGAGGCCTAATTTAAGTCCGTTTCTCTTTGCCATCCTTTTCTTGTAAGGACAGGATGGAAAGAGGAAGTGGATTTGACGGTGGAGGAGATGCATAGGAAGGTGAAATATCCTCTTTATGTGCGTCTCCTCCTCGTTCGTATAAGGGTAGGCAACGCATCTGCAATTGCGGATGTCTATGGGCAGCGGTCGCTTCGACATTTAGGCGGTTTCAGGTGGCCGCTTGCTCGTTTGCCACCTTATTTTTATAAAAAAAAAAATAAAGAAAACCCGATTAAAGTGTTCCAAGTATGTTTTCATGAATAAAAATTATTGCAGCGACGTATTTTTAATGTTGTTATAAATATCAATAAAATATCCATTATAACAACAGGCCATTTTGTCATTTTCGGTTGTTGTCACAACGTCGTTAACTTCATTTAAGTCTCACAGATGGCGTCGTAAAACACGAATACAATAAACAGGACATAATTATATTTTACGTCACATTTTAGACAGGAGAGTAATGAGCTCACTTGAATAAAAAAAAATACTGTCTTATTAAAAATGAACAATTCTCGACATCCTTTAACACTATTATTATAACAAAAGCTATAAGCTATTGTTGAATGCAAAATACAACCTCTTTGGCTGACAAGCAGTATATATACAGCCAAAGAGGTTGCATACTGGCCACCAAGGCATTTATCGTTGTCTTAAAAGAAAATGTAAGAAGAAGTCAAGATGTAATCAAGAGAGTTTTAAGTTTGTATATTTTTTAGTGTAAATAAGTTTTAAATATAGACATGTTTGGTTGATAATAAGTGTTTTTGTATTTTTGGCTGCCGCGCTGTCGGTAACAAGTTAAACAGCTATATAGCTATGTGTAATGTATAATCAGGCTATAAGCTAGCATGCTGCGGCGCGCTATCATCGATCCGCTAAGTGCATTACGTAGCGTCGGAAATGAGACCGACACCGTACTTAAACTTTCAAGAGATAGATACCACAGACCCGTATGTTTAAGTTACGAAGGACTTAATAATATATTTGTCTTATTTTTAATAATATGCTTGACAAGAACACATCAAACTTACGAGGAAGTAAAGTTTAATATGAATAGTAAATGTACAAGCAAATACAAGTAAAAAAGTAGTCTTATTATTTTTCCACACTATGTTATATTTCTACTATGTTAAATTTTAGCAAGGTTTGTTAAGCCGTTCTGGTGATTCTTAGAAATTTTCGCATTTATAATATTAGTATGAAGTAAAATAGTGTTTAAACAGAATGTTTTAATAATTGATTATAAAGATTTGGTAATATAAAACTGGTATCCAATCGAAAATGGTACATCTGGAAATCTACATACACTGTGGCACAGACTTACCCAGTCACCTAGTACGCAGGTCGATGCACCCGTGTCTGACACATCGGTCGTTGACCCCACACACGCTGACCAGACTCACGATCCATAACTTTTATTACCGAGCATAATAAAACATTTGACGACTTACTTAAGTTGAACTTAAAGTTGGATCTAAGTTTCTCCATCGTGTTTACGTTGAAAGACAATAGCAACTTGGAAAGTACTCTTAGGGGTTTTATGGCTAGATTTTAGTAGCCTTGTTGTACTGTCGCTTTTAAGTTTATAGCACACTCTTTAGCACGTTTATGTTTCTCACATCTTAGACATGTGCTACGAAAGTTAAGGTACTAATCGTAGATATGCTACGATATGTACACTCGTAGCACGATGCGTAGCCCAATTCGACTAACAAAATAAGTGAATAATGCACGTAACACGAACACTTTAATTTTGTTTGTTTTTTCTATACACATCAGTTCCAATTTTTGCCCTTTACAGATTGTGACAAAAAAATTGGCAAAGTTGTTAAGTTTTTTTAACATTGTCATGTATAAAAGTAACAGGCAAAGCACATAAAAAGTTAAGAACTTGTACATACAAAGAGTCCAATGTGACTTTAAATAAAAATTCTGATTCGAGTTGCGTAAGCAATCGATGGGCATTGGAGAAGTGCCAGCGCGGCGAGGACGGGCCAAATAAGACCCCAGGGGTTTATTCTGAATCCCAAATATCGTAAGGTAACCTTAAGTATCAAATTGAAAGACATATAAATGTATAAACTATTGCTTTCGAAAGCAAATTGAGTATTGGCGTCTTAATATTAATCATATTAATATTATAAATGCGAAAGTTTAGATGGATGGATGGATGGATGTTTGTTAGAGTTTGTAGCCTAAACGGCTGAACGGATTTCGATGAAATTTGGTATAGATGTAGAGGATAGTCTCGAAGAACACATAGGCTACTCACTTTTGTTTTTTAATTTAATTCCACGCGGACGGAGTCGCGGGCGAAAGCTAGTATTAAATAAATTTTCAGGAAATTAATCTATACGTCTATTTATACTACTGGTAATATTATGTGAGAGTCAAAATGGCGGGTGTACCATCGCGAATTAAATTATACCACTTACTAAAAAAATGTACCTAAAATGTACTAATTAGTACC
>NW_013525246.1:353328-410737 GCF_000836215.1 Papilio polytes | reverse complement strand
CTGTAACTTAATTTCGTTATAATTACGTTCTAGAGAAGGTACAATTTTTTTTGAGCGAGGTACTAATTAGTACATTTTAGGTACATTTTTTAGTAAGTGGTATAATTTAATTCGCGATGGTACACCCGCCATTTTGACTCTCACAATATTATAAAGAGGAAAGATTTGTATTTTTGTACGTATTAAAATAACTCAAAACTACGTTATCAGTGCATGACGTAGGTTGTATTTTTTTATGAAGTCGCGAGCAAGAGCTAGTAGGTAACTATTTACTGATTACTAAAATCCAAATACATTCTTCCGCAACTTATCGAAATGTGACTAAGGTCTTTAAGACGCGTAAGATAAACCAAGAAACATCCTTATTACGATCATTTATTCGTCTTACAGTGACATAAGTTACAGCATCAGAATAAGCCGGTCAATTTGTACCGATCGTGAGCGAGATGTCCGTTTTCAGATGTCAGGATTCCGAAAGATTTATGGCCCGATGACTTTATATATTTAGATGAATTATTGTCGAGGAATTACGTCATTTCTGATTCATAGTTATACTGTAAGAAATTGCTTATTTTTGGCAGAGATAGGATATGTTTGGTACAAGTGTTGATTTAGAATCTGCTAAGTAAAGTTCATGATCATTACATAATCATTCCATACATCTCTATCAGCCGTCTTATCTGAATTCACTTCCTTCTTTAGTGTCCTCTTTCACACAATTTTATCATACTTTCTTCGGCCTTCTATCTTTAGTGCTTAATAGAGAATTTTTCAACTCTCCTTATGAAAATTTACACATTGTAAGAGTTAAACTCTTTAAATCTCATTTTATTAGTATAGTTGTTATTTGTTTTTTTTATCTTATTCATAAAGAAATAAACCTACAAGTAAAATAGACGTAATATTTCTACTCCATTTCCAATCCCATCTTATGCAAGAGTATGGCAAAATTCCAGCTACGTTCCCCATCAGTAATACAAAAAAGCTAAAATATACAATACAAATATTACTCAATCGCAGACTAAACACAAAGGAACATCTTTGATCTTAAAGGAAGTAAAGAAATGTATTATTCTGTTGAGAAATCTGTTGAGCAAATATAAATTTATACACATGAGCAGTTTCTATTCCCGAGAGGTTGTACCCTTAACACGTTTACTGCGGCATATAAAATCATAATTCTTCGGCGGCGGGCCGAAATGCGCCCCCAATAAAATTTCCGCCAGTGCATGGCAGGTCTTTCTAGACCCACCATCACTAGGATAGATTGTATTGCCATAATAATTGTGGAAACGTAATGTATACATTTTATGTAACGTAATTTACTAGCACTAGTGAGAGGGACATGGGTTTCTTCTCCCGCACCAGCTTAATATAAGTACCGCGGCAGGCTGATATCGGCCTGTTACGCAGTAAACGTGTTAAAGGTCAAACTGAGTCTAGCTCCGCTTTGTGTAAGTTTGTGATAGTTTCTATAGGCTTTTAACTTCGTTCACTTGGTTCTAGAACATTGTTCTGGTTGACTATACAGATTTCTAGAGACTCTTTGTCAGAAACCTTTTATACCTTGTAAGTTGGTTATTTTTACTGATTCTAGGGTAAAATAATTCTTTTTTTAGCGATGTTTGAATTTCTCATGTTCGTTTTAATTGACTATTTAATTAAGCAAGGAATGTTTAGGTCCTAAGTTATCTTTCAAAATTAAATCTCGCGACTTATGGAAAACTGATTATATTTAAAAAAATGCAACACCATTTACAACGTAATAATGCAACAACCAACAAATACCACTGACGTTCAGGAACGAATAAAATATAGCTAAAAAAAAATCTTAACAGCATGAGTTACACAATACGATCTCGATACAACGCCATCTGTTAACGAGAAATGGAACACGCTAATGTAAGTTAATGAGTTTCGCATAAAATATTTCACTGGTTATCTACGTAACTTATACGTTACTATACTATCTATACTATTGTAATAAAGCGTAAACACACAAATTCTTTGTTGCCTAAGATGTCAACAATTACAGCATATTTTTTAAATAATTCTCTTTTTAATAAAAAGCCACTTACGTCACGCTTCAGGCGATATATTTTTACGCCATTAAACTTAGGGTGTAAATATTTTGTATAAAAACCCTAATGTAGGAAAGAGACCATAAGTTGCTGCCAACATCAAGGAATCAAGATTGCCATAGCAAGGTAATTGGTATTTTGACATTTGCAATTGAGTATTTGACAAATGTAAACAATAGAATAAAGTTTTTATAATTTCATGCGGGTGATGCCGCACGGGAAGTAGAAGGGAAGAAGCTAGTATAACATAATATAACTCATATGAATTCGAGACGCGGAAATGATATAGATCAGACTCATAAATAATTCCATTATTTGGCGTCGGAATTTTCGGTGAAATCAGAGATGATCGACTGCGTGTTCCGGACGATTACGAATTAGATATTACAATAACAATACGAGTACATTATTTTACTGGATATGAATAAGAAATAGAATCTTTATATTGCACACTACAATTATTATTTTATTACAATTTTTATTTTTAAGTATGGATGGATTGTGTGAAAAAATGCTTAAGAAAGGAGTGGTTTCAGATATGACGGCTGATAGTAATGTATGGAAGCAGCACATACTGTGCCGACCCTCCGTATGTGATAAGGGCAAGTGGATGATGACAATTTTTATTGTTATCAGTCAGTGTAGCCTTGACTTTTTATCTAGGAGACCTGAATAAAAAGTACACTTACACAATGGTACATGTTTAGTGACAAACAATAAGATTAACAGATATTTATTAGATTTTACTAAAAGAAACTAAAGATCACTAAATAATAGTTGAAATATCTGCTAATATCTGAATATTACCAAAGCATTTTCATTACTTTCTATTCAAAAACACGAAAACTAAAAAGTCGATTTGGCGGGACGATTAGTAAGGAGAAAAATCGTTTTTCTGAGCAAATACTACTTAGTTGATTAAAGGTTGGAAAAGCGTCTACAACTGCAGATGTCTTTAGGCTCTCTATTTCGAAGAATCCACATGACTGTTTCCTTATTTTTAACCATAGGATATTCAAATTTTTATCTTCCACATTATTCAATAATGTACTCACTAGATGACGCCCGCAACTACGTACGCGAGGTATTATAAAAAGTGTATTAGACATTCCCAAAATTCTATAGAGATCCGGCATTCCTGGTAATATGTGGTAATATTTGTTACTAATAATTTGCATGTATGGATATTTATCTATTCATGCAAATAATATTAGTATGAAGTATGGTAGACTGCACTTAGCTCTGTAAAATGAACGGCATTTATGAAAGAAAATTGAATTTATTATAAAAATGTATATTCATTCAAACTTTTTAAATACTTTCATCAACATTAACTAGAAATATATTTATAAAAACATTTTTAAACTTTAAGAAACCGCATCTTTTGCAAACTTTTATACGAATGATATAAAAATATTTAATGTAAGAATTTTTACATTTTTCCCTTAAGAATAACATAATTGTGCTTGAATGCACTTGAAAGTTCTACTTGAAGGCACTTATTCAAAGTTATTCAATCATCTTTCATTGTTGCATTAAAGTTACAGTTAGCTGTAACTTTTTTATGGTAACTAAATTATTTTAACAAACAGAAAAATGACTAATAAAACAATTTAAATGATATTCTTACTCATTAAAATTAGACATTAAATTTGTTTTTTTTTATTTCCACGCGGACAGAGTCGTAGGCGTAAACTAGTGTTTTAATTAATTCTTAAGACGTTTGACTTTATGAAAGAAAATGACCTTCTCAACATAGTAATATTTTCTTACAAAGAAAGTAACAATACCGAATACAAAATGGCGGCTACAAGAAAATTCGATTACACGTAACTTGGCCCTCGGAATGCCTTTCAACAATTAAGGAATTATTTATGAGCTTGGGAAAGGTATACTATTGAACAAACATAGAGTTGCCATTGCCGAAACAGATATATAAACAATGTTAATAGATTTGCCGAAAGTAAGAAAGAGATGACCATATGTATTAGTGTTACGGTGAAAATTCTCGGTAATTTCGACATTTTTGTCCATTCTCCGAAGCTAAAACCTTTTTACCTTTTTGTTGCTGGAATTGATTTAGTTAGACATAAAGGAAGTTAGGAAGGAACCTGCGGGCATTGAAACAATGTTTATTATGCAAATAAAGGTTCAGAACCGAAGGGTTCAAATGTTATTTGAAACAGACAATGGAATAAAATTGTTAAATTTTTTTGTCCGTCGTGTCTATAGTGAAATTCTATTTTTTAATTTCAACGACCTTATACATTTAACATTTACTGAGGGTCTAACACGAAAATTTGCGAGAAAGTTTTCGTAATGTTAACAAATTTTGTATCATATTTGCGTAGCCTTGGGCTAAAGTACAAAGCTCATATGTTCGTGTAATGCGCTGATCATTTTCTCTTATTAATCGGTTATTAGTATAATAAACTATTAAATAATAAAGTACAACTAGTTTATTATCGTGAAATGCAAATATTATTCCAGTACCAGGCAAACATGAAGCACGGTGGGTAAGCGGTAAATTTCGACTGTAGTTAAATTATCAGCCTTATACTGTTTATTTCGTGAGTTAGGGTAATCAGCTAAAGTCAAGAAATTAACGTCACGTACCATCGACATTTTAGTTAGCAAACTTATATCTTACTAAAAGCTTACAGTGGTAGTGCCCGCTTTAACATCTTAGCACGAATGGGCCGACACGCCCAGTGCAATACCACGACCACACAGAAGACAGGTGTGAAATGGAAGCAAATTCGTGTTTCGTCTGATTAGTGTGGTGCCGGAGGCCTAATTTAAGTCCCTTTCTCTTTACCACCCTTTTCTTATAAGGAGAGGTTGGGAAGGGGAAGTGGATTTGACGGTGGATGAGATGCATAGGAAGGGGAAATGTCCTCTTTATGTGCGTCTCCTCCTCCGTCGTATAATGGTAGGCAACGCATCTGCAATTGCGGATGTCTATGGGCAGCGGTCGCTTCGCCATTTTGGCGGTTTCAGGTGGCCGCTTGCTCGTTTGACACCTTATGTTATAAAAAAAATAGTAAAGACGAATTGCATGAATTAAGATTCATGCAAGTTCCTACGTTAAAAGTTTTAGTCCACCGAGATACAGCAATAAGAATAAATCGGATACAAATTCTCTTTCTTTCTTAAACAAAGGCTGCGGATTTTTTAAGAATGCTGTGGAGCGAAAACTTCAATAGAAATTCTGAGCACTCTTATAATAAGTTAACACGGATTTTTCTCAGTTTCTACGATTTCTGAGAGATGGTGAACAATGATATTTATACTTGGAAATAAAAAAGGTTTTACATTGTTTTAGATACTTTAAATTACAAATACAGTATTTTCTTTATTGTTGTGCGTTTTTCATGGGATTTTTCTCATGTGGCTATTTTTATAACGGTTTTATGCGGGGTTTTTTCAATATTGTTGCGACAAACATAGGTAATTTTCGCAGTTTATTCCTGAAGCCCGCTACATAACTAACATTAGTTTTCCTTACACACAAACAGATGGTTTTGATTAACTCAAAAACTGTTTTTATTAGTGTACATAAGGTGTGGTATAGTGTTTCTGAAATTGATGTAACAATTCCCAGGACGACAAAGCACAATTTCATTACGAGCTTTCACTAACGAAGCGCGAATTCACGCGGGTGCACCAAGCTTTGTGTCTGTGCTTTAAGCTTCTCTATCTATATATACTATTATAATAAAGCGTAAAAACACACTTCTTTGTTGCCTAAGATGTCAGCAATTACAACATATTTTTGAATAATTATTTTTTTAATAAAAAGTCCTACACTTACGTCACGCTTTAGGCTATATATTTTCACGCCATTAAACTTAGGGGTAAATGTTTTGGAGAGAGACCATAAGTGGCTGCCAATATCAAGGAAGCAAGATTGCCAAGGTTTGTCATGTCATTTTGACATTTGCTATTGATAAATTGACAAATGTAAACAATAAACTATTTTTTTCATATTTTCATGCGGATGAAGCCGTATGGGAACAGCTACTATAGTATGTATTTATCATGCACTAAAACACATGTAACGTATTTAATACAAAAGGAATATATTTTTGATTCATCTATTGACATTTGACTGATTTGCTGAATGAATGACTGAATCTGAATGAATGACTAACACATTCGTTATTCAACGTATACAGTTTAAGTTGGCTTATTGGCTTCAAAAGAATACTAGCTGTTCCCGTGCGGCTTCATCCGCATGGAATTATGAACATTTTATTTTATTGTGTACATTTGTCGAATTCTCAATTACAAATGTCAAAATGACATGTCATGACAAACCATCACTGTCTTGCTTCTTTGATGTTGGCAGCAACATATGTTCTCTTTTCCACATTAGGGTTTTTATCTAAAATATTTACCCCTAAGTTTAATGGCGTGAAAATATATAGTCCAAAACATGGCGTAATGTAGGACTTTTTATTAAAAAAATGAAATATTCAAAAATATGCTGTAAGTGCTGACATCTTAGGCAACAAAGAAGTGCGTGTTTACGCTTTATTATAATAGTACAAAGATTATAAAGAGCGAAGATTTGTATTTTTGTATGTATTAAAATAACTCAAAAACTACTAGGCCAATTTAAAAAATTCTTTCACCATTAAAAAGCTACGTTATCAGTGAGTAAAGTAGGCTATATTTTTAAAATTTCACGCGGGCGAAGACGCGAGCAACATCTAGTATTTGATATAAATGAAAATACAAAAGCAAAGTTAGAGGTTCGAACATCGTGTTTATTTAGTTGCCCCTTTCATTTGTCCCGGTAGTAGGATTTCTTTGTCGGGTAGGGTAAAGTTAATCTCGCCTTTTTGTCGGTAAGACCCTTTCAGATCGCATCACTGTGACCTTGGTAAGGACCGTGAAAGCCTATCCTTTGAATTAAATTTACGGCCCTGACACCGGAGGTCAGTTTAAATGAAACACGAATTAAAATTCACTGACCTTAAAACATTTTAGATTTTAAAAGGTTAACAAATTAACGTGGAAAAATGAACACAAATACAAGGTTGAGTTAACTCTTTTGTTTCTTTTTTTTATTACAAATAGTAACAGATATTTAGTTTTTTAGTAATTGATGGTATTGTACAGTTGTTTAAATTAAACCCAATTGTCGGATTTCTTATACAAAATTAAGCATGACTTTTGCAAACAGGGGTGAGTTGATAGTACTGTAAAAAACGTGTCAGTTTACCATTTTACTAATATAAATGCAAAAAATTGTATGGATGTTTGTTACTACATATCTCCAAATACTGCTTAGAGAATGTCGTTAAGTACAGATGTTAAACGTAGTCTGGGAAAACACATAACTAAGTTTTTTATAATCACCCGCAAACGATGTCGTCGGCAAAAGTTAGTGATTTAAATATATTTTTATATACTTGTCATAAATATTTTCATATCTCTCACATTAAATCTACATTTATGTTAAAAACCGTTCCGTCGCACCGGGTTAAAATGAGAAAATCATTTATTCATAAGTGTTTGCCATTGCAAAGCTTTCCCGTATTAACCTTGTTAGCATATTACAAATTGCGATGCTTTCACAAAATGACATTTTCGTTGCGAACTTTAAAATCTGCTCCGACTTGCATTAAGGAGATGAATCTTGATGTTTCATTCTTATTCTTAGAGGTTGAAA
Organism: Papilio polytes; assembly: GCF_000836215.1. Lineage (NCBI taxonomy): Eukaryota > Metazoa > Arthropoda > Insecta > Lepidoptera > Papilionidae > Papilio > Papilio polytes. Next base: position 402,976 of record NW_013525246.1, on the reverse strand, counting down.
ACTTTTATAAAGCCCGCTAGAGACGCCCAGTTCAGACATCTTTAACTGAACTGTCACACTGTTAGAACTGAACGTGTCTAGCTGACTTTAATGTGCCACAAATTGGCTTAAAATATAGCTTGAGAATGACTTTGTTTTTAGTATTCATTTACTTGCACACACATTAAAGATATGCACATAAATTCTAAATGTACAATCGGGGAATCTGTCGGTGTTCTACATTTAAAAGCTGCCGTCGTACAAATACTTTGTACATATTTAGACGACAGGGAACAATAAGCAATATGATGCTTTAAAATGCGTCTGTAAAAAAAATATTATAAATGCGAAAGTTTAGATGGATGGATGTTAGAGTTTATAGCCTAAACGGCTGAACGGATTTCGCTGAAATTTGGTATACTACTGCTTTTGTTTTTTTTATTCCACGCGGACGGAGTCGCGGGCGAAAGCTAGTACATGAAAGAAAAGAATATCTGAAAAGATTAATAACTATAATACGCCACGAACACAAAAAATAATGGGTAAAGTTTTTTCCAACATAGAAATAAGTTGGCGAGGGGTTGCGAGGGTCGTGGGGGGCGGGGGGTCGCGTGCCGAATGAATATCATGTAGCAAAATAAGCCGTGTTATTATTCTCTAACAAACTTCCATTGGAGTCATGCAACTTAGAACGTACCACGAACAAGTTTCACCATTCGGTTGGCTTTAGTTATTTTTATTTGCAGAAAGTGTTGAGTCTACTAGTATGTATCTATCTAATATTGATTAATCTATACTATTATAATAAAGGGAAAATGTCTGTATTTATAAATTTTTAAATAACTCAAAAACTACTGAGCCAATTTGAATTTACACCGTTAGAAAGGTAATTTATCTGTTAGTAACATATCTTTTTTATTATGTTTTAATTTCACGCGGACGAAGTCGCGGGCAACAGCTATATTAAAATATACCGAAATATTTAACAGTATTCGATTAGGTTTCTTATTTTTATTTAATAGTTATAACAAAAATTCAACTACTGATCAGATTACCAAATAAAATGTTTTACGAGTATATACAAATAAAAATTCTGATTTACATAGTTTTTGATTATAACTTGTTACTGATAGCCGCTTGTTGAATAACTTATATTAACCATCGAAGGTTTCGAGTCATTCCAATATTTACAGGGTAATTAGGTTTTCAAAAACTGGTCCATTGCGACACAGGAAAAAAAGCACTAGTATTTTTAAATATATTTCTATCGGCGTGAAATTGCCACACGGCTGCGTGATATCCAATTTACCAGCCTTATTGTGTAGCTGTCGTGTTGAGATGCGCCTTTGTTCCCCATGATGGAGTGCGTATATAGTTGTATTTGTTTAACGGAGAATAAAGCTTTATTCGCCTATATCTATTGGAAATATCGGTCATATAATAAATGTATTACATTACTCAATTATTTTGTTTTTATATATAGATCGATATTAACTAATATTATGGGAAGAAAGATTTGTATTTTTGGTTTTTTATGTATTCGATTCATGTAAAAACTACTGGGTCGATTTCAAAAATTCTTTCAATATAAGAAAGGTAATTTATCAGTGTGTAACATAGGCTATGTTTTTTAATTTACCACGAGAGAAGTCGCGAGCAATAGCAAAAAGAACAAAAACAGTAAACTAAGTATAGTCATAATAAACGATGAAATACAATGTAATTAATTGTTTTGTATTTCGTTGACCGTTAATAAATTTAATTTTATCAACATTCTAAATCTACACAGAAAAGCTATTAGGCAATGACTTTTGGAATCCCAGAGCGGTGGGCTATTATCATAATTTCTCACAAGGCACATAAATTTCAAGGGTCGTTTCATTTTTCATACAAACACCCAAAAGTATTATAACAAATTGCGTAAATATATTTATTATTTAATGTAACAGTTTATATTCAAACATACCTCAGATTGTATGAAATTTAGGGCTCTTCCCACCTCTGGCTGATAAAGGCTCAGATACCTTAAAAAATGACGTCACTGTGAAGGGAACAAAATTCGATATCTCCATGACACATTGTACATTTTCGATTGTTATCAGACAATTTACAATTTGGGACCGGCTCTTAATAATTTATAGCTGTCGAAACTATTATATATGTAACTTTTGGGACCACTGTATGTACGTGTTTAAATTTTGTAAATTATAGTTGCCACTAGTTATTATAAATTAACAAATAAATTTCTTTTTACATATTACAACGTGAAAAAATATTTTAAACTAGCTGTTCCCGTGCGGCGTCATCCTCATGGAATTATAAAAACTTTATTTTATTGTTTACAAATTCTCAATTGCAAATGTCAAGTACAAGTACTGTTACCATAACAATTTTGCTTCCTTAATGTTGGCAGCTTGTCCTTTGTGGTCCCTTTCCCACATTTTTTTCCAATTTATTTACCCTCTAAGTCTAATAGCTTGAAAATATATAGCTTAAAGCGTGTCGTAAATGTAGGGCTTTTTACTAAAGAAAGAATTATTCTAAAATACTCTATAATTGCTGTTGTTATAAACATTAAAAGACTTTATTTATATTCCTTCGGTTCTTGTAAGACACGCACATTTTTCTCAATTGACATTTCTGACATACTTATATATTACACTTACATATTACAGCCAGTACGTAGCCAAACCTCCTTATCAATCCACAACAGCTGTCTTACGTTACAAAGTAGTGTGTGTTTACGCTTTATTGTATTAGTATAGAAAACTCCAAAGGTATACAAAACCTCATAGAATGGCGAATAACAAAACACCCTGTAACCTCATAATAGGGAGGACAATTCCAAACAGGAACAAATAAACATTTAACAAGCGAAATAACTGCTTACAAGCTTCATTTAAATTTGATGATAACCGTAATGTCCCTTAATAATGCAAACCTCATAACATGCAGAACTCTTGTTTTTTTATGCAAAAAGGGGTTACTTTATGTGGAATATCTTAAATTTATGTTAATTACAGTAAAGTTTACCAACGATTTATACTAGACTGGTTTTTTTAATTAAAAAAGAAACTAACAGATGGATGTTTGTTAGAGTTTGTAGCCTAAACTGTAAACGCATCTCGATTAAATTTGGTATAGACGTAGAGAATGGAAGGACACATAGTCTACTTTTTTATTTTTAAATCCACGCGGAGGGATTCGCGGCCGAAAGTTAGTCATCATTTGCCCGGAAACATAATTAGAAGTTTGAAGAGAAAGTATCTTATTTCTTAATAATTTAAGTTTATTAAAGAGATGGGAAAATCTAGATAATGTTATCGAGAAATCCCTTTTTAATTTCCACGACGTGAAAACAATTGAAAGTTGACTTTATTAAAAGATCTTGGTTGGACCGTAAAAAATAATACGGCAGGTTTTCACGCCCGCATTGACTGATCAAAAAGTGTCAAATACATTTGGTCCAGGTTTCGTTGAAAAGTTTGTTTTGACTTTGTCATTTTAAAGGTAACTTTTTATACCTTGCTCGAATTTAGAATGTTGAAAAATTGATATGGCGTCTTTTCTCTATGTCGCAATAAAATGCAAATATTTTTTTCTACTTATAGCTGTTACTTGCGACTTAGTCTGCGGGAAATTTTAAAAATAATACAAAAGTGTAGCCTGTATTACTCACTGATAACATAGCTTTTAATTGTGCAATAATTTTTTAAAATCATATTAGTAATTTTTGAGTTATTTCAATATATACAAAAATACAAATCTTTCCTCTTTATAATATTAGTATAGATAATTTGTAATAGATTTGTTTATGATATACTAGTTTTCGCCCGCGAGTACGTGCGCGTGGAAATAATAAAAAATGCAAAAGTGAGTAGCCTATATTTCAGACTATCCTCTACGTCTATGCCAAATTTTATCGAGATCCCTTTAACCGTTTAGGCTACAAACTCTAACAAACATCCATTCATCCATCTATCTATTCATACATATATGTAAACGTTCGAATTTATATCTAACAAGCTGTTCCCGTGCGATGAAGTCGCACGAAATTATGAAAATTTTATTTTATTGTTTACATTTGTCAAATTATCAATTACAAATGTCAAAATGACATGACAAGATGACAACCTTGCTTCCTTGATGTTGGCAGCAACTTATGGTCTCTTACTTACTTACTTACATTAGAGTTTTTATCCAAAATATTTACCCCCTAAGTTTAATGGTGTTAAAATATATAGCCTAAAGCGTAACGCAAGTGTATGGCTTTTTATTAAAAAGAGTAACGTGATAGTGTGATAGTAAAGTGATACTCGCTAAGTACATAGAAAATGAAAATAAGATTTATTTTGTCTCCAAAAATGCCGTATTTGTTAAGTCTAAAGTAATGTTTATTATATATTTAAGGACTACGAAACATTAGGCTAGAAAATTACTCCCTAAACGTCTAACAAACTTGCATACAAAGCAAATTCCATGTTAAATAGCAGTTTTGTCTTTGACTTGGTCTTTGACATTTAGTAGTCATTCCCCTTCTCCATCCCTCCCCTGGCCATAAGAGACTAACTTCCATTAGCATAATCTGTTTAATTCATTTTACGCCAAAAGCATTTCAAGGATCAGTTAATCCTGAAACAGTCCTTCTGTGAATAACGAAGTGTACAGTCGTTGAATCTGTCGATGGTCTACCAAAAAGCTTCCTTTGAACATTTTGTACGTGAGATTACGTGGGACAAACCAATAGGACGCAGCTGTAAATGTACATAAAGGCAGGTTAACGGCTGCTTGCTTTATTATCCTGCCGTCGTTAGCTTCGGAGTTTGTTTCAACTTTTATGTAAGGAACCACGAATTTCCTTGACTGTACATTAACGTATTTGCTGACCTACATTTTTCATGTTATTATGTAGATTCCATATAAGATGTAACTTTATTCGTGAGATATCAAAAAATACTTTTAACATTAGAAAGCTTTACATTTAAGTAAGATACGGTATATTTATTACTAGTTTTTATTTCCGCTCGAAATCGCGGACAAAAGATAATATACATACGTTGGATAGGGCGCATGCAACTGACTAAACTATCGCACAACTGTTGTACGATTGTCGATTGTTTTGCGCCCATTCGACTGTTTAGTTGCAAAACTAAAAATCGGTTAGTGTTCGCACATATCATCCGATAGGAATCAAAGCGGGACTAAACAGTTGTCCGATAGTTTAGTTTTAGGTTTGTGCTCTTAGTACGTTATTAATATTCGTTTTTCTAGAACGTTCTCTACCAAGATTATTTGATTTGTTTGAAAGTATAATGTACCATTTTTCGGCTTTAATAATGGAATTTTTTAGCACGTATATCCAATTTTAAAGTCATTTGTAAAACTTTTGTAATATGAATATAAGATATTCATGACTATGGCCACACGATTTGAGAAAACAATCAAATAATTTGTCGGGTCAGTGAGTTTAACGGAGGCAATGATGCCAACGAACCGACGGCCGCTTAACGATCCGACAAATCTTTATGTAGATAAAACTTTTAGTTTATTCTCTAACATTTTATTAAAACAAGTATAATTTTAATTTCTTTTGTTAAAAACAGATAAATCGATTACTTTTTTGGTTGTTTCTACATTGTAATAAATGTTAAAACACAATTACGATATTTTTATGAAGGTGACCTTCGACCTGTATGCATGAAGTAATAATATTAATTTCAGAAACGAGATTAACATACAAAATGTATCCATTACCGGCATTATACGTCATCATCCGGACACGTTTCATACACAAACGTCAGTGTATTATGTAAATGGATCTATTCTCGTTCGACAGCTTGTTAAGTTCACAATCGTATAATTAATGAGGTCGCGGCTCGTTAGCTATGCGTCTGAATGTATTCATGTCAGCTAAGCTTACCTGGATTGGTAATGCACGATTCTCTTAAGCCTTAGCAGTGTTTAATGATTACTGAGGAATTACCTTAGTAATATACGTAAGTCGGTGGCTCAGGTAATATGTTCGAATCCCGCCTACCAATGTGATTTTCGATTTACATATGTACATGATTTACCTTTGCTTTGGTGAAGGAAAGTATCGTGATGCCTGCACATATAGGCAAAGAGATAAAGATATGTAAAACAACAAACAAGCGTGGTTGATTATGGCCTAGTTTTTTTTTTTGCCCAAGGGAAATGCATCTTACGCATACTCCGCGCCCAGGGGGACGCGGTAGTTATGTGGGACTCTCTCCCCTTAACGGATGGCATATCCACTAAACCCCTCGGTTCCTCCAACGCCTTAAGCCGGGGTTACGGGCATGGCCTAGTTACTCCTAACTTAGGGTAGGCTCCAGAGCCTGTCCGTGTAGTGAGATGGTGACACCTTAGAAGATCTATTTTAGGTAATAATTAAATTTTACTTTTAATTGGTTTCGGTGTGTTCCTTGGAGATCCCGGAACCTGTCACTAGAGGTTGGCCAATGAGGGGGTTTTAGTGGGTCAAATCCTATATAACGCTGCCTTCCCTCTAGAAGGTAAGGTATCGACACGAAAACTAGGTACTATTAACTGAATTACATTTATTGTAATAAACTGTTTGATAATTATAGAGGTTTTATAGTTACTGTTATAATAACCATTGTTTCGTGTTTAATATACATTTGTGTGCAATCAAATCAGTCGCGTTTGCTCCTGCTCTGCACTGATTGTTCATTAGCAATTCCCTCAGTGCTCAATGGTGCGTTAACGGCCATTGCGGTTCCCGTCCCATGTATAAATTAATCTTTACATATAATTGCATAAATTAGAGGCAAATAATTTACTCTACAGATCCAAATATCAAAGATCCAAATTTCAAACGTAGCTCTCTGGCTTAAGGAATAAGACAGATAAAAAGACAAACAAGGATAATTTAAATTTGGAACTTCACTGTATTTACTAACATAGTTGACGTAAAAATGGCGCGTAAACACTATATAAGAGTACATCAGTATAGTTTATCACAATACAAATTTGTTTTTTACAATGACTAGTGTATTGTTATTTACACAAATTAAATACGAGAGATTACTTCTTACGTTTCATACCAAAGCCATATATTTTCGTATAATAAACCGTATATTCATCATTAGCTCTTGCTCGCGACTTCGCTCGCGTGTTACTAACAATAGTAAAAACACAGACTATGTTAGTGATAACATGGCTTTTTAATGGTGCAAGAATTTTTGAATTTTAAGTTATTTCAAAACATACAAAAATACAAATCGTTCCTCTTTATAAAGTTAGTGTAGATTATTATTAAACTAGCTTTCGCCAGCGACTCCGTACGCGTGGAATTAAAAAAAACAAAATCGAGTAGCCATGTGTTCTTCCAGGCTATCCTCTACATCTGTACCAAATTTCACAGAAATCCGTTCCGCCGTTTAGGCTACATACTCTAACATACATCCATCCATCCATCTAAACTTTCACATTTATAATTTTAGTTAGATTAGAGTTTATTTAGTTTTGTTTAGGAAATTCTATATAAAGTCTAAAGTCTTATGGATTTAAGACTTACCATCATAAATAACTCCTCTAACAAGTTGTTCAGCATCGAAAACCGCATGACTAACGGTCACGTTAATATCACTATCTTTTTCACTCAAGGTAACTATATCTGCACTGTCACTTGGGATCCTCGCGAAGGCACATGCATCACCAATCGCCTTCTCACTAACACTAACCACTTCACTCTTTGTCGTTGTTTCTATATCGTTTGTCGTTGTCTCATCATAGATTGCTGCTTCTTCCACAGGTACGCCTAAACTAGTCTCTAATTCGTCGTCAATGTATTTTAAATTTTCTTTATCTTGGAGTACATCGCGATCATAAATAGGTGGTCCAGGGGATCTGCCAGGCGCGGGATCTCCGCTTGGTAGACTCAGTGTGCAATAAGGTAGTGATGCCAATATTATGGTTGCTGTTATCAAATTCACGATGTAACGATTCATTTTGTTCTGTTTTCGGTGTATGTTTTTGCATCGCTGTTTTAGATATACGTACGTCATAAAAATGGTTGATAACATCGCGTTTTTAGATTTTCAATCCCATCACTTTGGTACCTGGGGAAAAATAATATCATATTAGTACTAAAATTAACTACCAAAACGACGTCATTAAAAATAACATTCCTTATATTGCGACGCATTTTACGTGTTTATTTGCTGTTTATATAGAATAAATCTGGTGGGAATTTTACAAGATTTCCTTTTTACAGCAGTATTTGTAGAGCTCAAACAATAAAATAGATAAGATAAATAAATGCAATAAAGAGGATTTCTTCATCAAATTCCAAACACATTTTAGTTAGTAATAGTGATGTGTTTTTTTTTATATGAGAAGAAGGCAAACGAGCGGTGGGAACACAAAGGTGGTCAACGACGCCAATGGACATCCGCAACACCAGAGGAACTACAGATGCGTTTCCGGCCTTTGAGGAAGTTGTAGGCTCGCTTCTTGAAAGATCCTAAGTCGTACTGGTTTGGAAATACCGCCGAAGATAGACCGTTCCACAACGCGCCTGTGCGGGGCAGAAAGTTCCGCGACTTTATTTTTTATAACTACTAACTAGTTTTTGCCCACGACTCCCATGTATCCTTCCAGACTATCCTCTACATCAATGCCAAATTTCATCGAGATTCGTTCAGCAATTTAGGCTTCGAACTACAACAAACATGCATCCATCTAAACTTTCGCATTTATAATATTAGTATGATATAATTCAACCATAAACAATGTACCATTAATTAATATTTGAGGAACTCTAGTAGTACCTTTCTTTTTACTTTTAATTTTCACTTCTCGTCCGTAATTAACTCTATTTTCTACAACCTACATATGTTGCTTCTAAATTTTGCAGTTTGCTTTTTCTATGGTAAATGACTCTATACAATGCTATCTACAAATATCTCAATCCTTTTAGACAGTTTCATTAAAGAATGACCTTGAAAGAACAATTTTATATAATTAGGGGTTTATTATTTGTTTTGAAAACAGGTCAATTGAGTTATTAAAACTAAGACATGTACAGAGTTTGCTGCTTTCATTTATTTGCTTATTTTTTTGCGTCGCATAATAATCTTTGAAGAAACCTTGCAAAATCTAGCAAAGGGGATTATGTGAATTTGCTTATTTAGATTTAGATAAAAACATGAAACATTTATTTAAAACGGCCTTACCCTTATTTTTATGTCCAATCTTTAGTCTAAAAAAGTTACGGCTGTATTTTTTTGCATTTGCCAACTAGGATAAAGAGTCATTTCATTACTAGGGTGATTAGTTATAACCGTTTCTATAAATTGGACGATGGCAAACGAGCGAGCGTCCATCTGAATTCACCGAAAAGGCGAAACGACCACTACCTAAAGACATCTGCAATTGCAGATACATTGCCTTAAATGCAGAAGGAAGAGAAGCACATAAAGATAATTCCCCTTCCCATGCGTCTCCTCCATCATAGTAACTTTCGTTACTAGCATACGTTTCAACTTTCTCTTACATCTCATAACAGCCTTTGCGATCGAATCATCTCCTTGAACTTATCTAACACACGTGGGTGCACCATTAACCGATTAACAAAGGGTAATGTTTTTCTCGAGTACTATTTTGAGTTATTTAATTGTAACAGCTTAGAACCTAAACGACTACACCGATATTGATAATTGAGGTGTCATTTGAATCGTCTTCTTCCCCGGAGTGTCATAGAGTATATTATATCGGCACAAAACATCTACAGTGGAGGTGAGAAATGAAATTCTAAAATAATAGTTAAAAACCGAGTTTAAATTTCCCTTAACATTTGTCACTCTTTAAACATTTTTTTCGATGTTTTCGAGTTAATCATCTAAAAGAATGAATCAGTCAGATTGTAGTTTTTTTAGTAAACTTTAATGTTTTGCCATCATTTATAAGGCCAGTCGTCTTTTTGTCGACAACCCTATTTGTCATCAGAGTAAGATAGGGTACATTATTAAAAAATTAACACAGGCTTTTAATCACTTCCCTTTCCTTTGAGATTACAAGACCAGGATTGTTTTTATTCTTAAGGCTCTCGCAAACATATTTTGAGTAGCTTTCAGGGTGTTTTCGATGCTTAAAAGGGTTGTTTTGTTTCCCTAGTAAGGCAGACAAAAATTGGAATATAAAAAGCTTTGATTTTTTATTACGAAATGTTTAGCTGAGACGGTAAAAGTTAAAAAAAAAAATTATCTATACTAATATTAAAAAGAGGAAATCTTTGTATTTTTATATGTATTCAAATAACTAAAAAACCACTGGGCCGATTTAAAAAATTCTTTCACCATCAGAAACGTAATTTATCTCTTAATTATGGGATATACGTCGAAGAGTCAAGATTTAGTACAAGTTACAATCTAAATATGTATTTTATTAGTTTTGTAAATATTGTTAACAAAATTATAAGGATAATTTTATCTTATTTGTCGGCATATAAACAACGTAATTAAAAAGTAAAGCAACACCGTCATATATAAAATCTCAACACTTGAATACCTTGAACAATATTTATATTACAACGTAATTAAGGCATTGTTCACACTGGAATTGTTTCAAAGAAATATAAACACGTCTCTTACGTCCTCAATGTATTCCTAAGTTTTTTTATAAGAGAATGGGGCAAACGAATGGCGAGAACACCGAGGTGGTCAACGACGCCCATCGACATCCGCAACACCAGAGCAACTACAGATGCGTTGCCGGCCTTTGAGGAAATTGTAGGCTCGCTTCTTGAAGGACCCTAAGTCGTATTGGTTTGGAAATACCGCCGAGGACAGACCGTTCAACTTTATACCGCGTTTATTTGTAAGGCTGCAAATGTGTAACATCAAATATCTTAGTATGAACAATCTCTCTTTCTACATCTTAGGATTTTAAATAAAGCGTAGAAACATCTAAAAAAAATAGAAAAAATCGCATTACATAACTGTTTCCAAAAAAATTAATTGACTAATGCATTAAATATTAAAAAGATATTTTTTTTTTTAATAAAAACACGCTTAAATATGGAATATCCCTAACATTACAGACTGATATAAAATCTTCCGCGAATTGAGATAAATTTAATTCAGTACTTCGCAATATTACTTACATCTTCTATTAAAATTGTGTATTAAAAATGCAAGTAGAAGAAAAATACCAAAATTTCGATACAACAAAAGTAGTTTGTACGAGCAAAGAACTACCATGCAGTCTTCAAACGTCGTTAGAAAAAATTGCACAGAAAGAAGGTTATCTAAAATACAAATTACTAAGTCGCTCGATTTCTACGGAGGGAGGAAACTATTTGGCTTCGTTATACGAAGTAGATATTAAAGGGAGAACTACAACAGGAGAGAAGGAAACAAATATTTTTATAAAGCATTCAATTCCTGAATTCAATTTAGCTGATGTATCAGAAATATATTGTAGAGAATTGTTCTTTTATAATGAAGTGAGCAAAGTGTTTACTAGTCTCGAAGATGAGGCGAAAATACCAGCAGAGGAAAGATACAAATCGGCTAAATCTTATTACGAAAGTAACTCAGAAGCGATAATACTACAAAATCTATCAAAAGACGGTTTCACGACCGTTTTTAGAATGAACGTAATGCCGCTAAAGTTCGCAGAATTATCAATACAACAGCTGGCAAAATTTCATAGCTTAGGGTTAGTTATGGAACGGAAAAGACCAGAATTTTTCGAAAAGAAAATTAAACATTTGAAACAAATTATAAAATTTGAGGAGAAAAATTTGGAATTCTGCAAAAAAATGTTCGGCACATCAGTAGCAATATTAGAGAATGAAACACGGAAGAAATTAGAAGAACAATATCCTGAACTCTTGGATAAATATATGAAATGTTTGAATGGCGACGGAACGAAGTTCAAGAACCTGTGCCACGGTGATTACAGAATGAATAACATATTAATGAAAATGAAGGTATTTATAGAATTTTATTAAGACATTCACTAGTAAATATACAACAATCAAAAGATAACATTATCTCTTCTGTAAGCAAAATACTTTCAAATTTTAGTGTCATATTTTACTTTAGTAAATTTGTATTTTTGTATATATAACTCAAAACTACTGGACCGTTTTCGTAAATTCTTTCACTTTTAAAAAGCTACGTTTTCAACGAGTATCACGCATTTTAAAATATCTCTTAATTACACTTGAATGAAGTCACGAGCAAGAGGTAGTTCTCAACAATTCTTTTAATCTTTTACGTTATTTTTTTAATGAAAATCTAAAAAAAAAAACACAAATTAAATATATGTACAAATATGGCCCCGCAAAAACCATATAATTCGTTTGTCCACGACAGTGTTATTACAATGTATTGGAGTGTGGTATAGAATTATTTAATTTCGACTTAACAAGTAAGCTTGTATTTATTTCCCAGGAAGGTGAAATAACAGAAGTCGTTCCTGTCGACTACCAAATAATACTGTACGGGTCTCCGATCATTGATTTCTTGTACTTCATCTTCGGAGCCACAGACAGGGAGTTCCGAAAAAATCATATGGACCACTTAAAGGACCTGTACCATAATACTATGAAGAATTACCTCAGTTACTTTGATATGGATGTTAACGAAATATATCCAAGGAAAACATTTGAAGATAATTTTAACGAATGTTTCGATTTCGGATTGTTGACTTTGTTATTTTTGGGACCTTTCTTCTTTGCGGATGAAAATGAAGTACCCGATTTAAGTAAAGACGATCTTTCAAAACAATCTGTAAGCGTGGATCTTAAATTCAAAGATAGATTACAAGAAGTCGTAGAGGAAATGATTGAGAATGGTAGATTATAATAAACAGTACATGTAATTGTGTGGTTTTTTTTTTTCAATTAATAAATTCAAATTTTATTTCAACTAGAAATAAAGTCAAAGTTCAAAAATTTTTTGCACAAAATAGCTTTAAACTCTAATTGAAATCTTGCATAATAATTATTTTATGCATTTATCATAATAAAATAACAAAAGGTCTTTGAATATTTCCGTAAAAGATATTTCGATAAATTTCCGTCCACTGCGAGGTTCTTACGATCATCATCGGCTTATAATACAGAAACCATTAATATTTGAGCCTTAACTTTTCCCAGGGGCTGTTATTCATTACGGCGAAATTAAATATTATGATTAATTATTTTAAGCAAAGTTGCAAAAAAGAAATCAAATCGTTTTATTATTTATATACACTAACTTTCGCCCGCGACTCCGTTAATGTGGAATTAAAAAAAAAACAAAAGGAAGTAGCCTATGTGTTCTAGACTATGCCAAATATCATCGAGATCCGTTCAGCAGTTTAGGCTACAAACTCTAACAAACATCCATCCATAAATCTTAACTTTCACATTTATAATATTAGTAAGATCACAAAATTCTCTGCTTTATACTCACTCATCTATACTTATATTATAAAGAGGAAACATTTGTATTTTTGTATGTTTGTATTTTTTATTTCAATAAATAACTCAAAACTACTGGACTGATTTAAAAAAAATCATTCACCCTAAGAAAGGTATATATGCGACCTATAGAATATCTTCAAAGAGACTAAGTCGCGACCAACAGCTAGATTTTAACAAAAGTCTCATATTAGAGGACAAATTAATTGATCTTATAAACAACTTCGGCCTTATACAGTGAAGGCAGAAATATATTCTAGTAAAATCCAGCAGCAGCTTATAGTTGGCCAACTACTGGCGCAATACGTTTACACAAGCTATTAAAATGGTAACAAGATGGTACGTTACTATCCTTCGTACACCTTCGACCGAAAGCTTAGATGGACGAATGTTAGAAGGTATATCCAGATGCACAGATGTAGAACAGTAGTCGGATGGACACACTACACCTAGTGAATAATAAAAAAAAAAACAGGATAACAAGAATTTTTATTTATTTAAACAAAACACAAAACACTTCACATATACTTTTACGAATACATTTCACGTGTTTTTTTCACTTTTGATTTTTGTAAGTCTGTATTTTGTGTTTATGTTTATGATTAAAAAGAAGATATATCTTACTAATATTATAAATGCGAAAGTTTAGATGGATGGATGGATGTTTGTTAGAGTTTGTAGCCTAAACGGCTGAACGGATCTCGATGAAGTTTGCAATAGACGTAGAGGATAGTCTGGAAGAACACATAGGCTAATCACTTTTGTTTTTTTTTCTTCCACACTAACGGAGTCGCGGGCGAAAGCTAGTTTAAAATAGGGAACTAGTCACATGTCATCCTGTTTTTACTAAAAATGGTTCTTACATTCAATTCATAATTCCTGTTTATTCGTTATTTTCATTTAAATATAATTATGCGCATGTTACGAAAACGATACGTAGATGTTACGTAAATGTAACTACGTAAGTCTTAACAAACAGAAGATAATTCAAAATCTCGACAAGTAATTACAATAATTATGGTTTATTACAAAATTACGTCTTGTTATAAACAAAGTAAATAAACACTAAAGACATTTATTATACCAGTTTCCGTTATAATGTTATCATTATTTATGAAACGATATACAATTATTATTATTATACATTTTATTAATAAATAATTCCTCTTATAAATAAATAAGATTTTAAGGGTCCAGTGAAACTTACCGGTTTTTTAATTGTCATCTATCTTATCTCCCCAAAATACCTAACGTTAGTATATACTAGCTTTCGCCCGCGACTCCGTCCGCGTGTAATTAAAAAAACAAAACTAAGTAGCCTATGTGTTCTTCCAGACTATCCTCTACATCCTTACCAAATTTCATCGAAATGGGTTGAGCCGTTTAGGCTACAAACTCTAACAAACATCCATCCATCCATCCATCTAAACTTTCGCATTTATAATATTAGTATGTTTATTTTAATGAAAAAAGTAGTAACAAATAGTAAAATTAATAGTAAATGTGTATCGCACAATTGTTTCGTGATTGTCAATTGTTTGCAGCCAATTCAACTGTTTAGTTGCACAATTAAAAATCGAAAAGTGTATGCACCTATAAGCTCATAGAATTCAAAGCGCGACTAAACAGTTGTGCGATAGTTAAGTCAAAGGTGTACGAACGCTCTTACTGGATGGATGGATTACCACGTAACATTTAAACGGCTTAACGGAGGTTACTAAAATAAGACTGGCATATAACTTTTTAATTTTTAACGGACAATATTACGCCTACTAACCCGCACTGCCCGCGTGGTTGACTATGGCCTAATCACCCTAATTTAGGGTAGGTTCGGAGCCCCTTGGTGGGGACATGTAGTGAGCTGGTGATGATGATGATGATGATTGCGAACGTACATATGAAAATAACTACAAACGACCTCCAAAATATTACATCATTACAGTTTTTTGTAATATTACAATGTACATAATATGTAACAATTTAACGATAAGATTAGATTTCCATTATCTTTATATAATATTTACATAACAATTACCTGCTATATACCGTCCATATACAACTAAGATAAATAACGTATTTATGATATCTTTTATCTTGTTACAATGATAACAAGTTCAAACAGTATCAAATCTACGGTATTCTC
Source organism: Papilio polytes (assembly GCF_000836215.1). Taxonomy (NCBI): domain Eukaryota; kingdom Metazoa; phylum Arthropoda; class Insecta; order Lepidoptera; family Papilionidae; genus Papilio; species Papilio polytes. The sequence continues at coordinate 387,395 of NW_013525246.1, read as the reverse complement.
TAAAAACGCGCACACCTTTCACTAAACTGTCGGACGACTGTTTAGTCCCGCTTTGATTCCTATTAGCTAATATGGAGAGACGACCAGATTTTTAATTGTGCAACTAAACAGTTGAATTGACTGCAAACAATCGACAATCGCGCAACAGTGAGATAGTTTAGTCAAACGTGTGCGAACTCTAAACGTAAGTTTAAATTATGAGAATGAAATGAACTTTAATACGCGAAAAGAACCGTAGATTAACAAATCTTCTGATAGGATACATAAAAAATTATAATTAAAGTTACGTTTATGTAAAAAGCCCCCTACACACAACTCTATCTGCACAGTTTTAACTGCAGTCGAACTGTGCACTTACGAGGGTGAATCAAAAAGTTCTTAGAAGTGCATATATATGAAACCTTTTTGGATCAAGTTCGATATTCAAATTAAAGAGTGTCTATCACACTATATTTATGCACACTGTCACTTGTTTTTGTCAGTTCGTTCGCATGTAATAAATTTTTTTGTGCAACGAGTTGCTAAAAAGTCAAAATTATGGATAAAAGTGCGTTACGTGCGGTGATAAAACATCTCAGTTTGAAAAAAATGTCTACGAAGGAAATTTTTTGATTCACCCTCGTATATTACTTGTGTAGATAATGTAACACTTTATGTCAGTTGAACTGACACTCACACTGCATTTAAAACTGAAAATGTGTTGCAAGATTAACAACAACATCGACAACAAAGCTAATCTGTTGTCAGCAATAGAATGCAATTACACGCATTCAGGACAAAATAATCCTAACAATGCTTGATTTAATATCAAGCGGGTTTACAATACGTTTAACTCGACATGTTATCTTAGTAGATTAACACATTTTATGCAGCGAATTGCTATCGAAATAAAGACAGTCTGTGAAAATTACATTGAACTAGCTTTTGCCCGCGACTCCGGCCGCATATAATTAAAAAATCAAAAGTCAGTAGCCTATTTGTTCTTCCAGACTATCCTCTACATCTGTACCAAATTTCATCGAAATCCGTTCAGCCGTTTAGGCTACAAACTTTAACAAACATTCATCCATCTAAACTTTCGCATTTATAATATTAGTATGAAGTATGATTGGGAAGTTAGATTTAAACCTAGGTTTTATTATTGGATCCAAAATGGCGTCGAAAGTCTAAGTTCATCAATTAGTGGATACATTTTTATGGGAAAAAACTTCTATTCCATAGTTCGTACTTTGAATTAAATTGACATAATGGGTAAAAAATACTATTGGGTCGATCGGGCGTAGGGTAAACACAAAAAATATTTAGGCCAGAAACACACTGCGTTGTCCTAAATATTGTTTAAATTATTAATATCAATATAAAATAACATTTCACTATGGTACATTTCCGTAATTTCCACAATCACTAGATATGACCTTATAAAAACAACAGTTTAACTTTTACCCACGTCATTTCAGGCGGAAAAACTCGTTTGTTACTGAAGGAAGGTTATTGAACAAATTACGCGGAATTCGACAAACTTCACTACGCTTTCCCGGTAATGGAATAAAAAATGGAACGTCACTGAATCAATATTTGCTTGAATTTTTCATTTTTACATTTCACTAAATTATAATTAAAAAGTCTGCAATGTCCCTTATTCTTTTGTTTTAAAAATCCTCTAAAAATAAAGCTTGTTTTTACCACATTTCTACTATTGATTTGATAAAAAAACTAATCGAAAATTACTTGATTATGAAAATAAGTGTATTAATATAGTTTATAGATATTATGAATACACTTTCCAGGTTATACAGAGGCTTGACCTAATTCATTTATATTGATTTTTATACGTTTTACTCTGTTCGCTAAAACTGCTCCCACAAAGAGCATTAGTTGTTTTAGTGTAGTTTATTAACTACTAACCTTTTATAGAAGAGAAATAACCATTTAATTATCAAAACTATTCAGAAATATTGCATCAAATACATTAAAAAGATTTCTTTATGAAGTTTTAAATTACCTTTTATCTTTTGCTATAATATTTTGTCAACAAATGATTCAGCAACTCATATGTAATATAGCTTAACTCTCAATTAGATAATATATGTGTATATACGTAATGCAAATACAAAGATAATGAAAGAAATCTAGAAAATGTTAACAGTAGGTATCAAGACAGACAAACAAACAATCATGTTTAATCCCGTGAGAAATTTCCAGAGATGGCGTGACTTTTCATATATTATATAATGTTAAAGGGCTATTCACAATTAAAACATTTGCATACATTTGCAACATACGGGGCATAAAATTATAAACAACACGAACAAGTCCGTAAAACTAAAGTAACTAAACATCTATTTTGTTGAAATTACTGAAAATAAATAGTCAAAAAGATATTGATTGACCACTATTTCTGTTTAAAAACCATCCATAAAACAGCACTACATTCTTTAAGAGGTAATCGCAATCATTCACGTTTTAAAATTGTACCAAAAACTGCTTTACCTAAAAAGTATTTTACATAGTTATTGTAATTCAAATTTATAAAAAAAACAATTGAAAATCTTCGTCCAGTCTCTAAATGACAAGAATTATTCGGGATATTTCATTTATACGCAAATAACTAAATAAAATTTAAACACATCAAAAACATCTCAAATATGACAATACCTTTATACTACTGATTTATATAAACTCGCACGCAACTGAAAATAATTTTATTTCATCTGAAACTTCTCTATTAAATTGACGTATATTTAAAAATGCAAATCGAAGAAAAATACAATGATTTTCATACAACAAAACTTGTTTGCACTAATCAAAATGAACTTCCAAGTGAACTGCAAGCAATCATGAAGAAAATAGCTCGAGAAGAAGGTTATCTAAACTATAAAATGATGAGTAGATCTATATCCACAGAAGGTGGTGACTATATGGCTTCGTTATACGAAGTGGATATCGAAGGAAAAACCAATGAAGGTAATAAAGAAACTAACATATTCATTAAACGTGTGATATCACAGGATCATGTTAAAATACTAGACGTTTCTGACATTTATTCTAAAGAATTGTTCTTCTATAATGATCTGAGCAAACTATTTACTGAACTAGAAACAGAAGCCGGAGTACCTGTAGAAGAGAGATACAAATCGGTAAAATCTTACAACGAAAGCGACACTGAATCGATAATAATGCAAAATCTTAACAAGGAAGGTTTTACAACATTATACAGAATGAATGTGATGCCTTTAAAGTTCGCAGAGCTTTCAATACAGCAGCTAGCAAGGTTTCATGCTTTAAGCTTCGTCATACAACAAAAGCGACCGGAATATTTTGAAAGGAAAATTAAAATTTTAAAACATCCAATAAATTACGGTGAAGATTATGTTGAATTTTGCAAAAATATGTACAAAGTTTCTTCGATTCATCTCAGTAGTGAAATAAAAGCGAAAATAGATAGAAAAGCCGATGAGTATATGAAAAATTATATAACAGGTCATAAAACTGATGTCAGTTGTCTCTGCCATGGTGACTTCAGAGTGAATAACATACTACTAAAAATGACGGTAATCATATTTTCTTTTCTATTGCTTTATTAACTGTGAAAAGGAGAAATATCCTCCTATTCGTCTCCTCCGTTAATTAAATTCTTGACTTCGTTGACGGAGGAGGAGACGCACATAAAGAGGACATTTTCCCTTACTATGCGTCTCCTCCACTGTCTAATCTAGTTTTCCTTCCCATCCTTCCATATTAAGAAAAGGGTGGATAGGTAAAGGGACTAAAATTAGGCCTTCGGCACCACACTCATCAGACGAATCGCGAAATTGCTTCCACTTCACGCCTGTTTTCTGTGTGGCCGTATTGTATACCGGATTAGATAATATCATTATTAATCTAAATTAACATTTCAGGAAGGAGAAATCACCGATATAATACCAGTTGATTACCAACTAATGCACTACGGGTCACCAATTTTAGATTTCTTATTCTTCATATTTGGTGCTACAGACAAGGAATTCAGAAGGAAACATTTAAACCACTTAAAGGATATGTACCACGAAACAATGGAACAATATCTAAAATATTTTGATATTGATGTAAACATGATATACCCTAAGAAGAAATTCCAGATGGATTGTGAGGATAATTTGGAATATGGTTTGGAATTTTATTTATATATAGGTCCCATTATGTTTACATTGGAAGATGATGTACCTGATTTCGACAAGGTTGATTTACGAGAAGTAAAAGTTAAACTGGATAACAGATACTATGAGAGACTGCAAGGAATTGTTGATGATATGATTGTGGGGGGGAAATTGTGAAATTAAACTAAAGAAATAAAGCCATCAATATACTAGCTGTTCCGGTGCGACTTCAGCCGCATACAATTATGAATTTTTTGTATATTGTTTACATGTGTCAAATTATCAATTGCAAATGTCAAAATGACATGACATGGTGACAAACCATGGTAACCTTGCTTCCTTGATGTTGGTTAGCCTAAAGCGTGACGTAAGTGTAGGGCTTTTTATTAAAGAAAGAATTATTCAAAAATATGCTGTAATTGCTGACATCTTAGGCAACAAAGAAGTGTGTGTTTACGCTTTATTATAATTGTATAGATAAAGATAAACGGGAGAGTAAAATATAGTTTCATTTTGATATCCACAACTTATATTTCCCTTATGGTCAATACCAGAAAGTACAGAATAAGGATGTAAATGTGTTCACGTAGAATGGAATAAGGACATGATGACGACTTAGTAGCACAAAAATTAATTCTGATTTAATGCTTTATTTCTTACTAAATCTCTTTCCTATAAAATACATATACATACGTACCTAATCCCAAGTACAGACTAAAATTTAACAGTTCCATCAGTCTCAGTGAAAATCTATTTGATTGTTAACTAGTTATATTAAAAACACAGACAACAAAGGTAAGGCAATTTGGAGCAATATTGTAGACAAAATTGCTATTTGTGACAATTTGCTTTGAAAATGCAAAATACTCCCTAAATACATTGTCTCCGAGGAATGCCTTTTCTATGTTACTTATTGTATGCCATTTAGATTCAATTTACACTTAACTGGCAGCGCTATCCAGTGTCAAAGAATTGATTTCCAGAAACTGGAAGATCAAAAAATGGAAGCGCATTGTAACCTTTCTAAATGAAAATACTGTTTTTTATAGACAAGAATGTAAATATTTAGAACGTTATTTTAATAAAGGTAATCTATAATATAATAATAATAATAATAATAAACTTTATTTCAAGCTACACTTTTTTTTGCTATCTATGGTAATGTGTTTTTTTTTAATTCAGAAGTAGAACATCAGTACTTATAAATCGAGATCCCGTAGACAGACTAACAATATCTCACTTTTTAACAGTGGTAAAGCCCGCTTTAACATCATGATTGGGTCGATTCGCTCGGTGCAATACCACGACCACGCAGACAAGTATGAAGTGTGAGCAATTTTAGTCCCTTTCCCGTTCCTCCCTATTCTTATGAGGATAGGATTGGATGGGAAAGTGGATTTAACGGTGGAGGAGACGCATAGGAAGGGTAAAAACCTCTTTATGGGCGTCTACTCCACCGTCAAATAAGATTAGGCAACGTATCTGCAATTGCGGATGTTTATGGGCAGCAGTCTCTTCGCCATTTTGCCTGATTTAAGTGGCCGCTTGCTAGTTTGCCACTTTATTAAATAAAAAAACCCTTTGTTGAAATGACGTAATGTAAATGACGTCTCTAACCACGGGATCTTGGTCTATTATTTTTAAATATTCAGTAGACGATGTAGACAACAGATATGGTAAAGTGTTATTATGTAATGTGTTTTGAAACTAAAAATAAATGAACACGGACAATTTCCGCTAGAGGGCGCGGCGCATAGTACAGTTAAATTACATTTTCGCATGTGCAATTCTACCTTACACGAAATGTTTTCTTTATCGTGCACGAATGGAAAATGACGCCTTATATAATGCAAGCGATAATTTAAAATGCATACTTTCTAAGTAAAAGACTTCGCCGTGTTAGATTAAAAAAATAATAAAAATGTAGCCTATGTTACTCACAGATTAACTACCTTTCTAACGGTGAAAGGATTTTTAAAATCGGCCTACTAGTTTTCGAGTTATATAAATAAATACAAAAGTTTGCATGTCTGGATGGATGTAAGACGGGATATCCTAAACGGCTGAACGGATATCCATGTAAGGCATAAATGTGCATAGTCTGGAAGAATACATAGATTACTTAACCATTTTTAATGCCACGCGGAGTCGCAAGCGGCATCTATCATATAAATATTACCAAAAGAAAGAGCTAAGCGTCCTTGAGGGGTTGAATAGATGCCCTTAAAAACATTTGTGATTAATGATAACCCGTGGAATAAACCTACAACGACCTTGATCCATTTGCATAATGATTTGCAAAACATGAACGCACAATGTCCGCATTACCTTGGGTATTTCATAGTATATCCACCACTAATAACCTAAATACTCAAGGTGATTTATTAACAAAGGACTGTGGCCTCAACCGGGTCTATATTGACACAACTTTTTAGTCTCGCTATTCCTATGAGCTTATATGGAAGTGCGCACACTACTCGATGTTTAATTGTGGAAGCAAACAGTTGAATTGGCTGCGAAACAATCGACAATCGCACAAGAGTTGTGCGATTTTATAAGTCAAAGGTGTGTACCCGCTCTAATGTTTGCTTTAACGAAAGAATATTTCAAATCTTCATTTTATTGTACGAAGTCACGTAATGATAATTTCTGAGAACCTTTTCTAATAATTTCCGAGATCTGTAGATTTCAAGTCAAATGCTTAAACTGACTCACCGACTCCACAAGTTCAACCTAACATTAATAAATCACTAGGTAATCTATACTTCTATACTAACATTTTAAAGAGGAAAGGTTTAAATTATTTAAACTTTTGTGAGACATTTTATAATTAATTATTTAACGGCTTACTCACGTCATACTCTTTTTTCCGGTGACGGCACCGACCAGTTTCAGGCCCTGCGGGGTTCCTTCAGGGCGAGGGTTAAAGATATTGTATCGCGGTCGCGTCGCGCCTCGCACAGGCGAGAAAAAAGCGAGGAAGAGTTTGTTTGATTGTAATGAAATAACTCCAAAACGACTGTGCCGATTTAAAAAATTCTATCACCGTTATAAAGCTACGTTGTCAGTGAGTAACATAGGCTATGTGTTATATTATTTATTAATTTCATTCGGACGGAGTCACGATCGAAAGCCAGTGTTAAAATAAAAGTAAACTTCAGAAACCCAGTATTAGACTTTGTATCGCAAAACATTCTGAATCGATTTCAATTGTGAAGAGGTTTTCATTTATCCGTAGTCTGCGGTTTCACTTTTTTATTAGTAACATTCACAAAACCCGTTGATCTGATTTTAAAGCGGATTTAGCCGTTGAAATACAAAACGAAATTGTTACGTACATTTTCATTTCGTGGAAATGTTATTGTAATTCAATGTAAACTGTATTCTAATCGCTTTAATATTGCTAATATCATAATTAGTAATACCACTTAATTCTCATAACATTTCATTGAATATTCATGTACATTGTTATAAAAAACTAACGATCCACTCCACATTCGACTAGGTGGCAAAGAATTAAAACAAACTAGTTTTCCCCTGCGCCTTACCTCGCGAAATTAAAAAGAAAATTAAACAGTAGTCTATGTACAGACTAAGTTCTACGTCTATGCAAAATTTCATCCAGACCCGTCCAGCCGTTTGGGCTACAAACTATAATTAACTTTGTATTCATGTAAACTTTGTATATTAAGATTAGAAAGATGTACGTCTCATATCTTTTCTGCCATATCCATACCCTTCCCAGTAATGTAAATTAGTAGACACCGGTAAAAAAAGAGAAACAATTTTAGTACACATGTGACCAATCAATATACGACTTCTATGATCATTTCAAATTTTCCAATTTGATACTAAACAAATTAAATCAGTCGCCCAATTACACTTGACCCAAACACACCATTAATTATTATTTATAGCCGTATAATATGGCAACACATCCAGTAATCTGTTGGCAATAAATTAACTGTTATGGCAACATTCAACCATACGTCTCTATTAGCGGTTTGACGTCATAAATCTGGGCATTGTCTAAATGGTTTGAACAATTACTACCACTTAATAAACTTCGATTACGAGTATAATACGATCCGATTATTTTAACCATATTCCCCTTTCAACCCTTTTCACACAAGAGAAAGAGAAAGTAGATTGGCGGGAGATGGAATAATCATCCATCGTTGTGCGATTGTCGATTGTTTTGCAAATTCAGCTGTTTATTTGCACAGCTACAAATCGCGTAGTGTGTGCACTTCCACATAAGCACATAGAAATCAAAGCGCGACTAAACAGTTATGCGATAGTTTAGTCTTAAGCGTTAATGTAGGTACAAATATTCAGATTAAATGGATAAAGGAAAATGAGCATAAAATGATAAATGTTATATTGTCCTAAAAGATATCATCAAAGATCGCTTAAGTAATTTTTCAAAGGAAATCCTGGTGTAATTTACGAGTTTGTAAGTAGCGTCGGATGAAAGCCATTTGGTAGAGCCGAAATAAATGACGCGTTAAGGTGGCTGACTTCGGCACTTAAGCGTCGCCATTTGAACAGAAATGATGAATGGTTTCGAAGCAAGGTAACCTTGTCCATCACCAAGCGTGGGTAGCAGCGTTAATGTGTCCACAAAAATAAGCCATTAAAAAGACGAAGAAAAATTTATAACAAAGAATACAAAAAAAAAAACACTTTATAGTCCGCAAACATTTATAGGACAAGTAACTTAAATATCATTGAAATTATTTCATCATTTTTCAATAGTCTATTGATAAAAATAGCTAAATAGATATCTATTAAAACTTTTGGCATCAACTTCCAAACCTTTTTGCATTTTACCATCGATCCTGACTACACTTTCTGCTAATAAACTCGCAGCTGAAATGACATAAATCTTAGTATAATTTTCTTATTCATCATCTTTCTACTTATCCTACTCCCGTAGGGTCGGCGGAACAGGTTTTTGTCCTCCACATAACTATCATTCGTCATCTCAGACATTACTCCCTTTTTGATCATGTCACCTTTCACGCAAACCATCTCTTTCTAGGTCTACCTCTACCGATGTACCACACTCATAACTAACGTTCTCCTTGTAACATGCGATTCATTCCTCCTCATAACATACCCATACCATGCTAATCTTTTACTCCTTACCTTTTCCACTACTGGGGCTACTCTCTAACTTCCTCTAATATACTCATTTCGTATCTTATCCATTTGTGTTACCCCACATATATCTTAACATTCGTATTTGTGCCACATGTCCTTTCATCCGTTCCTTTTACTGCCCAACATTCAGATCCATACATCATAATAGTATTATTTTCTTATTATTATTAGAAGTTTTCCTACGTTTTCATAACTTCATTAACCGTTTATTAGTACTACGTTCAAGCTTTATTATCCTTTGTGTTTTGAATTTTCTGCCGTTATTCGCGCGCCATTCCTAAAAATGATTGACGAGGCGATTCCAGCGCGGACGTACACCAGGGGAACAATAACGAGGGGCCATTGTGTCCGCCATTACATATACCGTGTTATGCTACAAATTGTATGCAAGTTCGACTGATGAGTCTATTATACCCTCAGAGTGATCACTAAGGGAGACAGGACTTTGAGTTAGACAATTCGGCATATTTTTTAAAATAATGGTAGATTATTGTTAATTTCTTTTGCCAATTAAGCTCTTGGCTTGTGCAAGGATATGGTTTACGACAATAGTCGAATGTTGGGATTCGAATCCTCGACCGTAAGATTGGTACTCCGTACTCCAAGACATTTGGGCTATTGCCGTTCATTTTTTATTAAACGGGAAAACTAGACAAGTTAGTTAGATAAGACTAAATTATTGATTTAATACGTATGTACATGTATCTTGAGCACATTTATAACCAATCAAAATCTCAGCTTTACATTGTGAATTTTATGGTGTTATTGTGATTTTGAGTTTTTTTTTTCTAGTTATGAATTAAATTAAAAGCGAAAAAGATTAAAACAAAAGTCGTCATCGTTAACGTTAAAAATATTAAGGTTGAACAAAAACAATTTTCGCAATTAACAGAAGAAATTCCTTTCACACAATAAGTACCGCACGCTAGGGCTTTTAAAAGCGGTTTAAAAGTGTGATTAAAACAAAATGCTGTTTCTTTTCTTATCTGTCTTATTTCACTGGAATATAAATCATTACAATATTCCAACATCTCTAGTTCGTTGGTCGATATCCGACTCAAGGGACCAAAATCTTACTAAATACTGACGAATGGTTAAAAGTAGCTGGGAAACCGACTATAAGGTACTTCAAAAATATTTGTCGTTAAAATTTAATATGTGTTGTCATTTAATCTTATTATTTAAGTTGTTTTCTTTTATCATACTAATCATACTAATATTATAAATGTGAAAGTTTAGATGTATGGATGGATGGATGTTTGTTAGAGTTTGTAGCCTAAGCGGCTGAACCGATATCGATTAAATTTGGTATGAATGTAGGGGATAGTCTGGAAGAACACATAGGCTACTTAGTTTTATTTTTAATCCACGCGGACGGAGTCACGTGCGAAAGCTAGTAATGCAATATTTGCTAACACGTGTGACATATGTCACTGTTGTTCATGATAAATGAATTTTTCGTGACGTTCTGTGGTCGCTGCCAACGTAGGTTAATATTTTACTGTCATACCATAATTTATGTATTATATTTTGTGACATTACATTTAATAAATATGAAATACTAGCTTTCTAACGCGATTCCGTCCGTGTGGAATTAAAACAAAAGTGAATAGCCTATGTGTTCTTCCAGACTATCCTCTACGTCTATACCAATGTAATCGAGATCCGTTCACCCGTTAAGGCTACAAACTCTAACATCCATCCATCTAAACTTTCGCTTATAATATTAGTAAAACAGTTATATTTTCAGATTTCGGCTGTAAGGACAACTTTCCTCTTATTTACCGAAATTTCTCTGATATTTGTCAACTTTAATATTTAATTTACATTTAAATAGTATTTCAGTTCAACATTCGCTCTGGATTTAATATTTACATACATTTTCATTGTTTGTACGTTGTTCATAATCATATTTAAAACAAATTATATAAAGTTTGCTGTTCCCGAGTCACTTCATTCGAATGACATTAAAAAAAACTTTATTTCATTGTATTTCTTTCAATTGCTAATGACACAATTAAAATTCTCTAAACAAGGAAGATACCTATTGGATGAGAATTTAAGTAACCATGGCAACCTTGCTTTACTGCTACTGGTTTGTACTTTTGTCTCTTTCTCGCAGATGGTTTTTTTCCAATTTATCCACATGCTAAGTTTAATAGAGTAAAAATATATAGACTAAAGCGTGTTGTAAGTGAAAGGCTTTTATTAATACAAAGTACTAGCTGTTCCCGTGCGACTTCATCTATCAAATTGTCAATTACAAATGTCAAAATGACATGGCATGGTTACAACATTGCTTCCTTGATGTTGACAGCAACTTATGGTCAACCCACATTAGTGTTTTTATCCAAAATATTAACCCTCTAAATTTAATGGCGTTAAAATATATAGCTTAAAGCGTGACGTAAGTGTAGGTCTTTTTATTAAAAAAGATTTATTCCAAAATATGCTGTAATTGCTGACATCTTAGGCAACAAAGAAGTGTGTGTTTACGCTTTATTATATTAAAAGTACAGATAAGATAATGATAAGTAAATAAGTATTTAGCATGGATATATATAATGTATTTTGTTATTTAGTATTGTACTCAAAACATCCTATTTCGTTGTAACTGTATCGGATTACATAATTGAATTAACTGGAAACATCTTCCAATATATATAAGCGTTTTATACAAACAGTATGTTGTGAGTAAATTGGTAACCAATGAAATTTACGTATTCAGGAGATATTTTACAAGGTTTTGTGTTTCAAATTGAAAGGGTAGCTTCTGGCCGTAGGTAATAAATAAATATTAAATAGTAGTAGAATTAAACGATTAACGAAGGACGAGACATAAAGAGGACTATTCTTCCTATGCCTCTCCTCCATCGTCAAAATCACTTTTCCTTCCCATCATTTCCTCTTAAGAAAAGGATGAAAAGGGAAAGGGACTAAAATTAGGCCTCCAACAACACTCATCAGACGGAACGCGGAATTACGTCCACTTCACGCCTGTCTTCTGTGTGGTCTTGGTATTACAGTGCGAAGATGTTAAAGCGGGCTCTACCACTATGTTTTTATTCATAGCAGTTTTATATCGATTAGATATAAAACTGAGAAGAGAATTTAAAAATAAAAGGGCATTTCAAAACACATTACAATACAGTTCGGATCATTTAACCGGCAATTCCACTAACCGCAGGCTTTCACTGCGCTATTTAATTTGAAACGTACACGGAACTCCACTTCGCTTCACAAATAACATCTTTCCATTACGGTTAAAGTCACTATAATTGCCTTCACTCTTAATTAACCACAGTTTAAGTGTGTTAACTTATTATTTTTAATTTAGTAACAAGATAAGTAAAAAGACATTTTAATTTCTATTTTACTCAGTAATAGATTTAAAAAAAAACAATAAAAAAGAAGTTAAACCCTACCTACATTTTCAATTTAAAACTACAAGTATGAAATTATTTCGTTATTAAATATATCTCTGCTTAGTATTTGTAACGAGAATATACCATCGTTGTTTAGAAGATTAGTTTAATTTTATGACCTAGAAACTGGTCCCTTTTGTCTACTTGTCTACGATGCTACGCAATAGCGTAGAGGCCGTTACGACTGCTACGCCACGTTATGGGTTCTATACGCAATTTTACTATGCTAAATGACTCGGAAACATGTATTTACAATTCAGTGGTCAATACTTTAATTTGTACCACTTCTATATATAAAAGACAATATAAATAACTAGCTGTTCCCATGCGACTTTGTCCGCAAAATTATAAACATTTCATTTTATTGTTCATATTTGTCAAATTATCAATTGCAAATCTCAAAATAACATGACATGAAGTCGAACCATGGCGACCTTGCTTCCTTGATGTTGGCAACAACTTATGGTCTCATTCCCACGTTAGCGTTTTTATCCAAAATATTTGCCCCTAAGTTTAACGGCGTGAAAATATATAGCCCAAAGCGTGCCGTTAGTGTAGGGCTATTTATTAAAAAAAGAACTATTCAAAAATATGCTGTAATTGCTGACATCTTAGGCAACAAAGAAGTGTGTGTTTACGCTTTATTATAATAGTATAGATAATATAAAATTATTAGAAAATTTAAGGTTCATTTTCATTAAACAACATTAATTAAAGCCTGAAACTTTAACTATATTCGCAATTTAATTTATTACTTCAATTTAAATAAACGTATTCAATTACTATAACTTTGTCCAATATAATTTGTTACGTTCATGTTGACTAAGTTTAAAATTGAATGCAAACTAGCATAAAATTTTAATCGCAATTTATAGCACTTTTTTACCTACAGTAAAACATATAAAGCGATTTTAATAGTCATATAAGAATAAATATTATAATTAAGAAAGTTACGATGGATGGATGGATGTTAGCGTTTTTAGCTTAAACGGCTAAACGGATCTCGACGAAATTTGGCACAGGTTTAAAGCATAGTCTGGAAGAACACATAGGCTACTTTTTATCCCGGGAATAGTTACGGTTCCCGTGGGATTAATTAATTTAGTTTTTTAATGTTTACTCGATTATTCTGCAACGGTTCAACATATCTTATTGAAATTTGGCACAGACATAAAACAAAGTCCGATATACACATGGGATAAGGTTCATCCTTGAGAAATGTCCGGTTCCCGAGGAACGTAGCTTTTTATTTATATAGTTTGTATGTTTTCTAATACCACGTGGACGAAGTCGCGGGCAACAGCTAGTAGTTAATACGATTAAAGCAAACTTTATCTTTAGCATATAACCCGAAATAATTTAACATCAAATCAATATAATCATAGAGTGGTTCCCGAAATAGGATCTCCATTAAAATATCGGAAAGTGCTATTTAATAATGTATCTGTTCTGTAGATTTGATCAGAGAATATCTCACTAAGTGCATTATATTTAAATTGTCAGTAATAACGTTCTCATAGTGAACAACCCTTAGTATTCAGTTATTTTTAGCGAGTTTATTTTTTAATAGACCAGCACTTAATAAGTGTATCTTTACTAATATTATAAAGAGAAATAGTTTGTTTGTAATGAATAGGCACAAATATTACTGGGCCGATTTTAAAAAATCTTTCACCGTTAGAAAGGTAATTTTCCTGTGAGTAACATAGGCTATATTTTTTAATGTTTTTTTTCATTTGAAAGCGGAAGCTAGTGATTGAATAAAAAGTAGATAATCATACTAATATTATAAATGCGAAAGTTTAGATTTTTGTAAGAATTTGTAGGCTAAACGGCTGAACGGATTTCGATGAAATTTGGTGTAGATGTAGAAGATAGTCTAGAACACATAGACTACCCACTTTTGTTTTTATTTTATTCCGGACGGAGTCGCGGGCGAAATCTAGTTTTCTATAGAATTTAGCGAAAATTCAACAATTAACAATAATTCAAAGCCGTATAAAAGGATGACCATTTTTGTATCTTTTATGTAAGATATTGTTAGTTTCTTTCAATAGATTATTTAGAGTAAATATAAGTACATTTCTCCCAAAGTTCGGTTCTATCTGGCTCGTGTCCAAATGTGGAACAATAACATTTGTTTTATACGTTATTTATTGAAATACCTAATAAAATATCGTTTATTATCTCAGTGTATTGGAACTTAAACTTTCCAATAGATCGGATAAGTATTCGATTGTAAAAATAATATGAAAATTGAATATTATAATGGTTAGTTATCAAGCGAAGAGAGCCATCTAGTGTCACAAAAAGTTAACTGTTATGTGGTACACATCACAAACTATTACTCTCTAACTTACAAAACGCAGTATAAAGTTAAATTTAGGAATAAACTGAGTATAATTAATTACAGTAGAATCTCGATAAGTTAAAGTCCAAGGGAAACACAAAATATTTTAAGTTATAGAGGTTTAAGTTATCAAGGATCTATGTTGTAGAGGTTTTGGGCTCTAATGGGAAGGGAACAGATTTTTTTTTGAAGTTAGGAGTTTTTAAGTTACCGAGGTTTGAGTTATCGAGGTTCTACTGTACAAATTTTGCTTATACTCAGTTTATTCCTAAGTTTAACTTTATACTGCGTTTATTTGTAAGGCTGTAAGGTTTTAGCTTTGGCAGAGTAATATAAATTTTTCTGTTTTATACTAATGAAAATAGAACACTTTATCTTTTGAATTTTAATATTAACGCCATCTGTTAGTACATTATAAAACTAATAAAATATATGTCAAGGTAGACTTTGATTTCCTAAAGCTCTGCTTTTGGGCATATAATAAAGTACAATATTTAAGTAATAACTTAATAGATAAGCGAAATAATGCTGAAACACTGAATGTTTAGTTAAATCACGCCAATTTACATGGTCTTCTTTATATAGTCTTTGTATGGACTCCATTAGTAATTCTGATGTTACATTAAAGGCAACATTAAGGCCAACTTTTAAAATGGAACATTTTTAAGTTATCTAGGTTAACTCGTTTATCAATCGATAATAGACAAGTTTTATTTTAGAGGCAACTTAATGCAAAGAAAGAAATACAGCAATTCCGCGTTTCATCTGATAAATGTGGTGCCGGAGGCCCAACTTTAGTCTCTGTTCTTTCCCGCCCCATTTCTTATAAGATAAGGGTGGAAAGGGAATGAGAATTTAACGCTGGAGGATACACATAGGAAGGGGAAATATCCTCTTTATGTGCGTTTCCTCCCTCGATTTAGAGTAGGCAACGCATCCGCTATTGCAAATGTCTATGGGCAGCGGCTACTTCACCATTTTGGCGAATTCAAAATGATAATTAGAATAATTATTTAGTTAAGTTAAGCTAATAAAAAATAAAGCGCCGTTTCAGTAAATTATTGTAATATAGAGTTAAGCACGCAAACGCGTTAAATATCCCATTAAAATTACGTTTCGTTTAACGTAATCAACATAAACATTAAAATTGTATAACTGTTCGACTTCCTACTTCATAAATAATTAGATGCCAGTTCTTTAAGGTCGTTAAAAAATCGTAAACAATACTTAGAGTCCTTTTCTACTAATCTTTGGTCTGCTATTCGTTAAACGAGGTAGGTACTAGCTACCATTTCAAGTAATGCTGTGACTGTTAGCAGCAGTCGTGCGTGACAAATCACTTAGTGAAAACGGGGTCTTAGTCTACGATAAGGAAATGAAACTGTTATCGAGCTACGCGGAATTAAATGAGAGTTTATCGTGATTATTTTGGAAATTAAATCACGAACGCTTTCAGAAATTTATCATGGTAATTTAAGTTTCATTTATAATTCGATTAAGTCACGATAGTTAAGTTAAGTTAACGCGAGCGTATACCTTTGATTAAACTATCGCACGACCGTTGTGCGATTGTCGTTTGTAACATTTCAGTTTAGTTGCACAACTAAAAATCGAGTAGTGTTCGCACCTCCATGTATCATCGGAATCAAAGCGAGACAAAAAAGTTGTGCGATGGTTTAGTAAAAGGTATCATGCTCTTATAACTCGTACGTTGTTAGAATTTTTTATAAGATAAAGGAAATAAAAAAGGATTTAAAAAAAAAAAAGTATTGTAATTTTTTAACATTTCAAAAGATATCTTCCATTTGCAGTTAAATGTTAGAAAACCGTACATCAAACGAATGTTGTATGTTTTTACGAATTTCACATATTCCTACCTTTGAAAGCGACCCTTTAATATGTAAAAGCCATGTCAATACGCGGCTCTGTAACCAGCACTTTACGGTTATTACGTAACAAAGTTGCAAAAAATAATAACAGAGTACTGCATTACATTTTATATTTCATACAGGTAAATAACACACTTAGGTAATATGTGACAAGAATTTAAAATTTACTATACTTTTATAGAGCCCAGGTGGCTCAGAGGATAAGCACTTGGCTTGAACTCAACTGGTCCAAGTTCGAATCCCGCGGATTGTTATCAGTATGTTTTTTTGATTTTCAAATATTTTACATTTACCCGATGTTCTTACGATGAAGAACAACAGCAACCTACACATGTGAAAAGATATGTTTGAAGTCAACCTGCACTGCAAGTTGACTATGGCCTAGTTTCCCTAACTTAGGGTATGTTATATAGGGTGCATATAGCTTAGGGTATATATTTTCATATGTACATAATTTACCCGACGTTCTTACGGTGAAGGAAAACATCGTGATGCCTGCACATATCGGCGATGAAATTCAAAGATATGTGTGAAGTTAACCAACCCGCAGTGCAGCGTGGTTGACTATGGCCTAGTCACCCTAACTTATGTAGGCTCCGAACCCCTCGGTGGGGACGTATAGTGAGCTGGTGATGAAGACATAGACAAATATGTATGAGCACTCAGCTCAGAACATATTTGTCTATATTGACTTATAGAGCTGAAGACTATGGGTACAGTATGTTTCTACCAACTTATAAAAAGCTGTACAAAACTATTCAAGGAAAATGTATGTCGTTAAAAACGTGAGAGCATTTATTTTCCTACATTTATAACCGCAGTGGAATCCCACGGTTAGAATGTACGGTAATTTATAACACACCCTTATAAATAACTTATGCAAACATTGAATAGTAGGGCAAACTTGAGTAAACTTAAGTCATATTTACATAGGATACCGCACGTTTGCAAAACTCTACACACACTAGTAGAGCAACATTTCAAATTATAAGTCACTTAAAGGATATATTTAAATGTAGATTTAGTAAGCTATTAAATCACTATTTACTTATAATTTTAACTTACTTCAATCTATATTAAAACTAGTTGTTTCCGTGCCGCTTCATCCGCATGAAATTATAAAAAAAATATTTTATTGTTTACATTTGACAAATTATCAATAGCAAATGTCAAAATGACATGACATGACAAACCACGGCAATCTTGCTTCCTTGTTGTTGCCAGCAACTTATGGTCTCTTTCCCACTTTGGGGTTTTAATCCAAATTAATTACCCCCTAAGTTTAATGGTGTGAAAATATATAGCCTAAAGCGTGACGTAAGTATAGGGCTTTTTATTAAAGGCTTTTTATTCAAAAATATGTTGTAATTGCTGACATCTTAGGCAACAAAGGAGTGTGTGTTTACGCTTTATTATAATAGTATAGATCATTTAAGAAATAACTATCCATATAAAACCTCATTCAAATTTCAAAATTGTGCCTATCTAGTGTGAAATTTTACTCCCTCTTTCAAAGCCCTTTCCTCTATGCGCCAATAACTTCTTTCTTATATTATATTAGTTGGACGGATGCTTGTCATATAGTATCTTCAGATCGACTTTTATATCTTTAAATTGAGTCTGACGGATTCGCGGGCAAAAGCTAGAATCTTAAAAGATAATTGTTTATTTCGATTTCACATTTACTAAAGCTTATTTTAATTATAAAATTAATTGATCTTCACATCAGTACAATACGCATTTTAATTAATAACCAATTTAGTGAGAAACTGAGAGGTTCATTGTTGTTGGAAATAAAAAAAAAATTCATGGCACACGTCGGTGGAAATGGCCGCCTTTGTTAAAAGTACTCCAGATTCGTTCCATTCACAATGTTTGATTGGATAATTTTTATAACTTACATATCTGTAATTTTAATTACTTGGAACAAAAACTGTAAAATTATACTTTTAATTCTTGACTTGAACAATATAAAATTTGCTTAAAAACAATCATTTAGTAACATTAGACTATATCTTACTTATTACTAACATCGTAAATGATACAGTTTAGATGGATTTTTGTTAGAGTTTATGGCCTAAACAGCTGAACGGATTTCGATTAAATTTGGTATTAACATACATGACATCTGAAAGAACACATAGGCAACTCACTTTTGTTTTTTTTCTACGCAGTCGTAGTCGCAATTGTAGTAATTAGTAAATTAATAAACTCAGTGTAATTAAGTACACACTAAGGAAGCTTCCTTATGAAATATTATTTAAGAAACCAATTACATAATGTAACTAACATATAAACGATTATTACATTTCACTGTAACGAAATATCAATGCCAATAAATCCATTGAATCCGACCCTTCAAGTATCAAAACTTTTCATCCTATTCCAGATTTCATCAGAACCATAAACAAAAAGTAGTTAATTAATGAAAACACTGTCAAACTCTGAAATTAGCGGCAAATTCTATTAGAAGTTTACGACGGGCGGCAACCGACAAAAACCTTTGATGTACTCAGAGACTGTTTTCGTTTAATTTGGTTTTACGCACTCGGAAATAGTACAGTAATTGTTTAGAACTATAAGTGTCGAATCATTTTATGTTAAAAGAGTTAACACGAAAATTAGTTATTGTACACAAGTCTGTACAGATTTTGTTAAAACTTTGATGATTGTGCCTTGAATTTAAAATACTAAATACCGAAAACAAAAGTACTATTCTGTAATAATAATAATAAAATTAAAGTGTCTGTTTGTAAAGTCAATAGAAAAATTCCAGACTTCCGGAAGATAGTGTGTTTGCGCTGCTGATAGTGGAAATCGTGTTTTTTTTTTGCCTGTCCATCTGTCCGCAAGCTGCGTTTGTTTCAGGTAATCTCCGAAATGACTCGACAAATTTCGACCGGACTGTCACTGATAGACGAGCATATTATAAGCTACTTTTTTATCTTAAGCTAGTAAATAAATTTATTGAACGTTAAATAAAATGTCTTACTTTTGATGTACTTAATGACAATTAAATAATAAATTCCTGCGCTTTAATAATCATATTAACTTCAAATTAAACACTGCTTAAAAGCTCAACGCTACAGCTTTAGATGAAGTTGCAAAGCTTTTAAAATACGTCATTAGCCGGCGGTACAATGTGTGCGAGGCCACTGCGTGAATCAAATGCCTATTTTGGGATTTTAAAACTAAAAGTAGAGTTAGTATAAAATATACACGATAGTGCTTATGTTTGTTTGTGTTTACTAAAGATCCTTTGTGCAGACTTCTACTAAATCTACACTAAGTGGTACTATTTCGACTATAAGTGCTTTTTATCCTCATTGTTACAGAACGTCCCCTCTAAAACACCACAAAAGTTTTAAAGTAAGTTTGGGAACTATTGATTTAGATTATCAAATACATTTTGATGTAATTAAATTTATAATATGAGCAACTAATGTTTACTGAAATCACTAACTCAGTTCGAAACTTGTAGCAAATTCTATTAAAAGTTTACGTTATCAAAGGAATGATTGCTCTCAGATATTTAGTTACGTTCATAAATACAGAGATACCTGGTATATATTTTAATTGCCATCTTATTGCGAAAATTGTACGCTTAAAAATAAATAAAAAAGTTTCAAATTGCTCACTGCATCTTAATTAACAATTTTGCATTGAAAAAAAACTGAATTTTCAGTTTTAATCAAAGATGAGTATCGCTTTTATATAATGATTACTTTCATAATTGTCTTATTTACGTTGTACACCTACTTTGGTTTAAAACATAGTTTTGTTAACATAAGGTGGTTGCAAGCGGGCACTCGAATCCGCCAAAATGGTGAACGACCGCTGCCCATAGACATCCGCAATTGCAGATGCGTTGCCTACCCTTATACGACGGAGGAGGATACGCACATAAAGAGGATAATTCCCCTTCTATACATCTCCTCCACCGTCAAATCCACTTCCCCTTCCCAACCTCTCCTTATAAGAAAAGGATGGTAAAGAGAAAGGGACTTAAATTAGGCCTCCGGCACCACACTCATCAGACAAAACACGGATTTGCTTCCATTTCACGCCAATTGGCGTAAAACACTAAAATGATTAACTTATATTACTATTACTTTTAAACGAACTATTTTTACGTTAATACAATCAATAAAAAAAAATTCTAATTATAAATAACATTAATCTCTAGTCGATATTAACGTGTGTCCGTGAGAATGTACCTTTACGTCAGTGTAATCAGCATGCAGGACACGCCGACTGTCCGTAGCTACGTTGGCGACACATTCTGCACTATACAGTCGACGTCCATACTGAATACTTTATGTTAATTTCCACTGGCGAAACATGTACAAGTCTGCATATGTTCCCTTTGTACTATTTCCTATAAGTCTTGGATAGTTATAAGCAATATTTTTTATATTTCATAGGTGGGAAAGGCTTTAATCGACGGCTAAGATGTTTTCCCTTCCTATGCGTTCCTTCTCCTGCAAATTTCTCCTTTCCATCCTTTACGCTAAAAGCGGGAAGGGAAAAGGGACTAAATTTTGTCTTTCGGTAAAAAAACTATGACAATTCGAAGACGTGAATGGATATTAACCAAATTATATCCCGCTCTGAAAAATTTGTCAAAGACATTTTAAATACAGGAGATCACATTAAAGTTAATATTCATAATTACACAATATCTAGGTATCTATTACATATCTACGGTAGTTATAAGTAACGAAAATTCTAGAATATTTCACTATATACGATATTATAACGATTGTACAAAAACCTTGCAGTATTCGAGTCGGAGCACTTCCATACAAAATGACCTCACCACGAGGGTCGTTACATCGACACAAAAACCTAAAATTAAATCTCCCACTACAGTACAGTTGCGTGCAAAAGCGAAGCTGTTTACGAACCGTAATGCAACGTGAGAAGCTCCGCGCTGAACTCGACTGTACTATGAAGTTTGTTGGAATTTTAATTACTCACCACTCTTATTCATGCACTGATAAAAACAACTTAATTATTAAAAACTAACGAAGCATATTGACAATTAACATACATATTTTAATTACTATTCTTGTAGTACAGAATAAAAGTAATCGAATATCTCTTAAAGCCTCTTAGACCAGATGGCATAGACCAGATAGATATCATTACATCCACAAATGTCATTAAAATGAAAAGTACACTGAGAATTCCTCATCATCTCCCTTGCCTTATCCTACTCCCGTAGGTTTTTTTTTGTGACTGAATGGCCACTGTTTGCCTTAAAGAGGCATTTACAGATCCACCGGGCTTGAGGTGGCCGAGCGCAGATGGCGCTTAGCCTAAACCTCGTTTATGAGGAACTACAGGAGTCTCGGCGCGAGCCGTTACTTCGTTATTATTACCGGATTCGGAGGCCACCGAGCTCTTAGATCGCTTCGGTGGATGCTCCATGGAGTGACTAGGCACAAGGGCCCCCGAGAGGGAACCTCGGCTTGGGCTGTCACTCAATACGCGTTTAGCATTCCGATTCAAGGGCGCCCGAGAGGGACACTCCCGTTGGGTCGGCGCACCGGGTTTTCGTCCAATGCACTCTATCATCCGTCATCTCAGTCATCACTCCCTTCTTGATCATGTACCTTTCACGCAATCCATCCATCTTTTTCTAGGTCTACATCTACCGGTGTACCCCTCCACATTCATTGACAATTATTGGATTAAAAAAATCACGATATTGTCAAATCAAAACTATCATCATCACCAGCTCACTATATGTCCTCACTGAAGGGCTCGAAGCCTACCCTAAGTTAGGGTGACTAGGCCTTAATCAAACACGCTGAGCTGCGCATTGACTTCACACATACGAGTATCTTTGAATTTCATCGCCGATATGTGCAGGATATGTTCACCCTAAGAACGTCGAGTAAATTATGTACATATAAAAGTCGAAAACCGTTGGCAGGATTCGAACACAAGACGTGTAGACAAGTCAATTGCCTATACCACTGAGCCACCGACGCTATAATATAAAACTATATGTTTGATGTTAATAATCTGGGTCACTTACGCACACACCTACAACTAAACTATCGCACAACTGCTTAGTCGCGCTTCGGTTTCTATGAGCTTATATGAAGGTGCGCACACTACTCGATTTTTAATCGTGCAACTAAACATTTGAGGCTGCGAAATAATCGACATTCGCACAACAGTTTTGCGATAGTTTAGTCAAATGAATGCGCCCGCGTGTGCGTGACGTAAGCACATCAGAATGAACATAGTTTCACATGGTATGTATTTTTCTAACTAGCGTCACTTCCGGCTTTATCTAGTTCATCCTACATTCATATAGCGTGCTGTCTCATTGTTCTAAAATAGCGGTCATATACATAACAAGTGTAATGCATGTAAGGGAAAGTCCATTTAAATATGAGTGTATGAGAAAATTTAGCTCTCATTTTATCTGAAAGCGTGCGCACATCTAAAATAAACTATCACACAGTTGTGCGATTGTCGATTGTTTCGCAGCCAATTCAACTGTTTAGTTGCACAACTTAAAAACCGCTTGCGAACCTCTATATAAGCTCATAGGAATCAAAGCGACTAAATAGTTGTGCGATAGTTTAGTTTCAGAA
The DNA here is from genome assembly GCF_000836215.1 of Papilio polytes. NCBI lineage: Eukaryota > Metazoa > Arthropoda > Insecta > Lepidoptera > Papilionidae > Papilio > Papilio polytes. Next base: position 363,815 of record NW_013525246.1, on the reverse strand, counting down.
GTGCGCACGCCAATTTTGTTGGAAACCAAACATCGATCTTTTTATTAGCGATTTTGAACAAAAGTACATTTTTGGTGGAATAGTTTATTAAAAAAACTATACAATATAAAACTAATAATTACTCATATTATAAAACTAACATAACCATGTTTTTAAGTAAAAAATACATATCGTTGGGTGAACGGCTATTTGTTTTAAGCGGCATTAGGAAAAATGTTCACGAGAGCCATTTAAAGTCTGCATTTAAAAAAAAACATAAATGCAAACCCTAAAAATAATTTCAAATGCAAGATTTTCAGATCGGTTCTACATTAAAATTACTATATTTCTATATTTCATTATTTATTTCATATTTATTATCTGAATATATAAGTCAATATTGCGTAAAATGGCGGTTGAAACAAACAGCCTTTCACCCGTCGATATAAAATATCAATTTCTAATTTGCTATATAATCTTAGAGCATTCATTAATTAATACCAAACATAATACTTTTCATAAACAACAAAGAAGAAGCATTACAGAACGATTAGAAACTTGTGAAACCTAGGAAAGAAATAGAAATCTGTAGAGGAGGCCTGTGTCCCAGGACAAATTGTAGATAGAGGAGTAAATAACAACAACAGTCAGCAATTCATCAAGACAGTAGTGAAAAATAACTATGTTCAGAATAAATTTGGTTTTATATATCGTAAAATATCTATAGCAATAAAGGCTTTATTTATTTATTATTTTATCTTACAGCCATCTTAAAATTGTAAGCAATATACTAGACTTAAATAATAAAATTGACCTTTCAGGCTAACTTAAAACTCACTTGACTTTTAATTTATTCACCGAACCTAAATAAGCTATATATCTGAACAGGACAGTAATGAAAATTCATAAATATGAAATGTGACTTCAACTTAGGTATAACTTAACAACTCCACTTCTGACTTAATGGAATAACTTAAACTACTTGTCAAGCTATCTATGGTCTGATATTATGATATACAAGCTTTCGCCCGCAACTTCATTCGCAAGGAATTATAAAACAATAGTAAGTAGCCCATGTATTCTTCAGGACTATGCTCTACATCTATGCCAAATTTCAGCAAAATCCGTTCAGTCGTTTATGCGACAAACTGTAACATCCATCCATCTATCTAAACTTTCGCATTTATAACATTAGTAAAAAGTAAGAGAACATAATCTATACTAATATAATAAAGCGTAAACACACACTTCTTCGTTGCCTAAGATGTTAGTAATCAAAGCATATTTTCGAATAACTCTTATATTAATAAAAAGCCATATAATTACGTCACACTTAAGGCTATAAATTTTCACGCCATTAAATTTAGGGGTAAATATTTTGGATAAAACCCCTAATGTGGGAATGAGATCATAAGTTTTTAAGTTTTTAAGAGACCGTTAATTGTTGCCAACATCAAGGAAGCTAGATTGCCATAGTAACGTAATTGGTATTTTGACATTTACAATTGAGAATTTGACAAAAGTAAACAATGAAGTGAAATTGTCATAATTTTATGCGGATGAAGCCGCACGGGAACAGCTAGTTAGATATACGAGTAAGTAAGATGTTGATATGTCACCAAGATCGTCAATGCAGTGAAATTGATATTTTCCTTTGTAGATACAATAGAATCGACTACTTGTGTAATAAAATTCGGCGCTCTGTTTCCATCTGTTGTTTTTATTTTAACATTTTATTCCAGAAAAAAGAGCTGACATCAAATTTAATAGTCAAAGGACAGACGCATCTGTTCAATCACAGATGAAATAAGCTATCAAAATACGTTTACTATTAAAAAAAAAACGTTCGCAAACAAAATCACCGAAGTCAATGTGTAAGTAAAAAGCAAATAAACATAAAAGAGATCTCATTTGATTTCAATCAATGTGAAGCAATAAAGAAATTCGACATCACCAACAAAATTAGATTTGTTTTAATAAAAAAGTACAGATAAATGCGTGATTTTTGGACGACATATCGCTTTGAGTTCAATTTTTTTAAAAGCAAAAGGTAACAGTTTCATTTATATTAGAAACCAAATTAAATTAGAAGATGCAAATGGAACAAAATTTGGTAGATTACTGTTAAAAAAATAAACTAAACGTAAGCGTAATTAAAAAAAATATCCATCTTCTAATGACATTAAAATTTTAAAAAGTAAAATACAATCAAAAGTCTTTATTGAACTAAAAATTTAATTGAAATCTATATAAATCAGAATTACATTTTTTAAGGTCATTGTTCTGATATTTATTCTAAGTAGTAAGTAGTTGATGACTTAATTAATTTATTTGTAAATAAAACGAATAAAAAGTTAAAATGGTCATATAATTCGGTCGACATCCTCCGGTTTAGAACCTCTGCAACAATTCGGAGAAAGGTCAAAGGTTTGTTGTTTGCCTGTGACTTTATGTCTTACTAGTTTTCGCACGCGACTCCGTCCATAAAAAAAGTAAGTCTATGAGTTCTTCCAGACTATCGTCTAGAACTATGCCAAATTTCATCGAAATCCATTCAGTAGTTTAGGCTACAAACTTTAACAAACATCTGAACACAAAATAGGTAAATGAGGTTAATAATTTTAGTAGGCTCTAATCAAATCTAACATTTTTAATGTTACTAGCACAAATTGCTATTTATTTTCGCATAAATATTGTAGTTAAATAAAGGTTTGTGTAGTTAAAAAATTTCGGAATAATTAATCAATAAGTACATAATATAAAAGTTTATATAAGCTGAGAAATTACATTTTAATAGTACCAATAAATACATTAAAGATACAAATTAAATATTCGTAATATAATAGTGGGGAGGCTTTAAGCTTACCTTTAATTACAGTTTCAGGTGAAAACGCGGTCGACAGGGTAACACTGGCACACTCAAATATCAATACCTTTTTCACTACGATTAGAGTGGTTAGTATTTCTATAGTTTGATAGTAATCGCATGTTAATCTCGTTTTCGTCACATAATGTCGTGTTTGTTGTTGTGGGGGGTGCGGGGAACGCGACGGGTCCGGCAGCCTAGTACACTGCCGACTGCCGCCGTTGCCGCCGAGGGGTAGGAAACCCCTACACTCCGTTACTATAAGTCAAAGATAAATGTACAGAGGTGCTTGAAAATATGTTTAAAAATATTGTATTTAGTTACATATTTATTTATTATTTCAGCAAAAGTAGAGTAAATATCTGGACAGTTTTGAAGTGTGCGTGAAAGTATGTGGTAGTGCTTCGTGTTAGAGTTTTTCTGCTATTTAAATGCGGATAAAAATTAACGATGTACAAAATAAATATGTGCCAATGTCTTTATAATAATTTTAAAGTCAATCAGTAACCTGTTAGATTTGTTGCTATTAGGCATTAAACTATAAAATTAACAATTTTTACTCTTTGATGCATCAGGGGTTGCGTTCGAAAGGGATGGAAAATGTAGAGAATGTTTCGAGAGTGGAGACGGGGCATATTGACGGGCACGGGCCAGCGTTTGACCAAGTTTTCTTTCTGTTCAAATAAAATATGAGATTGAGCCTTAGGCAGTGACGAATTATTTAGCGATTACCTTCTATCGACCATAACGGGAGAGATGTTGGGGTTCGATTCCAGAGGAAATCAGCAGTGCGTATATAAGAAGACATTTTTCACTCATTTTTTTGTATTTGGAATCCGTCGTTTAAAAGTTATTTAAAAGTCCCTTACTGTAAATTCGCATTAAAAGGCTTTTAAATCTCCCCTATATATTGTCATTTTTCGGACAATATTATTTAATTTGTTTTTTTTTTATAGATCGTAATTGTTGATACAATATCGCAGTGACACTGAATTTTGCCCTCTCCGTTGACCTTTGACTTTGAGCTTTGTTTTTGTGCACTGCAAGGATTGTAATAATTCATTTTATCTTCTTTGCTTTTATTAACATGAACTACATAGTTTCTATACAATTTGTTATACTTAAAGAAAGGTAATCCCATTCTCGTCTGATTTCAACCATATTTTTATTAGTTTTTATGTTACGTCGTTTATCATCCTTAAGTACGTTATCCCTTAGGTTCGGGTCTATAGACTAGGAATCCAGGTCATCTATCCCGCGTGCCAGCCCTGCAAGAGCAATATGCGGGGCACAGACCAACGACGTGCGACCGCATTTCCTCTACAAATCAATACACTTATGTCTTTTGAAAGCAGTTTTTACCTATTTTCATACGTCGATTATATTAAACGTAATTATACCACAAAGCATGTATTCGAAATAAATAAAAGAAGATTTCATTCGACATATTCTAGAAACTTGTCTCACCACAAATTCTCATCTTTAAACTAAAAAGAGGTGCTAAAATACAGCGTAGAACTTAACTAGAAGATTAGGGGTTTTATTTCGGCGTCAGAGATGTTAAGATCTTGAAGCAACTACAAACGTATTTAAAGTAGGTAAGAGATTTGAAAAACTTTCGCCCTTGACATACATGGCTTAAGAATTTATTACAAAAATCAGTGATAGAATTTTATTTTTAGGATAATCCTTTAGGACTCATAATTTCAGGACCAAATTCATACCAAATAACATCCCTGTAATCTCAGAGACCAAATTGTACTAGCGCTTTAGGCCCAAAAGACAACATTTCAAGGCAGCCCCCAAATTAAACCACATTGCAAATTTTAGATTAAGCGCCATCTATAATTTGTGTAGGATAAGGAGGTTGTAAGAGGTTATAAAGAGGTTAAATATATTTCTTTTTAATATGTTTTCTTTTTAATTGATTTCGAATTTTATATTTTGACGTTCGTTTAAAATAAGTTTTAAGTTGAGAGTCAGAGAAAAAAAGGAGAAACGACGATGTAACAAGATGTGTTTTTTGTAAAATGGTGTAAATATTAAAAACAGCGATAGATAACGAGTTTATTTTTATTTGATCGAGCCACAACACCACATTTGTTAGCTGCATTTTTGGTATAACATCAACAGTGGCGCCACATCAATGATAAGTCATTGGTTGATGTGTCAAATAAGATGGTCAAAGAGTAGACATGTCAAAAGAGATTGACGTATACGTTCCGTTACACTTTAACAAATAACTATTATTGTAACATTTAAATACGTTGTTTTTTGTAGGTTTTTGGTTATAGATGAATGAAATAAAAGACATTATTTTCTACTTTATATTTGAATAAATAGTTACGCCTAAATTTCATTTACATCAGCTAAGGAATGGTTTAAGGCTAGAGTTTAGTAATACTTATACTTAAATTATATAATGACTATAAATAAAACAGTTTTAATACTTAAAACAATAATTTGATAATTATTACAAACTATATAGATACAATAAAAATTATAGTTTTAATAAAATTATTGTGATGTTTTTGATGTGTCAATAAAAATCTCAGTAATAATTACTGTAGGTTTTTGAACTATTCTCTCTCCCTTTCACGACCTCTATCTGGCTCTCTCAATCTATACGTTTCCCTTATGGTATATTTCCTAGTAAATGTAATTCCTACGTTAATTTAACTCAGTTTAACACTTGAATTAACATTTGAACTAGACTACTTTAAATTATTTACAAAATGTACTTTACAAGTTCATGAGTGATTCAACATTTTTTTAATCTTAATGTATGTAGTGTATTGTAGACTTCAATGAAAAAGTGTACATTGAAGTGTACAATACACTTCAATTAAAAAGTGTACACTTTAGCGTGAAAGTGTAACTTTATTTATAGAAATCTCAAGTGTCTTGATTATTAATGTTACTTTTAGTTTTCATATATGATTATAATTGTTGATAACATTTTTAACTTTAACAAATTTAAATTGTTAATATTGCGTATAGTGTCAAAACGAAAGTTTGTTAAATGATATTAAAAAAATATATTTTTATGAAGTTACATGTTAAGGGCCTGTCCCACCACTGGCTGATAGTCTCAGATAGCTTAAAAATAACGTCACTTTCAGATAAGGTAACAAAATTGCATATTTCCATCACATTTTACACGTTGGATTAAAATCAGACAATTTACAATGGTGGTACAGGCCCTTAGCGTTACGTTATCACATAGTTAAATGGCATATACACTACATAATTAAATAAACCCTATATTTTATTAGCATATATGCTAAGCGAAACATACTTTTATATGTACAAAAAATGCTATATTGAACTATTCATTGTAAGCTTTGATTTTATTTACATTAAATAAAAATTGGAAAAATCTGTCAGTTTTTTAGTATTGTAATAGTAATAATAGGTTAAAAAATGAAAGGAGTATGTACACAACTGAATTCCCTTCAAATTATTATCTTTAACCTTTAGTTTTATTCAAATAATAGCCTCATAATATATTTATTTTTTTCTTAATAGTAATTTTAACTACATTACTTTAAGCGAAGGTGTGAGCGTACTTTTGAAGTCAAATTTTTAAGTTATCTAATAAATACGGACTAAAATTTTAAATCTGAATTATTTCACATACCCTTTTGTCTGCAGGACGCCATATTTCTTTTCTACTGTTAATTTTCTAGAATAAAACTTGCAGTTATAAATTATGTACAGTGCTGGGAAAAAGTTTTTTTTTCACTTTAATACTTTCTTGAAATAACGAGTTCTTCTAGTCCTAATTGGATAGACAAAGATGGTTGCTAAAGCTTGTTGTATACGCTCTTCTGATATTTTTAACTGAATTATCGAATTTAGTTAAAACGGTATCGAATTTAGTGAAATTTAAACATCATACAGAGGGTGCAAAACCGTGTACTTAAGACCATCACGAATGCTCCCTGGTTCATTAGAAATTCAGAGGTACATGAGGTTTTAAAAGTGAACACCATCCAGCAGGAAATTATATCTATTGCTGAGCGCTATAAAAACCGAATTGCAGACCACCACAATCCCTTGGTCGCAGTCCTACCAAAATGTGGTCACAGAAGGAGACTCAAAAGGGCCACAATTATCTAAGAAATAGATCCTTTAGGATCTTCTGAAAAAGAAGAAGTTTCTCGATGGAGAAAATGTTCTGAAAACTTAATCCTTCCTCACATTTGCTAAAAGTTTTAAAGACTGATTGCAGATAATAAAATAACAAAAAAAAAAGTTAAAACGCTGTAAGTTAACTAACAGTTAAAATTGTACTGCACTTTGTTTCCTAAAAGTTCAATTATTCAGTTAAAACTGAACATCTGTAGTAGGCTTCAATATTTTACAAATTTTATTTTTTTATTACATTTTTAAATTAAATTATGCAACTATATAGCCTCGTTAATATTTGTGTAATAAATAAATATATTTAAAACGCAAAATAATCTCATATAAAACAAACAAACATTACGTTATAAAAACAATCTCATAATAATAAAACTAGTCAAACAAATATTAATAGTACAGTAAAAATAAACAACAAAAATTTAATAATACTATTACAAAATACCATAGTTTAATGCAATTCCATTAGTAATAATCTAAAATGAAGATAATACGATAGTCGAATCTCAGTAAGCGAGAATCTAATTGGAATTGAATCTGAGTTTCTCTTAGAGGTACTTCTATTATCCATTTCTCGCTCATCCAGGTTCTATTGTATTATACACGCACACTTGTAGCTTATATGTAGCACATTTGTGGCATACAATTTTAATTGTAATACACATGGGCCACACTTGCACACTCAAACACTTGTGCCATACTTGTACACTTGTCATACTTGCATATTTATAGCACAAAAGTGTCAAAATTGCACACTTATAAATTTGTGGTACACTTGCACACTCATAGACTTGTGCCATACTAGCACATTTGTATCACACTTGCGCAAGTATAAGTGTACAATTATGTATCACACTTGCATACTTATACGCTGTATCGTACTAGCTCATTTGGGCCACACTTGCAGACTCACACACTTGTGTGACATTGCGGAGTTGGCAGTTGACCGCAGACGGTGGGTATGTGTGTCTCATCTCACTGCGACTTGGGCTTCTGAGAGACGTCGCTAACGAAGATGAACGACAAATCTGAACGCTTCCGAGCGTATGATATGAATTCATCTGAAATAATTATTTGGTAAATTAATAAAATACCTGTAAAATACAAAACATTTAAGGAATACTAGCTATTGCTCGCGACTTCGTCTGCGTGAAATTAAAATTATAGCCTATGTTATATATACAATTAACAAAGAGTGAATTTCATTATAATCTATATTTGTAACTATCTCCGATAACTTGTAATTGGTCTTCAGTTTTTTGTTTCTTTTATTTTTTTGTAAGTTAGTTGTAAAGTTATTTATAAATAATAAAATAAAATAAAAACATAGCTTTTTAATGGTACAAGAATTTTTGAAATCGGTCCAATAGTTTTTGCGTTATTACAATAAATACAAACATTCACAAATATAAATCATTCCTTTTTATTATATTAGTATAGACATAGACTAGACAGGTAATAATTTCACTGGTAACTTCTTCGTACGGTAATAATTTAATTCAAAGACCCACTGAGACGCTTCTCAGTGTTTGAATTATTTATTTGTGTTAAAATAAGTGAAGTTAACACTTGTATATTTTTTTTAATCTCTTTGACAATTAGATAAATTTGTCTTAATAATAAACGACAATAACAACTTTATATTCCATCTTATAACTACCATTATAAAAATTACCCTAGGGTAAGTTTATTTGAACTTACCGTAAGTCAAAAATCCATTTTTCTGTAAGTCAGCATGTTGGAAGATGCTCTGTGCGTCCTGCACGCTCAAGCCCATACATTTAGTGGCTATCTCCTCGAAGTCCACCATCGGAATACTTCCGGTACCGGAACTATCGTATAACTGAAATTATTTACGTTAAAAAGTATCTTAGAATAAATTTTCTAATGGTTTATTAAAACTTGTAACTGCAATGTGTTAAAATATCTTAGAATAATGGTTTTAATGGTTAATTAAAACTCGTCAAAAGCAATGTTTTACGTTAAAAAGTATCTTAGAATAATTTTTTTAACAGTTGTATTTTAGTGATTTTTAAAAGGTGGTATACTACGTCAAGTGTTTACGGCGACATTTTTTAAGATTTTTAGAAAAATTAACTCTAAATTAATAGAATAAGTAAGGCAAAGTTTTCGTAATAAGCGTTATAAGTATAAAATGGCAAGTTAAAAAATACAGTGGTAGTGCCCGCTTTAACATGTTAGCAGTGCAGGGCCGGCACGCCCCCAGTAATACCACGACCATACAGAAGACAGGCGTCAAATGGAACCAATGCCGTGTACAGTCTGATGAGTGTGGTGCCTAGGCCTAATTTAAGTCCCTTTCTCTTTACCACCCTTTTCTTATAAAAAGAGGTTGGGAAGAGGAAAAAAATTTGACAGTGGAGGAGATGCATAAGAAGGGGAAATATCCTCTTTATGTGCGTCTCCTCCTCCGTCGGATAAGGGTAGGCAACGCATCTGCAATTGCGGATGTCTATGGGCAGCGGTCACTTCGCCATTTTGGCGATTTCAGGTGGCCGTTTGCTCGTTTGCCACCTTATGTTATAAAAAGAAACATGTAAAAAGATAGTAAATATATATCTTACCTTAAACGCGTAAGAAATAAGTTCAGTCAACGGCGCGTGTTGCGTCGCGAGGAAATACGCGCACAGCAAGTAGTCTGGGAAGTACAGAAGCCCAGTGGACTTCTGAAAACAATTATTATTAGGACATAAGAGACTAAAAGAACATCTACAAAGTTGTTCACTTAAATGTATTTAAATTCGATAACGGGTATATATTTTAGTTTAAAAATTGACAAACACTAACTGTAGTCCATTACAGTGCCTTTGTGAGATTGTTCATACTAAAACTTCGCTAAGGGATGTCTCCTTATTGACTAATAAAGGACTTTAGCGGTCAAATTCTGAGACGAATCTCAAGCAGATCACTAAATCTGTCAGACTTCTTAATTATATTTGAATTTTGGAGTTTAAGCGTTAAAACAATGTAACATATTTACATGTTTCAGTATTTTCCCTAAATATGACGACATTTTTTAATATCTTTAAAGCGGTAGAGATCTATTCTTTCAGTTTTTGTGGTACCAGGTGTAAAACAACCGGAGATAAAACTATCATTTTTTTTCTGTGTTTGTCTTAAAAACTATGTATAGTCTATTATGGTCTATACATTTATTCGCACACAAAATACGTATCAGGTGTTTTAGACCTGGTTTCGTATTCAACGTGTTAATACATAATAATGTGTTATTTACCGAAGGATGTGTGTAATGAATGTGGATGGCTACAAAGGTAGAGGAAGACCGAAGAAAGTATAGATGGATTGTGTGAAAGATATGTTTAAGAAGGGAGTGGATTCAGATATGACTGATGGAGATGTATGGAAGAGCAGCACATACTATGCTGATAAAAGGGATAGGGGCAAGTTGTTAATTAACCGAAGGATGTTATTTGTTGCACCTGTACAAATATATCGAAGAGTCTGTGTGTCGCGG
>NW_013525246.1:337264-353229 GCF_000836215.1 Papilio polytes | reverse complement strand
TACTTCGTAAAAATAACCATACAATATAATCTAACTTTAATTTTAAAACACCAAAAACCAACTGTAATACGTTCCAAAATATCGTAATAAGGATTCATACCACATAAGAATGAAAGCGTCGTAAAGTGGATTGATGTTTCTTATGAAAACAAACGGTTATTATGCGACTTTATTAGATAGATAACTGTAAGTTATCGCGGACTTTAATTTAGCAAATTTAAAGAACTACAATTCTTCCATACATCATTTTTATGCAAGTCTTATAGTTTAAGCTACGTAAGCAAAGAAAGCAAAAAGACCTTAATTATCGTCACGAGATTTGGAGCTAAACTATTTAACTACACCGTAGTTTTTAAAAAAAAAGTGGGACCCACCTGCAAACACTACCTTTCGAATAAAAAGAGAATTTTTAAAATCGCTCCAACAGGGACGAAGATATGCCATAACACAAGTAAAATAATGTATACAGACGAATTTAGTACCTTATTTTTATTGAAGTCGGTTAAAAACATACAAGAGTAACACTCGTAACATGATAAAGAGTTGTCTACTGACCCCAGCTGCTGGCGAGCCTCGTTGACCTCCCGGGCCGCCGCCCCGCCCGGGATGTGCAGCTGCTTGGCGCGCGCCGCCACGCGGCAGTCGTCGTACGTGTAGTCCAGCACTGGCACGCCCAGAGCCCTAACACCACAAACGTCACACCAAACACCGAAGAAAAGTCTTTTGTACTGTTCATTTTGATATTCCGATGGTATTTTCCCGGTCTTTTTATGTATAGTCAGAAGACCAACAAAAGACGGAAGAAAAAGAAGACTACTATATTAAAATGCAAGAATTCAGGGGATTATCTTAAACCTTACTAATATTATAAATGTCAAAGTTTAGATGGATAGATGTTTTTTAGAGTTTATATCCTAAACGGCTGAAAAGATCTGGATGAAATTTGACATAGATGTAGAGCATAATCAAGAAGAACAAAAAGGCTACATGGGAAAGCTAGTAGCTTACAAGTTGCTGGTCTTTTGTTCTTTTTAAGTCTACTGTTAAATCTCAAAAGACCGAAGTTAAAGGAGCATACCTCGCCATAACATCTCGAACATTCCTCGCATACAACTTGGGGTCTTTCTTCTCCTCCTCATTGGGGTAGTAGACCGGCAGGAATTCTATCTCACATGAGCTGTGCACTTGAGTTAACGTCAGCCACAGCAATTTCAAACTGAAATAACACTTTGATATGTTCTTCTGATGCACTCTTGATGCACTTACTAGGAAATTCTGTATTTTTGGATTTTTGTATGTATTGAAATAACTCAAAAGGTACTGGGCCGATTTTAAAATTTCTTTCACCATTAAAAAGCTATGTTATCATTGAGTAGTATAGAACATTTTTTACTACTTTTTTAATTTTACGTGGATCGCGAGCAACAGATAGTTACTAATAAATTGAATGATAATCACAAAATTACTTGACAAATCTTCTCTTCTTTTGTAAATTGAATCATGAGTTCATCAGATAAAATCGCAAGGTCTTCTGTTGATAAAATTTATGCCGTATCATTGTATTTTTTAGTATTGCTGGTTATTTAGTAAAATCAGGGTTAATAATAGTGGTATACTTACGCGCCAGGACCTTCCCAGGTCCAGGTGACGGTGTCCCGGGAGTTGGGATAGCGGATAGTGACGGGCTGCACAGGCACGCCGGGGTAGAAGCCGCCCGGCTTGAATGTAATCAGGCAGGAACGGTTCGTGCATGTCCCTTCCGGGAATATTAGTACCTGGAAATGTTACATTCGTCTTTCACCATTCATCGTTCGTCATTCATTTTGAAGTTAGATAATTCAAAACTTTGAAAACTTTTCAAGTGGCTTAAGTTTTCTTAGCGCCTTCAGAACCCATAGAATGCATCGACCCAATGGGATAAAAAAATCACATCGGACCAATTGTTTGTTAGGCAGATCGGCCCAACGGGAAACCTTTTAAGTTTTATTTAGTAAAAAAACTTACTTAAATTGAATGAGGTTTTATTAATATATATGTGTATATTTTTTGTACAAACAATTAAAATCTTCTTTTTGAACTCTGTAAGATCTATTTTAATCTAGAAATCAGCCTTCAAATGTCATTTCTAGACTGTGCCCTTGTAATTCTAGCATCTAAGTTAACAAAAACGAAACCGGTTTCGTTAATAATTTAACAAATTATGTTTAAGTGGTATCGATTAGCAACCTTCGTTCGAGGACACAAGTTCATTGTCGAACTGCGGTTATAGTTGAAAACATCTTCCGGGGTTGACTGTACTTATCTTGATTGTACAGTTGGGTACATAAGTAATACAAAAAATAAAATGATACGAAAATATAATTAAAAAGAGACAGTGAACACACTAACTGTGCTTAAATTTTTAACCGACTTCCCAAAAGAAGGAGGTTATCAATTCTTCTGTTTTTTTATTCGAAAGGTAGTGCTTTCAGGTGGATTCAAATATGACGGCTGATAGAGATGTATGGAAGAGCAGCACATACTGTGCTGACACTCCGTAAAGGATAAGGGCGAGTGGATAATGATGAGTACTTTCAGGTGGATCCTATTTTTACTTTTTTAGATTGTTATTTTGTATTGTTTTTTAATATTTTCTATGTTATGTTAGTACCTGAGGCCAGTCTTCCTTAGATGTGGCTCTTTCAATAATCTCTTTGATGGTGTTCTGACGTGAGTTAGGGTCATCTCGCCACACGTACACCGGCTGCGTGTAGTTGATCAATTCTGGAAATTGAGAATAGAATTTATAACAACTTTATATGTCTTGGTACTTGATTTGGTGATTTTTTTAAATAGAGATGTTATATGATTTTATTAAAAGACAATATAAGATATAGCTTTTTAATTTTTTGTAACCATTAAAATTAAAACTATCTTTTACTTTTTTTAATATTAAGGAATGTATGAATCGTATACATTTTCGTTAAACGAAATTAACATCGAAATACATGGGATTAAAAGCAAGCAACTAATTCTGGCAAAATACCAAACTAAACGTGTTTAAGAAAATTGCATTTGCTGTTTACAAGAAGCTACAAAAGTGCAGCTAATGCCAATTTTAGCGGTCTTAAACGTGGGTATCCACTGTATATTCCTGTACAAAGATGTCTCATTTATTAAAATAGGGGGTGATAACATTTTTATACGATTTCCGAAGTGAACACCCACCGTAACTTGGTACAAATTTACAGTTTAGCAAAAATCAAAGCATTATTTCGAAACATGCATCAAACTTTCAGACTTACCTTTATGTTCAAGTTTTCTTTACAAATGGAAGTTAATAAAATAATTAGTGATTTGAATAGACCCCTGTACAAAATTCTTTATTTAGCATTTTTTAAGAAACGCATTAGCATCGTAGACTATTTACTCTGAGTATGAATCATTTTACTAAGGAAATAGTTGCCAAAAATGTAAATAAACTAAAAATAACCACACGTGGAAATGTATTAATACGTAGTTCTGTTTTCTTACTTTTTAAATCATTACTCTTAATATTGTTAATTACCTTATTATGAATTTACTAAAGATTTATTTTTTTCAAGCTTTCAATAAACCGTTCTTTAACCGACTTATTTTATTTACATTTAAATCCTGCTTCTAAAAATCGTGTGGGATATTAAAAAAGTTTCTAATCCGAATTAGGTCAGGTATTTTATACACGGTCTAGAATTCTGCATTAAAATATACTTGCTAAAACGACAATAGCTGAGACCTTGCCAACATTTAAACAAAAAAACATTACAAAACACCGTCACTGCTACACCAATTGGATACGCATAGAAAAATAAAGAAAAAAAATAGTAACAGATAAAAAATTTAAACCGAAAAAACATCCATCTCTACAATGTAGAACATTTAAATGTACTTTTTTTATCTCAATTGAAGACAATTTGTATTATAGTATAATAATGTACTCCACTATATAAGACAGGACGTTAAATTGGCTATCTAATATTTGAAAAGTGCAAAAAAATAATTGCGAAAAAACATGCAGAGTAAATTACCTCTAGAATTGAATTTAAATGATGGCTACGCAGAGTAATGGTTGAATTGCGAGACCAAATACATTTGAGATCGTATCGACTAATGATAGAAAAAAAATTGAACCAATTCGTAAAAAACTTTCAAATTTTTTCCGCGTTTTTTAGAAACATAAACAGTATAAACTCAACTAACGAACCGCCTGACGAATTACGCGTGAAATCTTTACCTTTTCTAAATGTTTCTAACTCTATGGTAGTATCTTAAAAACAGCTTATTTGGCGTTATTTCTATTAAAAACAGTAATCTTATGCTAGTCATTTAACAAAAGAAGTGTTTATACAACTTTATAAATACCGTGTCATCCATTGAAAAAACAAAACAAAAACGTAGAAAGCGTTCAGAATCGCTTTTAACATTACAAGTGATTGGTTTGAACGACTGAACGGTGAATGACTCGACAAAACATCTCATTCAATCTCACAACAGCATCTAAACAATACAGTAGGAATACAATTATACTCGTAGTAATTGCCAACAGTAAATGTACAATTGAAAAGTCAATCCATTCACGTTTCTGTTAGAAAATAATCCAATCATGTCATCAGAAACCGTACTTAATCAGCATTAAGTGCTATATAAAAACTACAGTTATTTCATAACAAAGATAGAGCTCGCTATAACATCGCGGCACGTCCGGTGCAATACCACGACCACATAGAACACACGTGGCAAACTGTCATTCCGTCACAGTCTGATGAGTAACCGTGCCGGAGGCCTAATTTTAGTCTATTTTCCCACCCTTTTTGTATAAAGATGTGATGTATTAATGGGAGGCAACGTATCTGCTAGAGCGGATGTCTATGGGCAGTGTTTGCTTCAATATTTCGTCGAATTCAAGTTGCCTGTTTGTATGTTGTATGCCTTATAGCGTATAGTATAAAAAAAACATATGTAAACCGATCTTAACAATAGTACAATAATGACATTGTATTCTATCATATGTATGTAGGCTTTCCATTACGGTTAACCATTGAATTTTAAATTACACCCAGCATGACCTCACCAAATAATAGTCTTAATATCGAGTACTATAATTTCATATCACAAAGGTTCTAATTATATTTTTTGTATATACCTAAGGACTTATGGAGCGTCAGGGCTCGTTGTTTTAGGCACTTGACTTGTATTCTACAGGTCTTGAGTTTGAATCCCGCTATGTACCAATGTGATTGTAAATTTTTCGAATTTAATATGTACATAATTTACCCGACGTTCTTACGGTGAAGGAAAACATCGTGATGCCTGCACAATTCTCGAATAAATTCTAAGATTTGTGAAACCAACCCGCAGTGGGCCAGCGTGGTTGACTATGGCCTAGTCATCCTTTTCTTAGAGTAGGCTGCGAGACCTTCGGTTGGGACGTAGTGAGCTGGTGATGATGACTGACTTATGTGGCAAGAGCCTTAACGGATTAATTCACTTAATGTACTTTGCCGATGTCCTCATAACGTTATGGGTTAACTAATACTGAGCAAATGAACGCGGGACGCGGTTAGGGATGGGTCATCAAATGCTTACACTGTTTTAGCTATATTGATGATCGCGTATTGGTCGAAATTTGACTATAATAATTAAATATTTTGCACTTTTCCAAATTACCTTTAATTAAGGCAAACACGTTTATCTATTGACAATATTACTTTAAATAGAAGTACAAAGTTTACGCTTCATAATTGGAGTCATGTCTTAATTTACCTCCTATTTTAACATCTATCTCCCTCTATAAATAAAACTAACCTCCAATATCATTGACATCAGCTGTATCTGCCAAAGGTCATTGAACCTCGTCAATTATACGTGGCACACATACTTCCAGAGAAATACTTTGATAATCTCCCCGAAAGGCAAAACGACACGCAAACAACCATACATGTAAAATGCCATTCAAAGTTTTTAGCGGCTCGCAATTTCACATAAATGCTGCACATAACACGTTTTTTAACAGTGATACGCGATATTTGTGATGGGACTTCCATTCTGAAGCAAACGAACTGTCATAAACTTTGATTCTTATTATACTACGAGTATGTGTACTTTGTACTTTTGTATTCATAAATGAAATTTCAACAGATCCGAGACATTGAGTTCTTAGTTCAAAGTGTATGTAACACTAGGTTTTACCTGCGACTTTGTGCGGAATAAAAAAACTTAGTACCCTATATGATTGAAGTACAGAAAGATATTATACTAAGAAGTCTGTGTTCTTCCAGACTATGTTCTGTGCCAAAACTTTATCAAGAATTAAGAAGGTAAGCGTTATGGAACTTATCAGTATGACGTAAATGTTATATCAACGATTTGTGAACATGCAAACTTAAAAACGCGCCCTTGAAAGTAGGGTTATTAGTTAGTTACGCTTATAGGAAACCATAGGATCGCATGACGCACGTTATATTTGAACCTTTTGAAGCCTTGAACTGACGCAATGCTACTATAAAATATTAAATTAGTTAAATATGGAATTAACTAGCATTCTCCCGCGACTCCATCCACGCGTAATTAAAACTTAGTAAGTAGCCTGTTTTTGTAATTTTATCGTGATCTGATCAGAAGTTTAGGCTACAAACTCTAACAATCCATCCGTCCATCCAATTTCACTTACAATTTTAGTAAAATTCGAGTTTCCACTTTGTGAAAATCTGTTCAAAAACTTAGATATCTAATTATTTAAGAATAATTCGGGGAATACAAGATGTTTGTTTTTTTATTAGATTTTTATATAATATGTAAGTTAAGGGAGAGGTCGGAAGCTTAACATTGACACGCCCTTGTCTCATACTCGTAAACATTATACTGGTTTGTGTATACGTGCGCCAGTAACTGGCAGGTGCTCGCTTACTGACATATATTTGTTTATTTTATGACAAAATGTTTTATGTGTGTGTTTAGACATTGAGAATTCCCGATAATTGATTCCCTATATAATTCGTCCGATTGCTGATTTTGTTCACAAAGTATTAAATCCGTTTCCTTCTTTAAACCAGTCTAAGTTTTAGCGTTACACATTTCCAATTTTTTTTATCAATAGATAGTTAAGTCGTAAACTACTCGAAGTCATCGACCTAATTCTGTCCGTTAAGCCGTCGAAAGTACTTCTCGCTTTAAAAGCATCTTGAATTGTATCAATAAACTAGATGCTCGCATGCGGCTTCATCCGTCATACATAATAAATAAATTATTTAATTGTTTACATTCCGTAAATTTTTTAAATGCAAATGTCGAAATTCAAAATTTCAAATGACATCACCGGCCTTTGCTATTGGCAGATACCGTGATAATTTTTATTCTTTGCTATTATTTTTTTTAAATGTAATATTAGTAGATTTTAGTTAATTTACTAATATTTCCTTTAACCATGCCAACTAAGCTCTAGGCCTGTGCTAGGATATGGTTCACTATAGTCGAATGGCAGTATTCGAACCCTCGACCTCAAGATCGGTAGTCCGTACCCCAAACCATTAGGCTATTGGCACTATTGGCTTGTAGTTTTTGTCCTTTTTTCAAATTATTCTTCTCTTATGTTTAATACCGTAAAAATATATAGCCTAAAGCATGGCGTTAGTGTAGAGGTTTTTATTTAAGAAAGAATTATTCAACAATATGCTGTGATTGCTGACATCCTATATTACAAAGAAGTGTGTTTATGCTTTGTTATGTTAAGTAGAGATAGATGAACATCAAAGTCAAGTGCTATAAACCACTTAGATCGTTACAATGTTACAAGATGAAAAACTAAATTTTCTCTTTTATATAACTTAATTGTAACATACAATGTATCAGTAACAAAACATTTTAAGGAATATAATAAACGGATTGCTTCAAGTCGTATACCAGCTGCATTTTAACTGCTGAAGTCTGTATATGGCGGCGTTACAATCAATGTAAGCTTTTTTCAGGTTCCTTAATTTCAGTGTTGCTTATAATGTAATAATAATTATTATTACCCCATAAAATTCAAGTCCAATGTCTTTTTACCTTCCGTTAGTTTCCCAGAAACTGTAATTCAAATCTTTCATTTAACGGGTTTTATCTGCAGATAAGACTGCAGTCTTGCCGTTGTGTAAAATTACCCGGAATCTTGTGAACTTAAGCAAACTAACTTGGAACGTTACCAAAGTGTTTTATCATTGGTAGAGGTTGTGTGATTGCTATCAACATTTTTATCTTGCAGTTTACGTTAAAATCTCGGGAAATAAAACTTGAATATACTTTGCATACTAAATGACGTGAAATATTTCTGATTTGTTGTGCACACCTTTGGCTAAACTATCGCACAACTGATTAGTCTCGCTTTGATTCCTACGAGCTTATATGGAGGTGCGCATATGATTTTTATTTGTGCAACTAAACAGTTGAATGGGTCGAGAAACAATCGACAATCGCAAAATAGTTGTGCGATGTTTGTGCGTGTCAATAAAACATAGAGTTCAAATTCAGTAAACTTTAGGTTCTCTGTAATTGCGATGTGGCAGTGATTTACGTCTACCAACTTTCTCTATTAGATCCCGTCTATAATAAATACATAATTGTAAAAATGTTAGAACTTAATTACATAAATGTTAAATGATATTAAGGAAAGTTAAATAAACAATTAACTGCATTAATTAGTCACTAAAGCAGTACATAGTTTAGTGAAAAGAAGTCACAAAACTACTAGTAAATTACCATTAATATGAATACCGTAAACCATCAACGGAAACCCATAACCACCACCATAAACAACCAATTTAAACCAACCACCAAATGAACAACCAAAAACCACCTACTTCCAACATAATTGTCCATGCTCTCTTTCCTAACGATGACTGAAGACATCTTGGTGGCATAGACTATGCAGCTGTCTAGGAAAGAGGAATGGGGGGCGACGACCAGGATGGGGGCCTCGCGCCGGCTTGCCTGACGCCCCCTGATCGATATCGCCATGCCCCCCGCCAAGTAAGACATCTTCCCGATGAAGCATATTAAAGGCTTCAGTGACCTAGAAAAGGGGAGATTTATCGGATGAAAACAATGTCAAGTTAACAAGAGATATGTAGAGAGAGAGAAGAAGAGTTGAGACTCATTTTAGTACAGAGAACGTACTAGATTTTTTTTTAATTAGACAGACAAAACATATTCCATGTCATCAAGAATACTTATATACTAGCTTTCGCCTGCGACTCCGTCCGCGAATAAAAAAATCTTCCAGACTATCCTCTACATTTATGCTAAATCTCATAGAGATCCGTTCCGCAGTATAAGCTCTAACAAACATCCATCCATCTAAACTTTCTCTTTTATAAATAAGATTGTTCCTAACAAATTCCTCCAAGATCATATGAACATACAGATATTTTTGAATAGTTAGAAAGACGTGTACAAAAGGTAGTCAATGACGCTGCAAAACTATTGACACATTTAATGAGTTCATTAGAAAGCTATTTATAAATTCATGTTTTTACGTAGATATCTTTATCAGTTAAAGGTATACACAAGTAACAAACTAATAATACCAATAGCTCATTATAGACAAGTTATTTTCAATCTATACTATTATAATAAAGCGTAAACATACACTTCTTTGTTGCCTAAGATGTCAGAAATTACAGCACATTTTTGAAAAATTCTCTTTTTAATAAAAAGTCCTACACTTACTTCATGCTGAAGCTATATATTTTCACGCCTTTAAACTTAGGGTGTATTATGGATAAAAACCCTAATGTGGGAAACAGACCATAAGTTGCTGCCAATATCAAGAAAGAAAGTTTGTTAAGGTTTGTCATGTCATGTCATTTCAACATTTGCTATTGATAATTTGACAAATGTAAACAATAAAATATTTTTTTCATAATTGCATACGGTTGAAGCCGCACGGGAACAGCTAGTAACTACTAATTAAGACGAAAAATGCTAAAAGGCCAATTTTCTGTCAAGTTCGTCAATTCGATGAAATTCATCGTATATGTGACGTCGTTTTCTCATATACCCTCAGGGTAAGTTAAGTATGAGAAATTTACACCAAAGAGCAACAGAATAAAACGGAAGTTGTTTTTTAAATCAGACGTGCAATATCCATAATTCCAAAGAAGCCAGTTCGAGTAAATTCGAAGGTAAACCACTCGATCTGATATTTTAAATTTAAAGGGCATTTATATTTCAATGCACATATCAAGCATTTTACATATGAATGTTCTTTAAGTTACTTTTATCATCGTTACATTGTTAACTTAGTAAACGGGAACCAAACAATAAAATCATTGAATTCTTGAATGTTGGAAGACAATGAATGGGAAAAAGTTCAAAATTTCCATGAAATTTAATCTCTCGCGAAGCTAACATTTCCAGCATTTATCAGCATTCGACGTTGAATGGATATTGAAGATTCTCAAAATTAAAATTGAACACACGAAATTCGCAAAAATTTTAGAAATTCCTCACTGTAATATTGGACCATTTTATGCATGAATGCCAACATTTATTAAAAACTAGCTGTTCCCGTGCGACTTCATTCGCATAAAATTATAAAAAATTTATAACGTTGTTTACATGTGTCAAATTATCAATTGCAAATGTCAAAGTGACATGACATTACGACAATCCATGGCAACCTTGCTTCCTTGATGTTGGCAGCAAATTATGGTCTCTTTTCAACATTAGGGTTTTTATCCAAAACATTTACCCCCTTAGTTTAATGGCGTAAAAATATATAGCCTAAAGCGTGACGTAAGTATAGGGCTTTTTATTAAAAAAAAAAGAATTATTAAAAAATATGCTGTAATTGCTGGTAACAAAGAAGTGTGTGTTTACGCTTTATTATAATACGAGTAGTATAGATAGCTTTTGAGATATATTTAGCAGTTGGCGCGAAAATAACAAAACTTAATATGCCTATAACTATGTTCTTTCGCACTATACTTTACATCTATGCCAAATTTTATCGAGACCCGTTTAACCGTTTAGCCGACAAAAGCATTAAAAGCACACTGTTTACATAGAAATAGTAATAAATGAATACGCTAAATTAAATTTAAATTAAAACTAATTTGTTAATAATAATAATAAGTGTAATTATTTAAAATACTAAATGTAAATTAAAAACGTAATACATTTCCGCATAACGGGTCCGCCAATCAGACTAGATCCGAGCTATCGACTTCGTAGTCTAGATTCAATTTTATTTGCACCTAATATAATGTAATAAAGAAATTGAATGCAGCATTTTTTATAGTCCTCTATTCGTAGTATAGAAATTATTGATTAACGTTTTTGTCCTGTTTTCTTAATATATTTTTCTCTGTAAGTGTGACAAACGATGTTTGGTTGAAAAGATTCCTAAAAGCACAATTACGAACACTTTATTGCACAATTTTCATTCATCATCATCATCATCAACAACAACAACAACCTTATCCTACTCCCGAAGGGTCGACTCAACAGTTTATTGTCCTCCAAATAACTCTATCATACGTGATCTCACTATATTATTTATTCACGTAATATTAAAACAACATTTTTTCTGTTAATTTTATGACATGCTAAATGTATCGTTTTCTTTGTTTTTTGTTTCGATACTAATGTATTGCTTTTCACAAATGTAGAGAGAGATTGGCTTCTGCAGCACAGGGGGACCTAATACAGGAGCCAAGGCTCTCATGAAATATATATTAAGAGTGAAATAGTAAAGCTTTCATTTATTTATTTATTTTTGATTTAGTCAAACTTTTAATCTTCCTATACAAAGATAATATTGATATTTATTAATATTTAGGTCATTGTGTTTTTAAAGGTTTCCTAGAACAGCTGTCAGTTCACCCACTGTGCCACTTCACATCCAATTAGATCTAATAAGATTACCTCAAGAGTGACGTATGACATAAACAGTGGCTAATATGAAGGATTTAACATTATTAAGGTCGAAAATTCAGAATTTATTTACTAGCTTTCGCCCACGACACCGTTCGCGTGGAATTAAGAAAACAAGAGTAGCCTGTGTTCTTCCAGACTACCCTTCTATCTATCTATCCTCTACGTCTTTGCCAGATTTGAGATCCGTTCAATCGTCTACAAACTCTAACAAACATCTATCCATCTAAACTTTCGCATTTATAATATTAGTAAGATTAGACACTAGTTATATCAAAGACGAGTCATTTTTTTCTATTTTTCTCATTATAAAGGTTTTTTTTCTTAGTTCTAGTTTAGTCAACTTTGTCCGTAATAACAATATGTAACAACGTATATTAACGCCCTGGCGACGGCCATGTTCAAGATCGATATTCTAATATAATAATATAAGGGTGGGAATGTGAGTTACAGACAGTATTATAATTAGACGTTATATCGATTAAAATATATTAAAGGCAGGTGCGGCGACCTCAATCCATGTATCTATTTCTGAACACCCACTAACGACCTTTTATGTAAAATCTGCGTGTAAAATAATAGGCAATTCGTTTTGCAGTAAACACACTTATTTTAAAAACATGCAAACAAGTGTTACATCGAAATTCGACACAACATTATCTAAAACCCAAAACAGCGACAAAGAAGCAAAACAAAAGAACACACAAAACAAAAGCGAAACAAAATAAGCTTACGAAAAACGAAAATGGTCAAAACTAAGAAAACAAAATGCGTGAAAACGTGCCAGAACAATATGCAACGAGACGGGATGTGAAACAGACAATAGTATTTCTTACGGTGTTTCCACTGTAGATAAACATGTAGAAAAACATGTTGCCATCTCTATCACTCCTATGAAATAAATAGAGATGACCAATACGTTTTTATACAGACTGATCTGATAATCTCGGTACATCTGCTAAAAGATCGATTTGTAACGTAAAATACAATTTGAATTCCGAATTCTTCTAAAATTAAATGCTCATTTAATTGTTTACTTATAAAATAAATTGGCAAAACTATTTTTTAATTTATAAAAAGAAATGCAATTTAAAATCTGAGATGAAAATAATTTTACAATTAAAAATGTAAATTCAATTTAATTTAAGAATGTTATTTTATTTTTGTTTTCTATATTTTATTATATTATATTCAAAAATAAAATATAAATTTTCTTTTATTTAAATCGATCGTTTAGCAATATCTAGCGTAAGCGTTGACGATGTACCACCGTGTACAGTGACGCGCAACTTCAATGTTTTCGTTTATAAATCATTGCTATTATTTCTGCAGATGACTGTACATGACCAACATACAGCAAACCAACAATCTAATAAATTATACACGAAACCATTTGTTAAATAAAATGATTTCATTTTGTTACAAAGCCTTGATAATACATATTATTTGTATTGTAACAGTTAACTTCTCACATATTTATTCTATACTCCCGATTAACTTAAAAAAAATCTCACGTTCATTTTCAATCTGGAATACATTAACGAATATTTTACGTTTAAAACATTAAAAGGTATTTTTTAGCTTATCGTCATAGAAACATTTTTTACAGCAGTGTACATGTTCATATTAGGGGTCACGAATGTTGAGTTGTCACTCAGGCGCTATGAGGCAACGGTACATACCTACGAGTATATGACACAAGTGCTCTTGACTCGACCAGTAAAAGCTATGCCGTCTCACAGATCAAATCGTACGTTAACGGTGTTCAGCGTAGAGAAGTGCCTAGTGACGTAAACGCAAGAATCGTAAAGTATCGATATTTACAAAAAAAGTCAATTCAAGTATCGCATAATTACGTGTTGATTTTTTGAAAAAAAGAACCTTAAAAGGACACCTCGAGGAATTTCGAATCAAAAGCTATCAAGTCCATATTATCAAGGCTTCGTATAAGCAAATGCTTACGGAAGGTGCGTATCCATGGTACATGATTACGGACACGGGCGACGCACTGTTGAAGCAATAACATGCAAGAGTTAATCTTGCATGTACTGACGTGATACCCGGCTGCCCGTATACTGTACCATGGAAACAGCTTAAAAACCTACGTCCGATAAAAGGGAGCCTCGCAGTATCAGCCTTGGCGACGACGCTGGGTGCTCCCAAACAGACGATAGCAATGGCATCGAAGAAGGAGGAATGTGGGGCGATGACGATAACGGGCGCATCCCTTGGGCTGTCTGCCGCGCAGTCTCGACCCACTACTCGAACTCGGTGGAAGCCCGCCGCAACCACCACCAGCCGCATCAGCGACAGGATATAGAACCGCAGCTTGCTAGAATATATTGCCTGTTAGTAACCTCATTAAAGTTAGTACCAAATGGAGTGCGTTTAGTGGATGAACACCATGAAATACGGTCTATCTCTCCTTAGGAGAAATGGACGGATTTAGTGAAAGGATTTAACTCGGAGGATAAAAACTGGTGGCCCGACCCTACTGGAGTAGGAAAAGAATTGAAAAGACGATCATAATCTGATGAACTATTCCCTAGAATGATTTTAGTAGCTTTTCAAGTGTTTTATTTCAATTGTCATCACATCACGGGATTGGACTTTTTTTAAAAGGACTACCACCGTAGACAAGATTTATTTCTACGTGATTAGTAAGTAAAATCAACAAAAAGTCACCTTTTTATGACACCTTGGTACATTTAAGTGGGTGTAATACAAAAACTAAGAATTCTAATCACGGAGTCAGTGCGACAAACGCGGAACTATCGTCACCAAGCACTTTCACATTCGTTTGCTTTCTAGCCCCGATAGGACGAGGCAATTTAACAGATTGTTATCACAATGTTTCTTAGCTAAGCTAAGGCCACACAAATTTCATTAAAATTTTGACGACTGATAGATTGTCAGCGACGCTTGCGAAGAAAAGTGTTTTAGATTCGTTTCAGTATCCCGCCCATAAATAAACAAAAGAGTGATATGTCGATATTTTGTATTTTATTAATTTGATTTGTTTTTCTATTAAAATACGCTATAACAGAAAATAAACAGGAGTAGGGCCGTAAGATTTGCGATATTTGCGTTATTAGGACACGATTATTGCCGAATATTTAAGAAAAATAAACACCGAATTTGCACGCGTAGGTAATAATGTTACGATATCGAAGATTTCCTCATTCAATCTTTTACCAAATGTTAAAGATTATATCAACTCATAAATATGCATATCACCAGCTGACAACTAGTACGTCCACTGATCTGTATAAATGGATAGGAGATTGTTCGAAATTTACAATTTTTGTTCCGTTAAATACATTTAAATGTATCACTATCAGTAGATAAGGAAACTCTTCACTTCGACCATCAGCGACAAAATAGCAAAAATCAACACAAAACAGCACATTATAACCTGTCCATTTATAGAGGTCAGTGACAATAATTTACGTCATATTGTAAACTATAGCAATATAATCTTTAAAAACTAATTTGTGATAAGTTATGTTCGAGAAAAAACGATCAATTTCGCAAAACTTTAATAGAATCTATTAGTTCCAATTACTTTGGATTAAATTACGATTTAGCGTGTACTGACATGACTGACATAGCTTGTATACGGTTCTTCATGTCGTAAAAAATTAATCAAAGTGATTGATTGTTTCAACAGAATAAAGTTAACGACCGTTTTACTAACGGGAGTTATCTGTAGTATTGAGCCTCCTAGTTCTTTATACCTGAGTCTTTACTGAAGCAACGAAATTTACACCTTAAATATGATGAGATGGGATGATAATATGTAAAGTTTTTCATCAAATTGGTAAACCTATATGTTAGAAAATCGCCTTCGCATTGTTTAAAGGCTGTACACGGACCAACAAGTTGGAAGCGGCAGCTTTTAGCAACCACAGTCCGTGTATGCCGAACAATACTTCCATACAATAGTAAACAAACTTTCGACTTGTTTGATTATAAATAAACTTTTTAATAAAAAAACAAAACCGACTTCCAAACAAAATACACGAAAAACAAAACAA
>NW_013525246.1:324020-335521 GCF_000836215.1 Papilio polytes | reverse complement strand
AAAAAAAAAAAAAAAAAAAAAAAAAAAAAAAAATATACCGTCGAATTGAATACCTCCTTCTTTTGGGAAGTCGGTCAAAAATGCATTGAACATTTGAAATCCAAGCGAAGACCCTGATGTATCTAAATCTGACAAAGGAATGTCGACCTTATCTTTAGGTGTTAAGGTGTAATGTAGGAACGTGACCTTTATCTAGCATCAAGGTCAAATGTGACAAGTAACATCGTTAAGGTAATGTCCACACAAAGTAGCGTGTGTGAAAATGCTTATGGGAAAGATTATGGACGCTTTGATTACTTGAAACGGGGCCAGCGTTAGAGTAGGGTGCTGTTGTAAAACTGCCCAGGGCGTTGGTGCATAAGGGGCGGAATCCTATTTACACTTCTCTTCACAAAAGGGCTAAAAGGGAGTGTATATATCTCGCCCAGGGGATACTAACTTGACATTTGTCACAAGGGGGTAACATTATTGAATTTCAATATCAAGAATCAGTCTATTATTGATATTAAAAAAGACAAATGTTGATTACAATTTTTTACAGAATACAGGATAGTACTGCAATTAGATAAAACAAAAACATAAAAAAACATTGACCATAGATAGGCTATAAGCCATTGTAGTTTTATTTTATATTTGTGCCTCTTTGATTGTCGCTATTTCAGCGAAGACAAGATCTAAACTGTATACTGATTGTTTAAATTGAAACTAAATTTAAATTCAAACCGTAAGTAATATTAACAGGCCTTTTTAAGTCGGAATTAAGCTAAAGTTAGACATTTCAAAGCAACGACTATCCATTTTATAGAGACCATTGACATAAATGTACCAGCTAACGATATCCGGCTCGTTTGAAACATAACAATGAACAATATTAGACACGTATTTGTAAACAGTAGGGAAACCTTCACGCTACGTTTGATTTTTGTCAGATTTGACCTTGAGCCAATTTCTAGACATCCGAGAGACTGGCTATTTAGGACGTTAAAACCGGTTAGAAGTATGACGTCACAATTCGAAATTTAAACATTACTGGCTAGTAACTTAAAAAAAAAAGTGATTATAGTTTGTCTAAATAAGAAAGATTAGTTTGATAAATGACGCATTCAAAGTATCGAATTCAATTTCTATGAAGGCAAATGCCATACTTAATAGACAGGTATCGTAGTGATGAACATACACACAAAGCGGACAATTTTAAACTATCGATATTCGGTTTAAATAATTATCAAACTCAACTAAAAATATTATTTTTTTATTCACTTATTTGGAGGACAGTTCTAGTATTGATTATAGTGTAGAGAATTTAGCGATGACAAAATTATTCGCTATTATTAGCGAAATCCAATTCGATTACGTACGGCTGTGGTAGTAATAAACATTTATTTACTCTCATTATTTGTTATGGTCATTATTTATTTGAGAAAACTGTGTTTTTTTTATTTTATAAGTTATAACTATAAATCTATCGATTCCAACTTCTACAAGAATAAAAATCCATCGAATCGATAAGATTCCTGACTGATTACACAACCCATCCCTACTAAATTTGAAATGAATTGTCAAACTAATCTAAATACTTTAGACATACTATAGGGAAGGTTTTGAACAGATTGTGGATAGGTTTAGAGTATGGACATAAAAGCGGGATTTCTCAACATAATGTTCCGTGAATTATCTATAGAAATTGGCATAATTCAAGGTGAAAACTGATATTAAAAATGCATTTACTAATTTTAAAATAACCTTGCAACGCTGTTGCAACTAAATGATCGACGGGACATTTGTAAAGAATAGATTTAAAACGAAAATTGGCACTAAACGGTAAAATGTTAGGATAATTGTTTTGTAATCTTGTTTTTTAAAACAAAAGTACTAATTTTAAACTCACGCCTTAAAAAAATTCCAAACATAACCTAGAATGTATCAATTTATTTCTTGTTCAAAAATAATCTCAAGATGATTACCTTCTCCATCCTGTCATAGGTTTTTTTCTCAGGTCATCCTCACTGAGGCCGTATAATCCAATGCAGGCGAGGAACCAGGCCGTTACAATGAGGTATAAAATCACAATCACCCTGAACGGAAGCAGGATCACAGTGAATATTGCTGTCTGAAACAATAAATAGGAACATTATTTTGCCAGTCATTTTCACACAAAGTTTAGCTGCGTTGCAATTTACGTGACAGGAATCATCCGTACAAAGTATCCCATATCTTACTTCTTATTTACGAGTATATTATAAAGTTTGGATAGACAGCTTAATCGATCTCGAAAAAGAACACAGATGTAGAATAAAGGCTACAAAAAACTAGCATTCTTCAAAGAACTCATAGATTTTTAATTTCCTACACACGTAGGAGGCAAGCAAATGCTAATCTTTTTACATAATTTCGAAGTATATCCAAAATTATTTATATTAATGAACTAGCTGTTGCGTGCGACTTCGCCTGCGTGAACTAAAAAAATAATAAAAAAAGATAGCTTAAGCTCACTGATAATGTAGCTTTCAAATGATGAAATATTTTTTGAAATCGTCCCCGTAGTTATTGCGTTATTTCAAAAATAAAAATCTTTCCGCTTTAAAATGTTACTATAGAAGTAACCCCAAAAAAGCTTCACGGAGGTCAAATATGCAGAACTGTTATAAATTAACATCTCAATAAAATTTATCACCTCAATGACATTTACGGCACGTCTGACCCGAGCCGCGAAATAATGAATATATACCTCACGCCCTTTCATTACTTCATAAATAATTTATTGCACTTACAGTACGAATTGGTTAAATTTTTTACACCTCTCTGAGCAATGGAATATTTGTTACGGCTTCAGATTTTCTCCTCGTCTACTTTACTACGTAGAATTCTGTCGAAGATTCTAGAACATTATCCATTTAATATTATGCATTAATTTTGTATGATGATATTTTTTTCTTCATCATCTATCTGGCAGTTTTGTTACTCTAATTGATGAAGCGATTGTCGATTTTTTTGTGACTGAATGGCTACTGTTTGCCTTGAAGAGGCATTTACAGATTCACCGGACTTGAGGTGGCCGAGCGCAGATGGCGCTTAGCCTAAACCTTGTTTATGAGTAACTAAGCACGAGGGTTCCCTCAGGAGCCTCGGCACGAGCCGTTACTTCGTTATTATTACCAGATTGGGAGGCCACTGAGCGATTGTCGATTGTTTCATTGTTTCGCAGCCAATTCTCAAGTAAAAATCGAGTAATGTGCGCACCTTCATATTATATAAGAATAAAAGTGGGACAAAACAAATGTGCAATAGTTTCAAAGGTGTAAGTAACCTCTAAATCTGAACAATTTGGTCGCTTATTTATCTTAAACCACGTCATACATCCATCGATCATTTTTCAGGCCTCTTATTATAAGAATACGAAGTTATTTGTATAATTTATCTTGTATTACTTAGTGGTATCTGAATCAACGATGACAATGATTGAGTACTTCCTGAACATGGCTAGAGTTCGTCTTTTTATCGACGAATATTTTTTTCTTAATTGTCAAGTAGTTGAGTTCTAGGTTTTTATTTTAACATACTGACGTAAAGTTAATTCCTCAAAGAAAAACAAGAGCATATTTGTGCACAATCCGCATTAACTTTTAGAAAGTAACCATACAACTTGCAAAAACTTCACGGACCAAAACGTTAATCATATTCATTAGTGTAAAAAGCTGTTGCATGCGAAGTAAATATTATTCGAATCGAAGCAATTTCGAACTTGGCAAAAACAATAATTACTTTAACACATTCAGTTATGTATCGTTTATTGTAATAGTATAGTATAGATTGTAATAATCTTGCACGTTTTACACTTCCCGCGCTTTTCTTGTTTTTTACCAAAGAGTGTGTAGTCAAAGAGTATATAACCAAAGATTATGTAACTACTTTGCTTGTCATTTACTTTTTTACATTCAAATAGACTTATCTTGGTGGCCAGTATGCTACCTCTTTGGCTGTATACAAACTGCTTGTCATCCAAAGTTGGATTTTGCAGTTATAGCCTTACTTCTGTGACAAATTTTAGCCAGATCCATTAAGGTCTTCTGGAGATATCTACTAAAAACATCCATCCATCCAAACTTTCGAATTTATAATATTAGTAAGACAAGTATGATTTTATTCTTATGACATTGTAAAATCGTAACTCGGAAAGTGTTAATTGAGAATTCAAAAGTTAAGGAATTTGACGGCTTGTTCCTTATTAACGACTGTGAATGTAGCGGATTTCCAGATCAATAAACGAGTTTTGTATACCAGGAATACCTATGCCTTATGGAGACTTATTTAAATTGCTTCTTTTCTCTACTTAGTAACTAAGTTGATTAAAACCACATCTTTCACTAAACTATTGCACTACTATTTATTCGCGCTTTGATTCCAATGAGATTATATGATGCGCTTTTAGTTGTGCAACTAAACAGTTGTGTTTTTGCGAAACTATCGACATTCGCACAACAATTGTGCGATAGTTTAGTCAAAGGTGTACGCCCGCTCTAAATCTCAATGATGTACTGTCAGCGGAATAAGTAACGCAAAGATTTGACATGCGAGAGGTCAATGACCGCAGAATACGTCATAAAACAGTAAACTCTAGTTGTGCTCGAAAATTTTAAACATGTGTGAACTTTCTCTTGTCTTATTGAGTGGAATTTTTATATCAAAGGAGTAAACTGAGATATGATTATGGAAGACGCAAAATGGGTGTCAAAGTACCGCGGTTACTCGAAATCCATTATCTTAGTCCCTGTTTACTCCTTTGGGGAGAATTTGAATGCCATGCATTTGTATTAATACAAATCTTTTTAAAGATGTAGGCGGTACCATAATGTCCTCCGAACCATTTTACCTCGCAACTCGCAACACCTAAAATTGTTTTCTGTTCGGAGATTCGATGTTCCGAGGCACAAAGATATTTGACAAATGTATGTTTTGTAGTCTATTATAGCAAAGATAGGGATAGAATCAATACTAGTATTATAAAGAAGAAAGATTTTTATTTAAATAACACAAAAACTACTCTGTCCATTTTAAAAATATTATAGAAGCTAAGCTAGCTTATTGGTTTCCGTAGACTTATGCGAGTAGGAACTAAACAATTATCGTATCAACTTTCATCTTGGATAAGTTATGTCATGGCTGCAGGCAGTGCGCGTGTGATTAGGATCACCAGATTAATTTATGGACATTTATAATTGCCTACTATAGTATAGTAAAGAACTAATGTTTAATTAGTAAAGAAAATCTTAATCTTTTACTATATTAGCTCTTGCCCGCGACTCCGTCCGCGTGAAAAAATGGAAGTAACTTATGTGTTCTTCCAGACTACGTTCTGCATCTGTGTCAAATTTCATCCAGAACCGTTCTGTCATTTAAGATATAATCTCTAACAAACATCCATCCATCCATCTAAACTTTCGCAGTTATAATATTAGTATGATTTCAAAAATTTTATTCTTTGACATACTGTAAAGATAAAAATAAATCCATTGTGTTGGCAACACTGTACATATCACGTACACGATATAAGATAAGTAATAAAAATAGATGTTGGTTTAATAAGCATTTAACAAATAAACAAATCAATTTAACATTCAATAGTGGATTTTACAATTCTTAAAATCTGGACAATCCTTATAGATGCCTAGGATATGGTCACCCTGTAATACGTATGTCATGGGGATCGCAAAGATGTATAGGAAAAACGACTTTCCCTCAATGCCCACTTCTCATCTAAATCGACAATTTGCAGTTACTTTCTTTTCTACGGATATGTACGTGACCTAAACAATCTTGATATTTACCTTTAATATCATAAAATTATTAACATAATCCAATACATATCTACGATAACATTTTTATAATCATAATGTATAATCTATTTTACAAGTATGTTGAATCTAATGATACGAAAGTATTTCTATATGTAAGCACATCACTTTCAACCTTAATACTGCAAGCAATGACCGTTACTTGCCACTTTCTATCTGAACTAGACATTATGGTAATAAAGTTCATTGTACAATCGAATAATGATCAAAATGGAGAAATTCAAAAATAATAGACCTATAATACATATAAAAATATAGCCTAGTAAAAGGTTTGTACGCAAAAGGCAATTCTATTTTATTAATAATCGTAACAGTCATGAATACTGCAGTTATTAGGAAACTGGACAAACCCGAAACTATATAAATGAGAAACTAGTCTCAGCTTACCCTTCTGGGTTACGGGCGTAAGCTGTGTTATAAAGAAAGAAACACAAGACAATCAAAACTAAATAGAAAACACCTGAAAATAAATACATGTTAGCCATCACGAAAAATCCGATTCATTGGTTCAGATTTTTTATGGATTTGAATACATTACTGGCTGTTTACAATGCTAACAAGACTTTCTTGGAATTCGAATTTCGAATTTCGACATTCGGATTAACAAAAAAAACACTATAAAAACTAACGAGAAACGAATAAGTATAGAGTTGCAGTAGATATTGATTGAAGGCGCATCTATTATTAGACATCGGAAAGCCCCATTATTGATCCTGCGCTTTTGAATACCCTGCAATTTGGTAGCACGCAAACGAAAACGATGGAAGATTTAAGCTAGACTTAGGTTTTAAAAAAAATCTACATCTTTTTTTTAATAAGGAGATATGTATCAAATTTGTTTTTATTTTTGTGTTAAATAATGTAACATTACAACAATATAAGAAAATTACAAAATGTTATTTTGTAATTTTAAAATATTAAAGTATCAAACATGTTTAGTTCGCAATTAATTAAATTAATTTTAATACAAGTATGTTATCTTCAACTAATTATTGACATTAACATTTTAAAGGTGAAGGCAACGATATAATAAAATACACGCAAATCAAGACAATGTTTTATTTATTTTACCATGAGAATGCAATCTAAACTTTGTGAACGCGGAGTCTGCGCAGAAAACATTTGTATCCTAATCTATTTACATACATAGCGATTACCTTGTATTATAATTAATTCAATAACAAGGTAATGAGTCGATCAAGCTTACCTTTATTTTGTCGTATGTATTATCTAATTCCAATTTATGAACGAAAGGGTTCAATATTTCGGCGCGCATGCTATCAGATGAGAAAGCGCCGGTTTCACTATGCATTTTACCATTCATTTTCACTACAACACAATTACTCCACCTATCATAAAATTTATTTTAGAAATCTCACTATTAAGTCCATTTTCACGTAGCATTTAATGTATTTTGGTACTCCAAAATTGCGAACGTATTACGTATTATATTTTAGCAAAATGACTATAAGAAGTACACATACTCCACCCATCAAGTTGAGATCAAGACTATTTTTTTTCACTAACATCGTTTTGCTTTTTTTATTTGCCACCAGTGTTGCTATCTAAAAAAATCTGTAAATATTTTTAAGACAAATTCTTTCTAATTTAATTTTTTTTCAAAGGTTAGATAAAATACAGTACAAGGTAAACCCACAAAAATGTCCATTTTTTAATTGAGTTATCGATTTATTAGAGAAAAAGCAGATAAAAAATATATCTAATCTGTGCAATACAAATACAAAGAGAACCGGCTGACAGCAGACTAAGACCATTTTCTTTTGATTTTCGTTTCAATTCAAAGATAAGAAAATGCTCATATCTTTGTATAATGGAACCTAAAGTGCAGAAACAAATCGTCGATTACTTTTTAACTTTTCATGAGTTTCAAAATACGTCAAAAGGGTGTTTGAAAACTTGCCAAAAGAGTGCATTTACTATAAATAAACTTACCCAGCGTTGTAATAATATTAAAAAGTAAGTACACTGTCGTGAGAGTGTCTATATATTTGTTTATTGTTTCTAAAAAGGATTTATATTTAAATGTCTATTTTAGAGTGGACTTGGTTCTTACGCCGTTAGAAAACTTTGAAGATGTTCCCTGGAAGCTATTAAACTGGCTGCTTAACCTCATCACAGTTGAAATCAATGAAATTCGAAAACAAGGGTATGTTCTTGGAAAATTTATAAACAAATAGGAATTATGTCTTAGAAAGTCAATTAAAATGAAAGTAGTAAATCTGAAAGTAGCCCCAGTGGTAGAGAAATTAAAGAGGAAAAGGTTAGCATGGTATGGGCATGTTATGAGGAGGAATGAATCACATGTAAAAAAGAGAACTTTAGTGAGTGTGAGGTACACTAGAGGAAGACCTAGAAAGAGATAGATGGATAGCATGAAAGATAATATGATTAAGAAGTGAATGACACATGAGTTGATGGAATATAGTGTTACTGGGATTACAAAAACTGGTGTGCCGACCCTACAGGAGTAGGATAAGAAAGGGAATATGATGAGATATCTTGGAAGTCATCTACAGTATATTTTTTGTATAACATGTTAAAAGGTTCTTTGTATGAAACATGGTGATATCCTAATGTTAGAAATTAGCTAACCTTTTTAAGAAACTAAATTAACACAATTATCTATTAATTTCACTTAAAAACATATAATTCAATAACTTTAAATGTATGTGGACAGTTGTTAAAATATGGATAAAGGTCAATTATTACAGTATTATCTAACCATATATTTTCTATTTTAAAAACTGGTAGTGTCATCTATTATGGTGACATAGTCAACTACATTGGCCTAGTGCGGGTTGTATCTATACATATTTTTAAATTTCATCACCATAATGGACAGGTTGCATCAAGTTTTTCTTCACTCTATAGTCAAAGCTATAGATACAGCTCTTATGGATATTCTAACATTTCAATATTCAATACCATCTTAAATTATAAGCTGACGCTTAACTTCAAATTATATTAAAAACCTAATTGTTTGTCAGATAGTAAGAGGTGCTAACAAAAAAAGTATTTTTTCATTCTATTAATGTAATAAATAAAATTACAATGTTTAATAATTTATTTGTGTTTCAGTACAATCATAGACGAGGCATTTGATAATCTTTGCAACAAAGCCAACACTGTAAAAGGATATTGCAAGGAAATTAATTTTCCACCATCCAGCTTATTGGTGACTGGGACATCCCTTCAGCCTCCACTAGAACAACTCCTCGAGTTTATCGAAGATACTATAACATACGGAAGCCAATTTCATTCATTCATAGAGTCATCATTAAAAACATACGAATTAAAGGGACTTGATGCTGAATCACAGTTAGAAAATTTCAAAGTTCCCATCTATTGGCAGAGACGAGTTGCAAAAATAATAGCCTATACATCATTCTGTCCGGAAAACAAAATATAGCAAAATGGATTTATTAGATTCAATTTTAAATTCAATGCAAAAACCACCAACTGCCAGCGAGGCTCAAAAGAGCGCACTCAAAAAACAGAAAGAAGCATTAGAACGTAAGCAAAAAGATGAAAAGAACAGATTAAAAAAATTCAGACAGGCAGTGGAAGAAAAAATAGGGGAATTTGTGAAAGATGGCAACAAACCTTCATTACAATTTGAACCGATGGAGCAAACTTATCGGTCGATAATCCGTGATGTGGCTGAGACCGCTGGCTTGCAGATATTCTCCTTCGGTCAAGACGGAATTGACAGATATTCGGTTGTTTACACAAAAGAACGGGGACCTTCAGAGGACGAGCTTAGTGTACGACGTAGTGGTGGTGTATGGAGTGAAGATAAAGCAGCTGAAATGGCTTTGGAACATATTAAAATGAAGAAGCAGGCAGCTTTGGATATCGAAGAGGAGAAAAATAGGAAACGGAAGCATGGAAAGGAGGAAATTAGTGGTACATTTTATAAGCAGAAATATGCACATCTTATCGGTGAAGATGCAGCATTAGATGCAGCTCAGAAGACTAACACTAATAAAAGTTATGGTGAAGTACCGAGTGAGAATAAAAAAGATATGCGTTCTATTGAACAAACAATGGCAGATATACGAGCTAAGAAAATGAGGAAAGCGGAAAATAAAGAGGCTACACAGAATCAACAAATTGATTGATATATGCTTTTTTTAACCAATTTCGTAATACATTAAAATGCTTATGAATAAAAATCTATTCAAACAGAGTTTCATCACCAGTGTAGCTTTCTTAATTAACATAATTAGAAAATTCATTTGAAAGTAATGTAAGCCTCTAATATTAAGTTCAAATTTAGCAATAACTTACTTCCTTTGGTAAAGTAAGGAAAAAAATATCTTATGATATACTGTTTTTTTACACTTAATAATTACAGTGGAACCTTGATAACTCAAACCTCGGTAACTTAAAAACCTCAAACTTCAAAAAATAATATGTTCCCTTCCCATCAGATCCCAAAACCTCTACAACATAGACCCTTGATAACTTCAAATATTTTATGTTTCCCGTGGACTTTAACTTATCGAGGTTCTACTGTATCTTGTATTCTGTAGTTAAAATTTAACTTGGTCTCGGCACAAGAGACATATAATTACATAAAACTGTATATTTTTCTTAAGATTATCTTTAAATATAAATACATCGTGACACTTGTGATTGAACAAAGGTAAAGAGAGATCTTTGAATAATACTCGTGAAGCCAAAAGTAAAAAAAACATATAGACAAATTGAGTACCTCCTTTTGGGAAGTCGGTCAAAAATAACTCTAAATTGAATGGATATGAGAATTTATATTTGTAAACAATATTAACTTTTATAAGTCTGTGATTACAGATTGTAAACTACATTTCTAAACACTAAAATATCTAAAAAAATAAACAATTGTCAGCTATTTCGATATTTATGAAATTTTTCGTTTCTTTTGATTTCAACTATGCATAAAGTCCAACCATGTATTTAGTTTTATTTTATTTTAAACTAACTTGTATAAGATTTATGATTACTTAACCACTTCCCTTCTGAAAGTTATGTTAATTAGACAAAGTATGTAAGTTTTTTTAGTGATTGACAACTGAGGGTCTAGCACGAAAATTTGCGATAAAATACCGTAATGAGTTTGAAATCTGCCACTTTACTCCCGAAACCCTAAAAAAATTGATACACAACAAATCGACGTAATACAATATGAATACTTGGAAATTTTCGTGCTAGGACCTCTGGACTGTCCAATAAACTGCCCACCTAACTTAATAAAGTATAGTGCAACTTTTCTGGCCCGATGGGTAAAATTTAATCTTAACATACGGATTGTCTTGTCTTTCTGTTGTATTTTTTGGACAGAACTAACCATTATAATGCTTGTTTCACACATGGGTAGTGAGTACAGTGGATTTTAACGTTAAATGTGCGCTCAGCAGTACATAATAATACTGTATTTAGGTCTGTGTTCAGTTCTGCACCGGTTTAAATATCAGCTCGCAGAAAATTGAAGCTTTGAGCTATGGCTCAACAAATTAAGAGTTTTTTTTCAATATTATGTAAAAATATGAGAGCCGCAAACTCTCCGGTAACTGAACTCACGTAAATTATACTCTTATACCACAAATAAAGGTAATTTGTGAGTCAGTTCAACAACGGTAGTTCCAG
>NW_013525246.1:288003-324000 GCF_000836215.1 Papilio polytes | reverse complement strand
GTCAAAAGCTTGACAAAATATATATACATATTTTGTCAAGCTCTTGACTTGTCCACGACTATGACTCCCCTTTGCGCCAAAGCAGGATCCGCCCTTGCGATCCACTGGACTGCTTCGTACATGCGAACCGTGAGGTGTTCTACCCTCGTGTGAAAAAACGCGCCAAATACCGAGCCAGACAAAGTTTATAGGACTATAATTACGTGTTTTAAATATTTTTTTATTATCTAATAAAGACTGTAATACATATTACTGGTTTTATTTCGTTTTTCTCCATGAATGTAATTTTAACAGTGGTAGAGCCCGCTTTAACATCTTCGCACGAATGGGTCAGCACGCCCGGTGTAATACGACGACCACACAGAAAACAGGCGTGAAGTGTAAGCAATTCCCTGTTTTTTTTTTATGATTGTGCTGCCGGAGGCCTAATTTTAGTCTCTTTCCCTTTCCGCCCTTTTCTTAAGAGGAAAGGATGGGAAGGAAAAGTGGATTTGACGGTGGAAGAGACGCATAGGAAGGGGAAATGTTCTCTTTTTGGATATACTTGTCTGTTTTACTCGAAGTTTTTACAATGTATTTGATACTCAGGGAATAAGAAACGAATCTCTTTCGTTCACAGTTCAGTCGTTTGGGCTACAGAGGTGCATGAAAATTTTCAAGTCTTCGTAACGTCTTCTACATAATTTTTGTGACATATGTCCCTGTTAAAAAAGGAAGCTACACTATCAATACGAATTTTATTTATGACGTAACGAATAGCTCGCAAATTTTCATAAGGCTTAGATCTTAACTGTATAACGAAGATAGGTAAAAAAAAACAGTATATTTTTGAACATTTATTTACCATCAACACGTTTAATAATTGGATATACAAGGTAACACGAACAACAATTCTTATAAATACTAGTAAAGACTAAATAATGTATTTTAGTTATTTATTTTAACTATTGTCTGAATAGTAAATGGAAGTTACACAATAGATGCATGATTTCGTCTGTAATGTGTTCTATTATAATTATAACAATAAAATGTAAATAGCCAATAGAATTCGACGGAGATAGCACTACATGTAATATTTAAAAAACAAAATTGGAGGTTACGTTCATTACATATTTTAATAGCCCTAAATCCTAATTTTCACTGGCCGTGCAACGTGCGACTGATTTTCATTTACACTGGTACAGACACGACTTATTACGGCGAACCTCATTAGTCGCTTAGTGAAAAAGTCATTTATAGTTACTGCTTTTGAGGCTTAAAACCTAACCTTAAGGGGTCTAGACTTCGCTGATCCAGTGCTTGACTTCACTCGATGAATTTTTTCCCAGTGAAAACTAGTTTGAGATAAATTCTAGCTGTATTTTATTGCAAAACTTTTGTAATATATTTAAAGTTTTGGAACGTTCACCTCCAAAAATAACATAGATAAAATTATATTACTGACGCATAATATAAGCCCCAATGATTAAAATTGATTTGGACGGAACTTTATTTTCCGTACAGACCAAACATACTTTTTTAAATTGTCATGACAACAAATTAGGATGTTAGAACTTTTAAAAAATATATCTATCTAAACGAATTATAAAATTAACGAACAAAAACAAGTTTTTGTAATATTTGACCATGATAATTGACACGCTTTGATTAAAATAATTTTAGAAACAGACATGATGTATTTTTCGTTTTGAGATCATAGATGGCGCGATTACATTTAGATAGACGCTGCAATGAATTGTTATAGAAGACAGCTGTTTAAAAACATTCTAACTATTTTGAATATTACAGATAATTATTCATTATCTTAAAATTTATTGAACATTGATGTAACTACATACTTTAACACAATGTGCGCATAATTTTCATTATATGAGTCTACATTATAATCGGCCGTAAAAAGCTTCAAATTAATTAACAAGGCTGTCACAAATGGCTTACACTTTCAATTAACGAATATCGATGAAAACCCTATATTTAACTTACTTCTATGGCATAGATAGGCACAATTTGAACTGAATTGGTGTTTAAAATGTAGCTACAGAAAAAACAAACTAATTTTCTATCT
Organism: Papilio polytes; assembly: GCF_000836215.1. NCBI lineage: Eukaryota > Metazoa > Arthropoda > Insecta > Lepidoptera > Papilionidae > Papilio > Papilio polytes. The sequence goes on along the minus strand of NW_013525246.1, from coordinate 321,935 downwards.
ATCATATACGCTTGGCCAATAACAGTTATTTTTTTAATATTATTTGTATTTATTTTTGTAATATGTATAGGTATAGATAGTCATAAATATCATACAAGTTATACAGAAATATCTGCAATAGTAAAAACAGCAACACTTCATTTTTAGGTTATTGATAAATTGTAACATTTATTTAATTAGATTAGGTTATTAGGCCGATGTACGCCTTGGTTGAAAAACTTGGTATATGTGCACCGACCCATATCTTTAAATATGAAATATTACTAAAATCTAAATCTACTAAAAATATCAAAAACATAACAAATATATCACATCAATAAAATACGAATATTTACACTACATTTGCAGTCACAAAAACCTACATAAAATATATAGATAATAGCTCAATTGTATATTTATTTCAAAACGCTAAAACATCTTTTAAAAAGCTACTTTAAAATAAAATATATGTAGATTTATTGTCAAAATTACGCTTAATATTGTAATTATTATTGTCATTACGCAAATAAAGCATATTTTATGCTTTTTTAACAGAGGCATTTCATTATTGTCTATAATTACTTAGGTTAGTTTTAAGAAATTGTGATACTGTTAAATATATTTGATTAAATATTAAAAGTACATTTGGAACATACTAACAATTACAATACAATATAATACTGCACTAAATAAATCCTATAAAATAACATTTTAGTGTAAATTATATATTTTTTTAAAAATTACAATCTGGCTGCATGAGTAAAAGATCTTTGCCCGATATGCTCGATGCAATCTTAAAACCGTAAGTAATAGTTATGGATATTGTCTTTGGTGAATTTAAAATCTTACTGACTTAAAACTCTTGTAGCTAGGCCATAAAATTGTAACAGGACTAAAAATAGATTAAATTATTAGGTAATTTATCCTACAAATATAAAATAAATACAATATTAACAATTGATAACAGGTAACAGTAAAATATTAAAAATATAATGGTACAAATTGTATGAGAACATTTCTTTTCTTATATTAATATTTGAGAAACCTTTATCAAAGACTTAATAGTGTTTAACCGTTTTAGGCTATTTATGTATATTATTATTTTGAGCTACAAAAATTACTTCAAAATTAATAGAATTATAATAAAAAAGGATATGCAATAGTTAACTGATATGCTTCTTAATATGTAAGGTAAAATGATGTGTTATTAAGTCTTTTACTTATAATTTGTTTGTTTATAGGATTTAAACTATAATTCTTCCACGATTTGTGAATATAACCTGAAATCTTTAACCTGTAAGAATTTTATTGTCATTTTTGTTTTAATAAATAGATTAAAACAGTTGTTTACTTTAAAATGTTACTGGCGCTAGTGTGCAGCGTATGGTAACACTGATATTTTGTTTACTCTTCGTCATCAGTTTCACAGCAGCCGGGCCAGCAGCAGCCCTCTGTACCATCAGGTCGTGTGCAGAAGAGGAGCGTCTCCAGGTTTGAGACGGGACGGGGTTCGATGCCGTGGAAGTCGCGGAGATCGTCAGCCGGGAACCACGCCCGTTCTTCATCCTCTATGATCGGAATGCCGAAGTATCTGGAACCATACAAAAAGAAAATTTAAGCAACTCAATATCTGCTTTTTTATGCTATTTCGGTTGTTGCGGCTGCCATAGGCCTCTAAGAATAGAGAAATGGACATTAAAAATAGTTTCATAGTACTTAGCGCCCGGTTAACTTAATTTTTATTATACAAATGCGAAAGTTAAGATGCATGGATGGATGTTTGTTAGAGTTTGTAGCCTTAACGTCTGAGTGGATATCGATATAATTTGGCATAGAGGTAGAGGGTAGTATGGAAGAACTCATAGGCTACTCACTTTTATTTTTTTATCTTTACGCAGACGGAGTTGCGGGCGAAAGCTAGTATAAATAGTTCTATACGTAGATAGATATCTACATACCTGCATATAGCTAAAACAGGTATCCACAGCACAGAAGCCAACACCAACACGAGGACCAGAAGCACCGCCCAAATGGGCCAGGACTTCCTCTCGGTGTCACCCTCCGAGGCTATCCAGGCATCATACCCTGCGCCACCCACAGCCAGCTCAGCGAACGATGATATCAAGATGCAGAGCATCGCCAGTGGGGATAGATACTTCCAGCAGATCAACCAATAGATACCAGGTCGACGACCCGTCATCAGCTCAATATCGTCAGCAAATCTGTAAATTAAAATACAATAGCGTGTATTTTCACTGACCAAATACCATCACTTTTCTTATTGTCTCATTCTTTGTGACAAAATTAAAGTATGTATTGTATTGATGCAAGCATTTTAGTTGGAATAATTACCCATTATAATGATTTTGGAATGCGACTAGACGATGAGAACATATAACAGAAAGTGTTACAAAGGAAGAGGAAGACCGGAGAAAGTATGGATGGATTGTGTGAAAGATATGCTTAGGAAAGGAGTAGATTCAGATATAATGGCTGATAGAGATGTATGGAAGAGCAGCACATACTGTGCCGACCCTCCGTAAGGGATAAGGGCAAGTTGATGATGATATAATGATTTTGGATTGCATTTCGAAACTCAGTGCCTTATTTAACAATAAACTTACTATCTGGTCTGGTCCTACACCAAATGTATTGTGAATTGTGACGTGTTTTCTAATTAACATAACTATTTATCTTTAGTTTGTTAAAAACAATATTTACCTTTTAACGCCATACACGTAGGAGATACCAACACACTCGAAGAAAGCGATGATTAGCAAAGGAAAGTTGCCGCTGTACATATCAAATAGCAAGAAGATGTAGCTCCCAGCTCCATGCGCAAAGCCCATAGACAACAGACAGCAGATAAGGCATAGACCACCAGTGAGGTACTCCTTGCGAAGGTTGGGGAAGAGCTTCATATCCACAATAGAAGTTACCACGCCCTCTAGTGTCCCAAACTGGGAGTCGATTCCGAGAGTAAAGAGCATCAGAAAGAACAGCACAGACCAGAACTGAGCGCCGGGGAACTGGTTGATAGCTTCCGTGAAGATTATGAAAGCTAGACCGGTACCTGATGCCGTCTGAAAAGGAAAGAGATGAAGTTACTAGTCGAATAATTTAAAACATTAATCTTATTATATTATAAAAAGTAAAGATGAGAATATCTATACTAATGGAACAAAGAGGAATGATTTATATTTTAAGATTTTTGTATGTATTGAAACAACTCAAAATCTACTTGACCGATTGCAAAAAATCTTGCACCATTAAAAAGATATGTTATCACTGAGTAACATAGAGTATATTTTTACATTTTTTTTTTAATTCCACTTGTGCATAGTCGCGGTCAACAACTATTACTTATAAAGTCATTGATGCTATTTTTACATTCAGGAATTAAAAAAAGAATTTTAACACTTACATTATCCAACTCTTTTTGTAGATCACATTCAGGTAAGTGTGGCATCAATATGGTTGTAAGATTCCCGTTCATATCTATAGTTACCGGCTGCCCTTCTTCCGGGAACACCATAGACTGATAAGATGACCCGAAAGTCTCTAGAAGAGTATCATTCCTCAGACTCAAACATTTCTCATACACCATCGTCGCCTTAAACCCAATAATAGAAAAAACAACAATACCAGCGAACATGGACGTTAAACAATTAGTCATAGACACCATAATCGCATCCCTATAGCAATTATTATCCACCGGATTGTAAGACGAGAAGGCTATAAGACCTCCGAAAGCTAAACCAAGGGAAAAGAAGATCTGAGTACCAGCTTCCAGCCAGACAACAGGGTCTAAAATCGTGTGCCACTTCGGCGTAAACAGATGTATCAATCCATCGCTCATACCCTTCAATGTTATACCTCTAAAGAAGAAGATTACTAGAACGATGTACGGGAAAGTGGCCGTTATGTACACGACTTTACCAGATGAAGCTATGCCTTTAATCATGCATAAATAGACCAGGATCCAGGCGATTACTAAAGCGAGTGCGATCTTGTAGTTAAATGATACAGGGTGATTAATATCTTCTGAGATCTGTAGAGTGGTTCTGTACCAGAAGTATTGAGTTGGACTGCTTGCCTGAAACAAATGAAATGTTATTTATTGATTATTTGTCGTGTCGTGAAATCATCCTATACATATAATAAAATTGGAGTGTCTCTAATAACAAAAAATTCCAGATTTCGGGAAGATTTTGCGTTGCTAATACTAAAATCGCACTTAATTTTTTTTGTCTGTCTGTCTGTCGCTCTCCGAAACGGCTGAACAGATTTCAACGGGACTTTCACAAGAGGGTAGCTGACATAGATAGGAATACTAATATAACTAGGCTGATTTTTTCAATGTAGTCGAAATTTGCGCTAACGAAGTTTGCGAGCGACAGCTGGTCTTAGATAAACAACCGAGGAAAGCTTCAGACAGGTAACGCTTATATGGATTATTCCCAACCGTCACCCCGCTCTGTCCCCACGTGAAGACAGATGAGAATAAAAGTTTCATCCGTCCCACATTTGGCGACAAGGGGAAGGTTGGAAAATATTTCATTTCATAACGGTTCAATCTGTCACCTTATTGGTGATAGTGAAACTAAAAGGTGGGACGGATGAAACGTTTTATTCTCAGGTGGGTGGTGACAGAGCAAGGTGACGGGAAATTAGGAATAGTCCGCTTATATGCAGGTGCCAATATTACTATTCAGTTGTGCAACTAAACAGTTGAATTTACTGCGAAACAATCGACAATCTCAAAACAGTTGTGCGATAGTTTAATCTAAGGCCTGCTCTAAATAGTAGATATATTTATTTAACTTTGACCTTCATAGGTCAATATTATTTTTATTAACCGTTCAAATATTAAAAAGATCCGTGGTTAACAATTCAACTGCAAATAAAAACGAAACGACAGACAATAAATTCCTGTCGTAACTTGGTTTAATAGTGTTCATTTCAACTAACATTTCTCGCCTTTCTAGAAATTTATTGGCTATCGCTCAATGGATAAATGTATGGTTTTATAAGGTTTGAATCTCAGTGAAGTCTTTTGACTTTTTTTCTCTCTGTATCTATACTTCTATACTAATATAATAAACACACACAACTTCGTGGCGTAGGATGTCAGCAATCACAACATATTTTTGAATAATACTTTCTTTAATAAAAAGCCATACGCTTACGACTTAGGATATATATTTTCATACAGCAATTTTGACATTTACCATTGATAAGTTGACAAATGGAAACAAAGTTTTTATAATTTCGTGCGGATGAAGCCGCACGGGAACAGCTAGTTTGAAGATAAAGTGTGATACGACTAACACAAGTAAAAAGATTTAAAAACCTTGGTAATATATTCTCTCAGACAGTTAGTTATTTGGTTAAATAACTTACTGTAAGACAGTAAGTTATTTGGTTAAATAACTTACTGTCTGAAATCCTCTTTTAGTAGAGTTTATTATGCATTAAATTTCAAAGCATTCTAAAAGAAGTCTCGTAGTCCTCAGCTTAGACTTAAATTGTCCGCTTTGATGCTAGATTGCTAAAGTACTTAAGTATGCTTGAGACTATTTGAATATCTTTTAAATGTAATTTAACTAGCTCTTGCCCGCGACTCCGTTCGGGTGGAATAAAAAAAATAAGTAGTCTATGTGTCTTTCCAGACTATCCTCTACATCCATGCCAAATTTCATCGAAATCGGTTCAGCAGTTTAGGCTACAAACCCTAACATCCATATAAACTTTCGCATTTATAATATTAGTATGATGTGTCTATATCATTATAATTTTTTTTTATATTTTTTACTGACAGACAATTTTAAAAAAATGGAGGTTTAAATAAGTAAATGTTATCCACATTTATCATAACGTTAAGGGGAAATCCATTGCGTTCTTGGCAAGAAATTAAAGCCCTTAAAACGGTCTGGGCTACATACTTAAAAGACCGCAATAAAGGTTTTAAGCATTAAAACCTTTTTTGTCATCGAAAAACGATTAAAAACCCATTTACAATAAACTGTTGTACAAGAGTTCATTGACCTCTAATACCGACGATACTCCTTTAGTAAATAACTTAATTTATCAAAGTCTCGTCGTCACTTAAACTTGCAAACTTAATTATGACCCTGTCACCGCGTCTTAAAGGAAATTTAATTAAATGGTTTTTAATTCGTAAAAGTTGATTCATCGTTTTTATTAATTTTAATGACTAAGAAATTATTAAGGTATTTACATTACTATTTATTAGAGACTAGCTTTTCCCGTGCGACTTCATCCGCATAAAATTATGAAAATTTTATTTCATTGTTTACATTTGTCAAATTATCAATTGCAAATGTCAGAATGACAAGACATGGTTACAACCTTGCTTCCTGGATGTTGGCAGCAACTTATGGTCTCTTTCCCATATTAGGATTTTATCCGAAATATTTACCCCCTAAGTTTAATGGCGTGAAAATATATAGCCTAAAGCGTGACGTAAGTGTAGGGCTTTTTGTTAAAAAAAGAATTATTCAAAAATATGCTGTAATTGCTGAAATCTTAGGCAACAAAGAAGTGTGTGTTTACGCTTTATTATAATAGTATAAATATAGATACATAATGTTACACTCAGAGACACTTTTTGTTACTTAGCACTATCTAATGCAGATATCTTTGTAACCACTTAACGAGTATACAAAAGTGTCCCCAAAAAGCAGGCCATTTTTACTTCTAAGTATTAAAAATAAAATAAACACAGCAATAAATTTTAAGAAAAATCGATTTCTCTTCACATATCGAGATGAAAAGGGAACATTTCCTATTGGAAATTACTCTAAAGGCGAAGTTTTCCGCAAGACGTGACGCAATCTAAAATCTCAAAGCGAATATTGCTTTCCACCTTCATATCATCGAGTTTGAAGTATTGAACGTAAGAAGTCAGTATGAAAGCGAAAAATTAACTTTATGATTTAACATTTATTTATTACTAGCTTTAGCGCGTAAAATTAAACAAAAAAACAAAAGTAAGCCTATATGTTCTTCCAGATTATCCTCTACATCTATGCCAAATTTCGTCGCAATTCGTTCCGTAGTTTGGGCTACAAACTCCAACAATCATCAATCCATCTTAACTTTCGCATTTATTATATTAGTAAGACTAGCCATTGCCCACGATTTCCGGAATTACAGAAAAAAGTAGTGTATCGGCCGACTACTGAAACGTCATTTAAACTAGCACCGTCAATTGTAAGTCCAGGTTGAAACTCCAAATTGCCAAGTAAGGCTATCGGATTGTAAGCAGCGCTTACAAAGCGAAGTCTTTATGATTCGTTTCAGCATTTGGCCGATATCAGTCAAGTCGTTCCCGAGATACCTAACAAATATCTATCCATCTAAATTTTAGCAAAAATTGCGCAAATTTTGAAAAAAATACTTGCTAGTACTTTGTCTTGTAACCCAAAATTCTATAGTGTTCAATAACGAGCGACTAATTTAAAAAAAAAATCTACTAAACTGGTTTAGAGCAAAATAAGTGAGAGTTTGATTTTAGTGCGTTGGTATCATATATTTTTTGCTACAAAAAACTCCGTCAAATTAACGGAGAATTTCAATTACATTTTACCCTATGTTATGTAACAACCTTAATAATGTGGTCGGCAACCCGTATCGCACAGTCGGCTGTTTCTAAATTAGAATATCGATTGAGTAGATCCAGAGGCGTGATCGGAAATTTAATAAAGCATAAATTTTCCGCTGATTTTCATTACGACGATGTTATTTAGACACAATTGTTTTCTGTTTTACGTCCTCGTGTTTCGAAAGTGGTTTTTGAACATTTTAAAACATTAAGCATACTCTAGGAATAATTTTATCTGTGGTACATTCCTTTGTAGAATTTAGCATATTCATGGAAATGTAAACCTTTACGTGTTACAGGTAAGAACTGTTTTACAACAAACGGACGAAAGTAAAAAGTCAATGCAAGGAATTCGCGATATTGGATTTTTCATAACCTCAATATTTTTACAGACCAGTTATACTTACGACTTGAGCTTGAGCGTAATAGAAATAGAATACTTTTTGAATGTTTTGTCTTTTGTTATAAAACTAGCTTTTGCCAGCGACTCTGTCGCGTGAAATTGAAAAAAACAAAAGCAAGTAGCCTATGTATTCTTTCAGACTATGATGTATATCTATCAGCCGTTTAGGCTACAAACTATAACAAAAATCCATCCAACTAAACTTTCGTATTTATAATATTAACTAGAATAACTTTATTTAGAGCACATTTTAAGTTCGTCTACTTTTTACTTCCGAGAATTAATTGTATTTCTTATCACTAACTTAAAAAAAATTAAATTGATTCATAAGTGGTTTCTAAAATAATAGTAAGCATAAGTTTGATATTTTCGACTTTGTAAATAAAAGTACAAAGATTAACGTAGAACACCCACGCCTCTACCGGAGTTCAAATGAAACTTCCCACGCGTCGCCCACGTATAAACCAACACAGCGCTTTTGGTGAAAGGATTTTCTCCTCTTTCGTTACGTAACTATTTATTCGGATACATTGTAAATTGAATTTAAGATGCTTTACGTCTATTGCTAAATGGTTAAAGGCAGACTGTAAATTGTAACGACTTGAATTAGGTCGTATTATTTTAAATCTTTAAATGTTCAGAAAAAACAACGAATTGATCTAGTTGTAAAATTAAACATATTTTAGTGAATAAATGTTTTGTAGTTCCTATTTATCTAATGGATCCTATTTACGGGTAAGATTCTAATAATTTTTTCTATTAAACGAGACGATCCATTGTTCTGAACGCACGTCAGAGGATTGAGGTTTTGTACAAATGTACAATTTTGGATTATCTTATATCGGTAGGAAATTCGTGGAATTAAGTTGAAATCTATTTATAAATCCTCAATATTCGTGGAAGTAGGTCATGTAACGATCGATGTTACCCAGTTACCAACCGCCACAGACCACAGATGTGTATAGAAAGATCGAATTGTGGTACAATATGAACTCATGAATTAAATATCAATTTCATCATGCTATAATGAAAATCTAGATTTTAACAAAGACAGTACATATTTTGAGTATTATCGAACAAATATTTTTTTTAATTGCAGCGAGTAAATTGACATATGGTAATGTCAAATTTCAAAATAATGTTGACAGCTTTTTCTGTGCAGTGTTGTACCCGTGATACCGGTTTTGACGGTTGACTTTTATCTCTATCAGATGCTTAAAATGTTGTTTAAAACGACCAAAAACACTCTGTTTTTAAAGAATTTTAGTGATAAATTAATGAATGTAATGAAAGTACACCTACATTTTTCAAACACTAATAGTTAAAATATGCTTTGCAATTGTATTTGTTTATAATTTAAATTTGGGTTTAATCATTACTATGAAATGTGTAAAATTACAAAGAGCCAATTGTTTGAAGTTATAGTAATCGAAGAAAAATGTTGTAGTTATACTTTTTATTATTACTTAATTTATACGTTATAAATTATTTAAATCGTCAAATTGTTGAATTATTTAAAATGAATGAAAAATGTCTCACAATCTGAAATTATTTGCTCCGCGAATTAAACTGAGAATGGATAATTCAGTTTAAGTTATTTATCATTTTTTGTGATGAATAATTAAATGGCCATAATGGACGGAAAAAGAAATGCTTTAATTTTTTTGGTTTTTTAAGTAACTTCATATCAATGAAACAAAAAAGAGAAACGAAATATTCTATACGAATATAAGTCTAAAATATTTTCAAGTAAATATACTAGAAATAAATTAGAACTCTGTAAGTTATAAATAGCTGCATATAATAGACTAGTTCCGTAGTTTCGTAGCACAATTTCTAGCATGTCCTAGCTTCGCCTACGCTCAAATTGAATTGCGTCCTACGGTATTGTGTACTGAAACTATATGCACTTTCAATATAAAACTAATAGAAACTATATTTAGACGTTTACTGCATACAGAGTTCATGTTTTATTTCAATACTGTTTAGTTAGTACTTCATTTGTTTATTCGTGCACATAAAAGAGTTTTTATGCATTCTTAAAGTGACTGGTCAAAAATGGTTGAATACTTTTTTTTAACGAATTATTGGTACAAAGTTTCAACTTAGTTCTTACGTACCATTAATCAAAGAAGATCTTGGAGTTCTAAGTTTCTTTGTAAGTAACGGGCAAAGTTTCATCTTTAGCAAATGAATTATAACAAAACATTACAAGTTAATTCTTAGAAGACAATTTAACGCAAGGAATTCTCACAAAACTTTTAAATCGGCTTAAACATTAATTGATTCAGCCAATATATTTAAATAATTACTTACTATTTTTATATTATGATGTTTCAATTAAGTATGGTATACAGTAGGTAAATGAGTGTAAAGTTATACCAAGCAGAAATAGGGCGCCATTTTTATTGTTCAAATAACAATGCAATCTTTTATGGTAATACAACGATATTGCTTACAATATCTACACGCTATTATTTTTCCACGTCTAGCAAATAGCAGTACAATTATATACTTCAAGATATTACATAACATTATTGTAGAAAATTAGTTCCATAATAACTGCTTAACCTCAAAATCTCTTAAAACATATTGATTGAATAGTTACGAGATCAATTTTAGTATTCAAGTGAAACTAAAATTAGTTGAAATCTACTTCGGAGTAACCTAGCAGGTCGAGATTGAGAGTTCTTGATACTTTAAAAGGTATATGTATGTTGAGAGAATCACTCTGAAAACATAATAGTGCTTTCTCATATTTACTATGACATATTAAGGAGGTTATTATTATAACAATGGTTTTATCTTTGCTCTATACGATCTTTTATTACGTGTGTGCCTTAAATTCAATTTTTAAAATACATTTTCATATTTTCCAGTTATTAGTAATTGTCTTTTTTAATTAAAATCGCTATCCTATCTTTCGTGGTTAAGAGAAATCTTTTTCAGTTTTAAAAAAATGAAAGCCTTATCTCGCATAGCCCACAAAAGAGGATTTGAAGCGAGTTGTTTGAACTACTTTATTAACTGTCTGCAAAAGTGCTGTACATTTTTGAAGTGAAAAATCCTGGAGATGTTTAAAGTTTTATTTTTTACTTTTATAATAAATATGTCTCTTTTGCTGTATCTTTTAGAGCTCTTCTTCTGCTTGATATAGATAAGATCAAATATTAATCTTCTATGCCCTTTTCCGTTTAAATCCTAAATACAGTAATATTAAAAGTAAATGATAAAATATAACATCCCCTAAAGATGATCCCCGTCCTAAAGATACTTTTTAAATAAAATATTTTTATGTACACGTAAAAGCCAACAATTCGTGTAACCACTTACATTATTCTTATATTTTTTTAACAACTTAATTTACCTTAGTATTAGTATAAAAAGTACTTAAATAACATTAACTCCATCCCGTATACGAAAACTATGTCAATATCATGCTGTAGTGTCTTTCAAACTGGTGACAAAAACTCTGCATTAGTGTAATAGCAATAGCAATAGTAATGGCGTAGTAAATAATTTGGAGAACTGACTGCCGACCTTAGCTAGTCGGAGAGGCACCTTAAAAAGAAGAAAAAGCGTAATAGCAGACAAAGGAAACAAGGGAGCATATGTGCAGCTTTATTTCTTACTTAACCTGTATAGTTCATTCCTTATACTAACTGTATACTCACCGCACACTCCGGCTCAGTGATGTATGATCCATTATCGAAGTATTTATTCGGACATTCAGACCACGGAAGTTCCGCTTGGAAGCTCTGAGCGAAGTAAAAGAGGCACCAAGCTATTATCGAATTATAGTACAGCGCTACGTTGAAGGAGACCACAGCCGAACTGATACCAATACCACCAAGGTAAGGGGAGACCTGATGCCACACGCCAATAGCACCTTTCCTCAAGCGCTGCCCAATAGCCAACTCCAAGTAGAATATAGGTATCCCTTCGATAGCCAACATCACAAAATAAGGTATCAAGAAAGCTCCGCCTCCGTTCTTCTGGGCCAAATACGGAAATCGCCATACGTTCCCCAACCCGACAGCATATCCGACAGTGGCTAAGAGAAATGTCAGCTTACTGTCCCAGGATTCTCTCTCGCATTCTCCACCTTCAGGTTTGAACACTGTCTCTTCTCCGGAACTTCCTTTACTAGTCGGAGTCTCCGAAGACCGTCGGTTAGGGCTGGTGTCCTCGAATGCTTCATTAGTCGCGCCGTACATGACGTGCGTGCGGTGAGAAGGTTGACCGTTCTCCATTGTCACCAATCGCCCCCGTAATTCTTTCATTTCCATTCTATCCAACGATCGCTGGGCATAAAGATCCCGGGAGCTCTGTCGCCTCATCAAATGAGCTGGATTCGCCATGATTTGTATCTATGAAACTAATTATTGTCAATATTTTTTATAGACAAAGAACTATCACCTTTAAAAATTAATTTTATGTCGAATCGTTTTCATCGTCGTGACATAATATGATCGTTGATAATACAACAATTAATTCATGAATGAATGAAATTAAGTTATCTAGCTCTAATTTAAAACCGAACATTATTTTTTTCGGTTATCGATTTTTATTCACATCACTAATTGTGCTGTCAGTGTGCGGGATGACGGGAGCGTGTGTGGCGCGAGGCGGCCCCGGACCTCACTGGCGGGAAATGACCGAATATCGGCAGGCGGAGGAACCGTTTTATCGACGCATGCGTATTTTCGAAGCTTTTGTGCGAAGAATGAAAGGTTTCCATTAAAGGATACGACTTTAGCATCTAAAGTTATGATCAATAGAAATAAAGAACTATGTGTACTAGGTTTAAATAGAATACATTCAGAGCTACTTCGAGTAATGAAATTATATTTGGCTTTAAAAATTGTATCACAGCATTTATATTACGTAACATTATATTATTATTATTTTATTTAACAGTAACTAATACAGTAATAAAGTATAAATTAATAATTCTATGTGTGTTCTATACCTTTATTATAGAATCCCAAATTGTTACATTCTAATTGCATTCCTAAATTTCTTGCAGATTTCTAAACCAATCAGCGCTAAAATAAACGTAATCTTACTAATCTTATAAGTCGTATATGTTTGTTAGAGTTTGTAGCCTAAACGGGTGTAAGATCTTGGTCAGTATAGATGTAGAGGTCTGGAAGAACACATAGGCTACTCACTTTTTTTTTAATTCAACGCGTATAAAGTCACAGGCGAGAGCTAGTGCAAAATAAATACGTTGTAACTGTTTCAGTGACGCTACATAAAAGTTTTACTAGTCCTGAATATAAAGTTCGTAGACGTTGATTTATTGTGGGCCCATAAATGTACCGCTTTAACTTATGTGTACTTTAAATATTATGCGTTCGTTCCACTTTTAATAAAATTAAAGAGGTGTTTTTAAATATTTCTATATTCAAATTCATATCTGCCTCCTGCCCAGGGTAATGGTAATGGGCATAAGTTCAAGGCTGTAGCCTGTAGCTAGAGCGCTTTTAACGTTAAAATAAAAAATGAATCAAGAATAAACAATTTAGTTATGTTTTAGCGCATTTTTGGTATGTTTAAGGTAAGGCATTAGATTTTAAAGTAGGGCATGGCCACCAATGTTCCTTCCTCCTTCTAGATATGGCCATTGACCGTACGTGAGTAGCGTTTATTTAAATAAAGTCATATTTTTATAACATTCACTGGAAAGTAGAAACTAAAAAAACTACACAGTAATGTTTGTTATTTTTATCGTTTATTTAATACATTTTCATTTACATAAAATGTAATAAATACAAAAATGAACAAAGTTTTCATTTACTTCATGTTTCTCAGCTCATGCCAGAGAAATAAAATGGGGCTCCATCTTTAAAACTTCAAAAGGGGTCCATGAGCATACATGTTTCTATACGAACAAAAAAAAATTACTGCATTGTAATTTCAAGGTTTTTAGGAATACAGATGCCATAAAAATGACAACAGTTTATGTTTCATTCAGATGTTCTGTAATCTGTATTGCGCAATCGAAGCCAACTGTCACTGTCAAAAGATTTTGCGTCGACATTCGATATTAACTTATTTTTGTCATATACATTTTTCCAAGATAGAAACTTCACGAAACATGTCGATAAGGACCCGATTATTAGCTCCTGTTAAATTGATACGGTAGTACTTCGTAGTGCCGGTCTCGCGAACACCATGTATTGTTTGCAATGGCTGATCCCTGTGCTGCTGATACCCAAACCCGTGAACCCGGCACTTGTGAACACTCATGTTATGTTCATGGTGCTATATCTGATTGGTTTCTTCCTAGAGAGGAAGCCGTGTACTGTATGCAGCTTTGTATTTCTAGCTGCAGTTATGCTTATATGTTATAGCGGAATAGGCAATTGTTTATTTTGGGCGAGCCAATGTGAGGGTGAAAACGATAGTTAATATACAACGAATCTTCCAGTTACCTTCCAAGCTCAAGTGCAAACGAGTTCCTGTCATTGAAAATGGCGGCAAAATCAAATGCGAATGGATGAGCAAATTGAACGCGCTAGTATTCATACAATCCATTTTAATGGTTTTTTGTATATTTTTGTAAATAAAGGGTTTTTTTACATTACTGTTGTGTATAGGTAATATAGTTTGATTTTGATGGTGACATAGGTACTTACGTGTCTTATTTTTGTTGATTGTTAAAATATGAAGCAATGGAGTGTACAGTTGTCATTAGCAACATAATAATGTGAAATATAACTTCCAAATATCATTGTTTTTTTATTAAAACTTAACATGTTTCATTGCTACAATTTACTAGTTTCCGTAAAGATAATTAAATATGTAGTAAATTTTTTCTGTAATAGCAAGTTTTGTAATAAATAATTATGTCAATTTTATTTGTTTGAAGAATTCCCGACACTTAGATAAGTTTTTCACATTTTAAAGCTTATTTAATTTAAAAAGGCAACAAAATAAGATTTTAACAAAGTTAACACATGCAGTGCCAACTATAACAATATACACAAACATTTAAAGTAAAGGAAATAAAGCTGCCTACACAAATCTGCAAATAAAAAAAAAGTCAACCAACAGGCACTTGTCTGTCATTAAAGCCTTGTTAACAAGTGTAAATCAGCTCATAAACCCTAAAGATCAGGTCATATACTGCTGATTTGTAGCGCAACTAATTAGCTGTTGATTCATATGTTCTCAAACTAAATGAGCCTATGAGCTGCGGAAATGCAAATTATAGCAGATACAGATTATACTCATCTAAGAGCAGATCAAGTTATTTCCCTCAAACAGGTAATCTGAACTGATCTACAGATCATTTAGTTACTATGAACACTAGGCCATGAGCCACTCAGTGAGAACACCAAGACTATCAAAGCTATTTCTGTACAATATTTTAATTCGCTTTTCTGCCACAAAAGCAAGATATTTACTTTCCCAAATATGTCCCAAATAGTATTTGTCATAATATTATAAGCTATCCCATTACAATCAATACAAATGTTATGTTAAGCTATCCTAGATACATAGAGCTGCATACTTCTTATGTAGATAAGAAATAAAAAAAACACTCTTTAGGGTAAGTATTTATTGTAGAATAGTGTTCACATTATGTGGTCATCTTTGACGGTTTCGTATTTAAGATTTACATTGACACAGATATAAAGAGCCTTAACCTATGAATTATCTCCAACCTGAAACAAGAGATGAAAATAATTAAAAACACATATTTTGTTATATCATGGTTCAAAATGGTGTATAATTTTAGATACAGGTGTTACTGCAAACCCATATTCTCACAATTATCATCCAGGTTTTGTGTTTAACCATAATTGTAAAGTAATAAACAAAAGTCTTTAAAACATATGCATAAATTCCTGAGTTACTTGTTTTGGCCATCAAAATAAATAGGTTTTCTCTCATTTTCGTAGTCTACTGGTTATAATCATCTTCTTTCCTTTTCCCTACGTAGGATCATCACTGTAGTGATCGTAATTTTTAATGCAAAATATAACCTATAAATCGAAATTTTGTAACTCACTAATATCATTGAAAGTAAGCAACTTACCATTTATCTCAATCTCCTGGCTTCACGCTCAGATTCCAGAAGCGTAAGAATGTCACCATCGCGGACTGGTCCCTTCACGTTCCGGATGATCTGGCGGCTGGTCTCTCCAATAAACTCTACCTTCACCTGGGTACACTGTCCCTGGGATCCGGTACGGCCCAAAACCTTAACGACGCGAGCGAGAACGTTGGGTTTATCCATTTTGTATTAGTTTTAAAATGCTAAAGAAAATACACGTGCAGCGCAAATAGCGTGTACGAGAAAAAGGAATGATGCCACAGACAACAAATTAACTTCAGATTTTGACAGTTATAGTGACGTGCCTTTTTCGTTTTTATTTTACTATCTGGTTTTGATAAAGTAAGCAAAGAAATCCTCACACATAAAAAACTGTTTTTTTTTTTTAAATTACGTTTACTTAAAAAAATAGTTATACTACAGTACAAAACTTATAATTTTTGTATGCTGTTTGTCGGGTCTTATTCTGCGAGTATCAAATTGGAGTACATACAGCCATCTTCCGTAATTTACACCAAAGAACCAGTTAGTTTTAAAAAGCTATAACAAATTAGGTATTTAAACATTAATTAAAGGTTTACAGATAGATTCAAAGGCAGGCATCAATTTTAGTTAAGGAAATTGCTATATTTCACAATGACAATAATGAATAACAAATATAAACGCCTTTACGTACTGTGAGATTAACTGCAATAGGTTATCATGTAAGTAGTTTGTATCAGGCAAAGGATAAAAGAAGAGTTTAATAGAAAGGACTTTTCTTAGGATAGGTATAAAAAAAACTTTTAAAAATGTAACATTTTTATTTAAATAATGTCTTCTCATTATTTCGAACGTTATTAAAAAGCTGTCCACACTTTGTTCCATAATTTACTCTCACAACACTTAGCAACTAAAAACCACACAGTCTGTACACTTGGAACATAACTAAAATAAGATTAGGTCCGGAAGGCAGCAAATACAAATACTGGAACAATTTAATTTCTGAATATTATGTGCTTATTGAATGTCACAGCCTATTCTTATTTTAATTATTGCAGTCACTCTCAACAGGTTTTGAGGCCCGTACAAGGCAACATTTGGTGTTCTCTAATTATTATTATATTTTAATATTTAATCATCTCCGGCAGATCTCTTTGCTTTCCTCATGCGAGGAGATTGTTTAGGTGTCTTCGGGGATTTTTCTGAAACAAAACAAATAACATTTATAAGTAAGTCATTTCTAACCATCCCTACTTAAAGAAAGTAAACTAAAATGAAAACTCCGGCACATACACTCATTAAACTGTATGGGGAATTGCATCCATTTGCACTTATATTGTGTGATTTTGTATTGCCCCGGGAAAGCTGGTCTATTCAATATTTCAGTAGATTATAACACTGTTTAAAGTTTATTGCATTATTGTCCAGAAAAAAGATTACCTCAGGACTTAACTTTAAATTACAAATATATAATTAAAACATTCCTAATAATTTTGTTATACTTACTGAGCTGATTAACAACTTCTTTAGGCAGCCAGTCATAGTCTACATCATTAGCGGTGCCAGTCTCGAGGGGTTTGGGCGCAGCGCGAGGGGAGCGACGGCGCGCGAGCGAAGACAGTCCTTGTTGACCTAACACCAAGATGAGCACACACGCTGCCCCAAGGAACACATACAGGAAGAATGTCTCTCCGTCTAAACCTTCAGATATTTCAACTATGTTCACTGTCTGGTTGTATACAGCCTCCTGTTAAGTAATAATTTTATTAGAATGAAAGTTATTGTCATAATTTCCTTAATATTATATAACACATACAGTAAGTACAGTCAGCTGTATAAATATACTTTTATAAACCATTGGAAATTTGTGTTGGTTTTGGCTTTAAAATATGTATGAACATATTTTGAATACATGGATGGAATGTGCTGGTAAACTTAATAAATGTATATTTTTACTGTACAGTGTCTTACAGATGTTTATTCTTAAACATTTCAAATAAGAGAATGCAAAAAAGATTAAAAATCATTGATATACCTTAGATAGCTATTATTTAAAATATTTTATGATAATGATAAAAATAATCAACTAACCTGATAATAATTGCCACTAGCATCTCTGTAGTTCAGCTGAATGTTCAATCCGCAGGGCCTGCCCGCAAATGCCTCACTAGGTATGAAAGAGTATGCAAAGGTAGCTTCTTCCTTTGGCTTCACTTCTCTGTGGTACGGCAAAGCGGTGAAGTTCTGGATGTAATAAGTGTAATCCAGAGGATATCTGAATGAGGCTTCCATTGTCTCAACCAAAAAGTCCTCATTGCCCTTGTTGATGAAACCAACCAGGAACTCAACTGGGTATCCGGCTTGTAGGTCTGTTGAAGATAATAAATGTAAAATAGACAATAATAAAAAACATAGTGTCATGTGACTTTCAGTCATATGTTTTGGAAACATTAGAAAACAGTACAAACAATGGGTAGTTTAGACATAACATAGGCAATGGTAGATGTTTTAAATACTTAACAATTAAGAATATATTGTTATGTGTAGATCAGCTCTGAACTTTCTTGAAAGTTCAGATCACATAGACTCAAACATTTGAGCTGTGTCTTAACAACTAAATTAGCGGATCATGGCTCAATATGTTTTATTATAATTATATGAGTTGTCAAGCAAATATCTGCTTGGTGACTTGGAGTTCGCAGCTACAATGCTCTGCTATGCAGGTACAAGCCAAGCTTAGGGCTGATTGACTGATCAGTACACATGTGTAAAATGAGCTCATTGATTTTAGTTGAATTAGCAATAACTGTTTTGTAATTTTTTGCCTTAATGTCCTATTAAAAATGATAGTCAATAAAATGTCTTACCAAATGCATTATCACCATAATTAGGTATAGGCTTAGTGAACAGTATGGTGGTGTCAATATCTTCAGAGGACTTAACAACAGAATCATCATCATCTCCGAGAGCATCCTCACCCACTACCTGGCTGTCTTCACCTTCAATGTCCACCACATCATCTAGCTCATCCTCCTCTGCATGAGCTAGGATAGTGTTTGCTGGAATAAAATAAGAACTTATATATGGCACATTTAGTTTAGAAATATTTTAGCTGGTTTAACCAAAAGTATTTGCTAATTATAGAATAAACAGCTGTGTGATTCCATAAGCTGTTTTTAACATATATTTTCTAATTAAAAGTAAAACATCTATGGAATACAACTTACATGACTTGAATAGAACTTAAAATAAACTAGGGTAAATTGTAATACAGGTTACCCTTAAAATTACTTAGAATTAAGAACTTTGAAACAGAGTATAGATATATCATAACTATTTAGTTAGTTTAGGTCGTATTTTGTTTGAACTTTCACTCAAAAATCCTAAATTTATCTGCCACGTACATACGCTTGCAACTTTCTTGTTAGATTTATATTAATATTTAATGAAATAACTTACCACTATGGAAGCACAGTAACGCAGCTGGTAAAATTAAGAAAGTTAAATATAAAAACTTCATTTTTAACTATTCTTGTATGATGAAAAATAGTAACTAATGCTCAGCTATAGGACATTCACTTGGCAATATGTAACAACCACCGTCGCTGGACTTCCAAACCAATGCCAATTTTCTTTCCAACTCGATTGACGTGGAAGGTATTCTGTCAACAGTGACGTGTTACAAACGGTACCGAACCGATAATACATACAGAATACCGATAATTTTAAAAAATAATTTATTCATTAATTATTTATAAATTACATATTTAATTATTTACAATATTCGACTTTGATTTTATTGTTCTTATATTGGATTAAAAATTATACTACCTTCTAACCAGTTTTCTATTTGGAAAGTATGGTGTAACCAGGACAATAAATCGATTGCTTTGGAATTATTTTGATGGAGCTTTTAGACATAGAATGACAATATACACCAAAAATCTCCCTTAAATAACTAACTAACGATTTTAACTGTTGCAGTTTCGACTCTAATCTCTGAGTACGGCAGATGTATTGCGTGGTGTTACGTTGCTAAGCAACAAGTTCCATGTTACGCACATACAAAAGGTTATCATCACAATTTGTTTTTTGTTCATAATATTATCTTCCGTTAGTTTAGTACAACTAGCCATGCATTGCGATTCCACTCGTAAAGAATATGTTATAACCCTCAAGTAGAAAAATGTAAATCAAATCTTAATGAAGTAAAAAAAAAGATTATAATAGAGCGCCAATGTTTGAAATAGACCAATTGACAATTTAACTTGTTTGTGTTTATGCGTATTGTTAATAGAAAATGCAAAACGCTATTTTCCTTTAACTTCAAATATTTTTATTTAATGTAGGTTTTTTTTTCACATAAATAAAACTTAGGTATTGTAAACGACCAAACAAAGATTCTACGATATCGATATAGATATAGAATACTTTAATAATTTATGTAAAGAATTGTTTATGTAAATGACTGATGCAAATCAGTCTATAGGGCGATAACGGTCATGTTTTATTCGGTCATTGTTGGATTATAATTTCGTTAGTTTAGTTTTTGTCGCTTTAGTGTGATAACGCAATGCTTAATACAGGTTAAAAAAAAAACACAAATAAATGCAATGATTTAATTCCAAAAAAATTGATCATTATTTAAAAAAAAACGTTTTTGTACTTATATAATTTAAATTGGAACATAATAATCTATAAATTTCATTAATTAACAACGTCAGATAAAAAAAATATAGCTAAAAATATTTTTTTTTCTTTTGCAGCGACAAAATGTTGCTTCAATCACTTTGTCCGACGTTTCAGTACTCCAGCGATACCGGAATATAATTTTGTGCCTAAACCCTACACTGTAAGTATTTCAAATTTATGTGCATATTAATACTATAATAGCGAAATATTCAAAAGCTTGTTAAAATATATTGCCCGAAAGCAGCCAGAGGAACATCTGTTAAAAATATTTCCATAAAAAAATAAGCCCCACAGACTCTAAATCTAAGCATATTGTAAAAAAACTCTCACGCAACTGGAATGATCGATTTTTTAAGTTTACACATTTTTTAAAGTGAATTTTTAAAAAAATAATAATTTTCCAGGGTCCATCTATAGCAAAAACGGACAAATTAAAACTGAATCATGTTTCTCCTGTTGTTTATGATCTATATAAGAAACCCTTGATAATACACCAAGGCAGCATGCAGTGGCTGTACGATCATGAAGGGAGGAGGTATTTAGACCTCTTTGGAGGCATTGTCACCGTATCCGTCGGACATTGTCACCCGTAAGTGTTCTAAATTATTATTAGATACTAGCTGTCGCCCGTGACACCGTCCACGCGGAACTAAACACTAGTTGCCAAAGTGTACTCCCAGATTGTGCTCTACATTTATGCTGGGAGGTACCTTTTAACAAACGTACATCCATATAAAAACTCGCATTTATTATATAAGTAAGATTAGTGTGATAAAAAGATAGGAAAGGTTAGGAAGCGTAAGCATAAGAAAAGAAAGAGCAAGATATAGGAAGAGAGATAGAGATAGTGTAGTGCAGGAAAGGCCAAAGGAAAGGAATGAGACCAGATTGAATTTGCTAGCTATGTTTTAGAGTTAAAGATACTGTTTCCAGGAAAGTCTCGTCAGCTCTGCACGAGCAGATTGATACTCTTTGGCACACCACCAATATCTACCGCCATCCCAAACTATATGAATACACGGAGAAACTGATTAAAAAGTTCCCTGGTGATTTAAAGGTGAATATAATTTTTACACATAAACTGCAGCATGTGTAGTTTTATAAACCATTCTATACATACAATAAAATTGGAGTAACTGTTTGTAATATCAAAAGAAAAATTCCAAATTTCAGTTGCTGATAACGAAAATTGCATTTCATTTTTTTTTGTCTGTCAAGCCGCGTTTGTTCTGGGTAATCTTCGAAACGGTTGGGCCGATTTCGACCGGAGTTTCACTGAAGGGTAGTTGACATATAGGTCATATATACGGGCATCTTATAGGTTATTTTTTTATCTTACTATTGCGTGGACGGAGACACGGGCAACAGCTAGTTTCTAATAAAATTCTAGGTTGTATACTTAGTGAACAGCGGGACGGAGGCTAACGACCTGGCTGTAGTCCTAGCGAAAGCTTTCACTGGCAACAATGACGTCATATCCCTGCAGAGCGGCTACCACGGCTGCTCCTACGGGGTGATGGGACTTACTTCCACCCAGGCGTATCGACAACCTAATATATCTCACGCTGGATTTTATAACGTAAGTCTATTCTTGACTACTAAGGAATACTAAAATTGTAAAGTTACATTTGATTGCATATCTTCAACTTACATTGCCCAAAGACTACCATAAGTTATTAATAACGAAGTCTTATTCGCTTGACTAGTGTCCGTTAGTGACTGCACACACATCTTTGAATATCTTCTCGGATTGCTGGTTTCATGACTTTTCTTTCTACTTTGATTGATAGATCCGAGGCAGTAAAATGACATAAAAACTACGAAAGTTATTTTAAAATTCCTTCACCAATAGATCGCCCTTGTCCTTGGACGATGCTAGAGGGATGGGAGGTAGAGGGGTAACTACCACTAACGACATAGCCTAGATAATCAGCTGACGACGCCCATGCCAAGTGCATAGGCTTCGTCCGCGACTATTCGCGTATATTGTAGATATTTGTTGTTGAATGTATTTCTCAGGCATTATTACCGGACCCTTACCGAGGCATCTGGGGCGGCTGCAGAGACTCCCTCTCTCAAGTCCCCGGCGCGTGCTGCTGTCCCGGAGAATGTATCACCTCTGATAAATACGTACACCAACTCAGTGAGGTAGATATTATATACCGATTCTTGGTACGAATTATATCTTCCCTTTTTAGGACAATCCCTAATACAAGTACTTGATCGTGGATGTTTTAACATCAACCTTAATTTTAAATAATGTACTTGTTCTTTAAATAAAATCTTTTTAAGGTAAAGCTGGTAAAATAAATAACATTGTAAATGTACCATTAGAAATGAATATTCATGTTAATTGTCTAACTAAGAGCATGCGAACACCTTTGACTAATTTATTTCACAGTTGTTTAGTCTCGCTTTGTTTCCTATGAGCTTATATGGAGGTGTTCACTACTCGTTTAGTTGTGCAACTAAACAGTTGAATTAGCTGCGAAACAATCGACAATCGCACAGCAGTTGTGCGATAGTTTAGTCAAAGGTGTACGCCCAAATATCTATAATAAGGCGTAAACACACACTTTGTTGCCTAAGATGTCAGCAATTATAACATATTTTTGAATAATTCCTTCTTTAATAAAAAGCCTCACACTTACGTCACGCTATAGGCTATATGTTTTCACGCTATTAAACTTGGGGGTAAACATTTTGGATAAAAACCCTAATGTGGGAAAGAGACCATAAGATGCTGCCAACATCAAAGAAGCAAGGTTACCATGATTTGGCATGGTCATGTCATTTTGACATTTGCAGTTGATAATTTTACACGTAAACAATAAAATATAATTTTCATAATTTTATGCGGATGAAGTCGCACGGGAACAGCTAGTTCATTAATAAAATAAAAACTAATAGTTACCAAACGTTACTATTGTTACCAAGTTACTAAGTTACAACAATGTTTCTATCTACAGCTGCTAGAAAACTCAGTACCTGCAGGTCGCATGGCGGCACTATTCGCGGAGAGTATACAGGGTGTTAACGGCGCCTTGCAGTTTCCGAAGGGTTATCTAAGAAAAGCTTATCAATTAATAAAGAAGTATGGAGGACTTTATGTCGCTGATGAAGTGAGTTGGCAGAGAAATTATTTAAATTTTTAAAATAAGCTAGTCATCTCCAATAGTTGTATTAAAAAAAATAACATCCTAGGTACAGACCGGTTTTGGTCGGACTGGGGATACATTCTGGGGTTTCGAGAACCAAGGTTTCACACCTGATATAGTGACAATGGCCAAAGGCATCGGGAATGGCTTCCCATTGGCCGCAGTGGTCACGACTAAGGAGATCGCGGCGGCGCACGCGCAGGCTGCGTACTTCAATACGTTTGGTGGTAACCCACTCGCGGCGGCAGCGGGGAAGGCGGTTTTAGATGTAAGTGTGATAGAATACTGGCCACCATAAACAATATTAACCATTATTTAAGGTACTATTGGCCATTTACTGTGAACTCACTTACTTATTCTAAAAAATAAAAAATCCAATCTTACCTACTGTTTGTTACTTTTTATAGCGTCTGGACAAACTAGCAATTGGCTTTATGGTCGTTTTACTTAATTATGTAACTGTTATTTTGTATTGGTTATTTGATATATAAATAAATAAAAAAGCAACATTTTTCACCGGTAACTTCTTTGAAAGGTACCATGTTAGTTGTCAAATTTAGTACCGCCTGATGTCCTTGTATTGACTTGTTATAAAACATTATACAAAACTATAATAATCTCCATCTTTTGTTTTAAATAAACTAAACAGTCTCACAAAATGTAATATAACTAGTCAATTTATTTAAGAACAATTAATTATATTCACATCTGGTTTTGAGGCAGGTTTGGAAAAATGTCTTCAGTGAAGTGTCAACTATGATTCGTTTATATGTAACTAGCTTTCGCCCTCCGTCCGTGTGGAATGCAAAAAAAAACTGAGTAGCTTATGTGTTCTTCCAAACTATCCTCTACGTCTATGCGAAATTTCATCAAGATCCGTTCAGCCGTTTAGGCTACAAACTCTAACAACCATCCATCTAAACTTTGGCATTTATAATATTAGTAAGAAGTAAGATAAGAAATAAGATTATGTATATTTTTTTGAATCTCTGACTTAAATAAACTTATTAGGAATACTCATTTTATTTAACTACGAAGTAGTTACATACTCTTTGATATTTAAGAAAAAAAATATGCAAATCAATATCAAAAATTAAAATTAATTTATGCGATAAAAAAGTAACAAAAAAACAAACACAATTTGACATTAAAATTATAGGTTATAGAAGAAGAGAAACTCCAAGAGAATAACAAGGTGGTAGGAAGATACTTCATCGAGCAGCTGATGGAACTGCAGCAGGTCCACCCGGTGATTGGTGATGTAAGGGGCAAGGGCCTCATGCTGGGATTGGACCTCGTCAAGCCGGGGACCAAGGACCCGATGCCAGTAGACCAGTTTAAGAACATTTTTGAAACAATAAAAGACCTCGGTGTGTTAATAGGACGTGGAGGAAGGTGGAATAATGTAAGTTTGTTTACAAAAAAATTGTCCTGTATAAAATTGGCGGCTGCAGTTAAAGAAGTATCAGGGGGTTTGCGAAAACCAGTATTTTTTATAAGGTATTGAAAATGATTAACCAAATATTTTACCTCCATTCCGTTGTATTCTGACACAACACACTGGTTTCTCCCACTTTCATGCATCTATGGAGACATGCACGTTGTATTCGGATGCAAAATGGTTTAAAATAAATCGTTTTTTCTTTCAGATTCTCAGAATAAAACCGCCGATGTGTATCAACAAACAAGACGTCGACTTTTCTATATCTGTATTAGATGAAGCTTTTAAACGACATAAATAACGTTTTTTTTGTATTTCATTGTAAAGGAATAAATAATATTTTGTATGATATTTCTTTTTTTTTTAAAACGGTAGTGTGATTGGCGATTCGATCTTCCTTTCTTTTCGACCTAGGATCCTTGAACTCAGTTGATTTAACAAAAAAACATTTAAATAAATTTAAATAATATGCTAATTTTATAAGAATTAAAGAGGTAGTCTTCCATCATTATGCCAGTAACGCCTTATAAAATAAAGTCGTTACTTAACAAAAACAAAGTACGTGACAAGGGCATTTTATTCTTAAATAACAATATCTAAAACCGGTTATTTGACAATCGTGCAATAATTGAAAAGAAATGAACTAACATAAGTACCAAAACATGTTAATACTTACTTAATCATTGTTACAGACTATTTACTTTGTACAATAAATAATTAGTGAGAACTTGTTATCCAAACTGATACAACGTTATGGCTTTCAAAGGTTGTTTTATTTTAATGTACTTTTATAAAAAAAAAAAACTTAATTTAAATTATAGAAAGAGAGTAATTCATGGTTTTACATATTTTAGAATATTTATATTTTATAATTTAAATTGCAGTATTAAAACGGACGGACAACCAATTCGCAAGATACAGTACAGCGAAGTTACCAGAATGTAATTTTAAACCTAAAAAGTACACGGTAAGTTCCATTTCTATTTTTTAAACGGATTCTAAACAAAAATACTCCATCATTCTTTTAAGATATAACGAGTCTATTTTCTGTTGAACTATTAAAAATCGTTAAAAATAAAAAGTGTCTCAGAAACATATATTGTGTGCAGGGTAAAAATAGAATAAAAAACGAAGCTATATTTCTCCTAAACATCTATAGATCATTTTACAACTTTTAATTATTCAGGTTTGCTTAAAAAGTCTTGTATTTCATGAAAAATTAATTCCAAGGGTCCATCAATAGCGAGGATTGAACATATAAAATCAACCAACATCCCTCCAGCCATATTTGACGTATACCAGAAGCCGCTGATCATCCACCAGGGACACAAACAGTGGCTGTATGACCATGAAGGTCGGAGGTATTTAGACCTCTTTGGTGGAATTGCTACGATTTCAGTCGGACACAGTCATCCGTAAGTGCGTTTCTTAGTAGTATTTATAAATTTTTCTATGAGGTAGATTATTTAATTACAAGACATTAACGGTTAAGTAATTGCTCGAAGGGACGACGGTTAGATAAACGCTGATGTTGAAAAATTTAAATAAGCGTTTACTTTACAGAAAAATAGCAGCGGCATTGCAGGAACAAATCGGCACACTTTGGCACACAACTAACATCTACAGACATCCGAAAATTTACGAATACGCTGAAAAATTGATTACCAAGTTCCCGAAACCTTTAGAGGTAGATATTAAAAAAAATAAAATATTAAAAATATTTTGATAAATAAAATATGTCTTAAAATAATCGTAATTATTTATCGTAATTATTTTCTGTTTTTTTTTTGCAGTTAACACAATCAGTTTTAAGCTTATAACACCGGCAAAAATACTTTTTTTACTATTAAATTAAGTTAGTCCACTATCCTTTAAACATAACATCACACTTAAACTCCATCTAATGTGAAACAAAGGACATAAGTATCATATTTGTATTGAAACATCTGTGTCTATAATCGAAACGAAGTAATCAAGTTTATTTAACTTTCGAAACACTTGTATTAAAACATATTGTAACTTTGAACAATTATTTTTAAATATCTCAGACTCTCAACGTTACCTACTCGCTATGTCCTCATCACATCACTTTACGTCCCGCTATACCTAAAATTCCGCACGTGCGCTTCTGCGCTTCCAATCGTGTGAACGTTCCGAACTACCAAAATACGAATTTATGCCAACCTCTGTACAAATATTTCGGAAGTGGCTTTTACGGTAACATGCACTTACCACGTCATTTTTTATTTTAGATGAGAGAGAAAACCACTGTTTGTAAATTTACGTATGTACTTTCGTATAGTTTTTCGTATATTTCTAGGTGGTATACTTCGCAAACAGCGGTACAGAAGCCAATGACCTGGCGGTGGTCCTCTCCCGCCTGTATACAGGTAACCAGGACATCGTGTCCCTGCAGGGAAGTTACCACGGCTGCTCCAGCGGTCTAATGAGTCTCACCTCAACGCAGGCCTTCAGGCAACCTAATATGACGGCGGCGGGATACTACCATGTGAGTGAAGTGTGGACAAGTCCACTTTGGGTCACACACTACAATGTTGGGGAATTGTAATTTCTTTTGATCATATATTTGGGAGCTAAATGTTAGGTACTAAACAAATTGGGCCACCTACAAGAAATTGACATAAGTAACTAACTAAGGTGGTGCTATGACCCGAATTGGTCATTGACCTCCGACACCTAATGTCGCTACTAGCAGATGTCTAACTGTTCCTACTCAAGGACCTCCTAAGGTCTTTCTCTGTTTCATTAATTCAGCGATACCAGGGACAGCCAACTGCCAACTGTACGCAGGCCACTCAGCTGTCCCAAGTGTTGAAGTTGACGAATACCTATAATTTATTTTTAAAATCATTTATCTGTCACAGGCAATGGTACCGAACCCTTACCGAGGCATCTGGGGTGGCTGCAGGGACTCCCTGTCTCAAGTCCCCGGCGCGTGCTGCTGTCCCGGAGATTGTCTTACCTCTGATAAATACGTACATGAACTCAGTGAGGTAGATTTTCATAACTCAAGTAATTTTTAAATTGTTTAACTTTTAAAACATTTATTAATCAGCTTTCTTACTCTAGCTGTTAAACAATTCGGTACCCTCGGGTCGCTTGGCTTCCATGTTCGCTGAGCCCATACAAGGAGTGAACGGTATTGTGCAATATCCAAAGGGATATCTGCGTAAAGCAAGAGACATTGTAAAGAAAAACGGCGGACTATTCGTTGCTGATGAGGTAAATTTCACATTTATGTTAATGCCGAGTCTACGATAAGCATTCATGGAAATCTTCCAGAGAAAATATAGATTTTTTTCAGCATGTATAGAGGACAGAGGACAATTATAAGCAAGAGGCGAGACAGAACAATATCAGTGTCATATTGTTCTTCTCTTTTTAATTATCACTCACGAATTCAAAATGACCATTAGCTTTTAAATCATAACGTAGTATTCAAATTTTTTCAGGTGCAAACCGGTTTCGGCCGGACTGGTAATACGTTCTGGTGTTTTGAAAGCGAAGGTATCATTCCAGATATAGTGACTATGGCTAAGGGGATAGGAAATGGCTTCCCCCTTGCTGCAGTCGTCACTACTAAAGAGATCGCTGACGCCCACACACGTGCTATGTATTTTAATACATTTGGTGGTAACGCTCTTGCTTGTACAGTTGGCAAGGCTGTTTTAGATGTAAGTATTGATAGGATAATTCAAAATCTTAAAATACAGACGAAATATTACTTGCTTACTGAATTTTTAAGGTAATCGAAGAAGAAAATATCCAAGAAAACAGCAAGACTGTTGGTAAATACTTTATAGAGCAGTTGATGCAACTACAAAAGCAGTATCCAATCATCGGTGATGTGCGTGGAAAGGGTTTGATGATTGGTTTAGATTTAGTTAAACCTGGCACAAAAGAACCTGCGGACAATGGGGCAGATATTTATGAAACCATAAGAGATCTTGGAGTGTTGATAGGATCGGGTGGACGCTGGACCCATGTAAGTTTATTGTAAAGATTAATATTTATTATTTGCACTCGCAAATTTTAATACTCATTAAAACATGCAACATTGTTGTTTCAGAATTTAAAAATAACACCTCCCATGTGCATCAATAAAGACGATGTGGACTTCGCTATTTCTGTTCTTGATAAAGCATTTAAGCGTCATTCACCATAGAAAGAGTTCATATAAATAAGTGCAATTTTTAATGTAGTTAATTATAGGTTTCTTAACAAATAATATATGCGTGATATTCGAAAGCTATAGTTTTATTTACGGAAAATCGAAAAATACTCCCTTTGAACATTTTCTTAAATACGAATGAATACTTCATCATTTATTATTCGTCACAAGGTTTTTTTTATTGATTTCAATGTAACCTTTAGAAAAATCTCAACGTGGCTGAAAGTTACAAAGTTTAAAGTATAAAAAAAAAAACAATTATCAACAATAATTGATCAATGTCAAACTGTCTGTCATCTGTCAATGTTAAAAGTTATGTCATAATCATAACAAAAATACAACAAAAAGGAATATAAAAGCAACAAAAGCATACAAAAGTAATTATCAAAAAAATAATTACTCTTTGATACAATGGTGTTCAAATGCCAAGAAGATAGTTTTCTAAAAGAGGTAAGTATAGTTAACACTTTTAGAGAAATAACCTTTAACAAGCTCAAGAATAAAATGTTTTTCATTAATTTAAAACTTTTCTTCACAAGATTTTTTTAATTTCACTATTACTTGTTATATTTTATTTTCAGTTTACATCTAAAGTATTGAAATGTGATGAAACTAAGGAATCTATAGTGGATTATGGAAAGATCATTAAGTTTGAAGGATATCAAATAGTTTTAGAAAACACTATACTATTTCCTGCTGGAGGTGGACAGGTATTTATTACCCTAAAAATTAAACAAAAAGGGACCACTTAAATTCGCATAAATGTAAAGGATACTACTAACTTTTGCTAATTCCAAAATTATAATATGGATTTTCAAATTTCGTTTTTGGCTTGTTTTTTTTTAAATTCCATGTGGACAGAGTTGCGAACTGAAACTAGTATGCTATATTTTTTGTGCTTTTATATTTGAATATAATTTATTATAAAATCTTATTTTAGCCCCATGATATTGGATGGTTGGATAATATAGAAGTGTTGCAAGTTCTACGTAAAGGAGATGAAGCCTTACATTTCACGAAGGAGCCTCTAGCAATTGGTACAACAGTAACACAGAAGATCCAATGGGAAAGAAGGTTTGATCACATGCAACAACATTCTGGTATGCCCTGTTTGTAAGTGTATAGTTTGTAGTAATTTAACTGCAAGCATTATTTTTATTTTTAATACAAAAAGGTGGCAAACGAGTAAGCAGCCACATAAATCCGCCGAAATAGCGAAACGACCGCTGCCCATAGACATCCGCAATCTCAGATGCGTTGCCTACCCTAAATTAACGGAGGAAGAGACGCACATAAAGAGGATATTTCCCCTTCCTATGCATCTCCTCCACCGTCAAATCCACTTTCCCATCCTTCTCATAAGAACAAGGTGGGACGGGAAAGGGACTAAAATTGGGCCTCCAGCACCACACTCATCAGACGAAACTCGGAATTGCGTCCACTTCACGCCTATCTTCTGTGTGGTCGTGGTATTACACCGGGCCAGCAGACCCATTCGTGCAAGATGTTAAAGCGGGCTCTACCACTGTTAAAATGATATATGCTTAAATTATAATGCCATTATAATGTCACATCAAGCCAGACTCTGGGTTAAATTATACTAATATATTAATTGCAAAAGTATGAATGTTTGTATAAATGGATCCCCAAAACAACTTGACAGATTTCAATGAAATATGACACAGATGTAGAATATAATCTGGATGAACACATAGGTTACTTTTTTTTTTAATTCGGGGCGGACAAAGTCATGAGCAAAAGCTTTTATTCTCTAATTAGATGATTGCATTGTGTACCAAAAAGGCTTTATACAAATATACCTGAATTCAGATCTAATAAGCAAGCTTGTCTAGATTTTATAAGTAGGCAGCCCTTATTTCACTGTTTTGGACCCCACTGAAGGGTAATTCAGTCTATTCTGAACTTTTGCAGAATGTTGGAATGGAATTACAAACAATGTTTACAGGGCAACATCTTCTGTCAGCAATATTAGAGAAAGAGTATGCTTTACCAACTACAAGCTGGTGGTTGGGTGCTGATGAGAGTTATGTAGAACTTGATGCTACCAGTGTGACAGAGGATGTTATTAAAAATGTGGAGACAAGATGCAATGAACTGATCCGTGATGCTGTTCCCGTTAATGTAAAGTTTTGTAAAGCTAATGATCCTGATTTAAATGAGGTAAGTTAATTCTGAAGAATGTTAAGTAATCTGTACTGACTACCGATCTTGCGGTCGAATTCGACTATTGTCGTGAACCATTTCATAGCACAAGCCTAGAGTTAAGTAGGAATGGTTAAAGGAAATATTAGTAATAATAAAAATCTACTAATATTTAAAAAAAAGATTAAATAGTTTTTAGAAATGTTAATATGAACAGTTCAAAAAGCGTTTACATGGGAAGTTTTATTAGATAGACTTTCTCTAACATCAAATAGTGCCTAATGTCTAATTTATTTGTAACTAGCTGTTGCTCGCGACTTCACCGCGTGAAATTAAACAATGTAGCCTATGTTACTCACAGATAAGTTACCTATCTAACGTTGAAAGAATTTTTGAAAACGACCCAGTAGTTTTTGAGTTATTTCAATATATACAAAAATACAAATATTTCCTCTATATTAGTATGGATTATAGTTTTCTTAAGGTTCAAATGCATTAAAATAATAACTTCTATGTAACTGTACTATCCTGTAGGCACACACAAGAGGTCTTCCCAAAGACTGCATGGACACAATAAGGATTATCTGCATCGGAGATATTGACGAGAACATGTGTTGCGGCACACATGTCACTAATCTCAGGTATTACCTAATCAAGAATAAAGAAATCCTGGCCTGGGGATGCCTCAAGTTACTATTTTACTAACTCACATTCTATTATGTATAAAGGTTTTATATTCCTAGTCATGACTATCAATATTTTATATTAAGAGGTGACAAACGAGAGCAAACGGCCACCTAAATTCGCTCAAATGGCAAAGGCAACAGCTGCCTAGACATTTGCAAATACACATAAAGAGGATAATTGCTCTCCCACCTCTTCCACCATCAATCCACTTACTAGAAACCTCTCTTAATATAATAGGGTGGGATGCAATAAGTAATTCTTCTCTAATTTAAATGCTATTGTTGCAGTCAATTACAAGTGATCAAGTTAGTGGGCACTGAGCCGGGAAAGAAAGGGAAGACAAATTTGAAGTTCCAAGTCGGTAACAGAGTGAGAAAGACATTTCAACAGATGTTGGACAGAGAGAGAGCATTAACAGCTTTACTTAAGTAAGATCAGTAGATAAGTATTTATTTTTAAAATGAATATTTGAAAAATCAACACCAAAAGAAGTTTGTTCTATTTCATGTATTTTTTCAGGAATGAACCAAATAAACATGAAGAATTAGTATCAAAACTGCAGAAAAACTTTAAAATAACAAATAAAAGTTTGCAAAATGTACTATCAGAGTTGGCTCAATTTGAAGTAGATAGAATTAAAAACGTCCAGCCTAAGCCAAAGTACATTTTCATGTGTAAAAAGGAAGCCACACCTGACTTCAATCGTGCGATTTGCAAGGCGTTAGAGGGAGATAGCATGTTTTTATTCCTTGCGTCTTCTGAACCGGATAAACCAAAGGAAGGTCAAATTATAATTCAAGGACCCGAGGAACATTGCAATGAACTTGGACAACAGTATGTAATTTTTTTTTTTACAGTAAAACTAATGGTTGCTCTCGACTTTGAGTGCTAAATTAAAAGAAATAACCTATAATATTCATGCATTAACTACGTGTCCCTTAACGTCTCGTCTAAATCTGTCCAACTGTTCCGGTGGTTATCAGGAACAAACACAGACAGACAAATAAAAAAAAATGGCTTTTATCAGTATAGCAAATATATCATATGATTTATTTTCTCAATGTTACATGAATACAGTAATCTGTTAAAAATTGACACCAACCATAAATTACTATATTACCGTCCTTTTCCCTCTCTCCGACATAACAGGGCCAGTAGTATGAAGTTTTGTTGTTTGTTACAAATAAAGTCAAAAACTACTTGACCAATTTTAAAGATTCCTTCAATATTTGATTAAAAAATCATTCTTGAGTGTCATAAGCAAGAGCTAAATCTATTTTAACTATTCCTTAATCAATTTAATTTTTTTCCAGAATAACTGAGCTTCTAAAAGCCAAAGGAGCTTTCAAACATGGCAAGTTCCAAGGCAAAGCGGGAGATCTGTCTGGTTTGAATAAATGCAAGAAAATAATTGATGAATACTTTGCTAATGTGTCATAAATAAATATTAATAAACAAGTATCTTTTATTTTATTTCAGAATAAACATGCCTATAAATAACTACTTCATATAATGGTAGTGTCCGCTTTAACGTCTTAGC
>NW_013525246.1:282890-287981 GCF_000836215.1 Papilio polytes | reverse complement strand
GTCTGATGAGTGTGGTGTCGGGGGCCTAATTTAAGTCCCTTACTCTTTACCACCCCTTGTAAGGAGAGGATGGGAAGAGGAAGTGGATTTGACGGTGGAGGTGATGCATAGGAAGGTGAAATATCCTAGGGTAGGCAACGAATCTGCAATTGCGGATGTCTATGGGCAGCGGTCGCTTCGGCATTTTGGCGGATTCAGGTGGCCGCTTGCTCGTTTGCTACCTTATGTTATAAAAAAAAATAGTTACTTACTATTTCATCAGTAAGACTGCACTCTGTGTTAAGCACTAGCTTAAAAAAACTGAAGAAAAATCAATGCATTTGTAAAATACTACCATATTTGACAGTATAATTTAATATTTTTATTACTTGAATATAGGGTTATAATTATTAATATTTATCTATACACATAAAGACATATTACTTTTTAAACTTTAAAACAGTTTAAATAAAAAAAAAAACAAACTACCAAACCCGTAACTTATATAAATAACATAATGTGTAATAAATACTACATACACAGTACCTTTTTATTTGAATATAATATACTAAAACAATCAAATATATAGAAAACAAATTATAACACTACTCTTAGTTACACTGTCTTGTAAAAAACTCTTTTTCACATACATTTAAAAACAAAATTTACAATAAACTATTTTTTTTAATATTCATTATCCTCCTCATTGCCTTTTCCTTCTATATATTCTCTTTCAATGTTATTCGACGCGTTAATACTTGCAATTACTTTCTCAATACCGAGGTTCGTCCAATCCAGTGTCAGATCATCCAAATAGTTGTCAAAATCTACCAAATCCTTATACACAAGGGCTTGCATTAAATATGATACTGTCTCTAATACATAAGGCTGTTCTGAAAAGTACAGAAAAGAATTTAATAATAGGACATCAAAGATAATCTAGACAAAAAGTCAATTCCTACTTTTAGCAATACTCAAATTCTAATAGTATACCCATGTTGGGTTGTTTACACAATGTCAACTATTTTGTGATGATAGCCATATTAGATTTTACATAGAGCTATATTCTATAAAGTCCTTCCATTTAATTCCCATGTTATTGGCTACAAAAATTAAAAGTGAAAAAAAATGTGTGATATGTATTTGTAGAATTATATATGAATTGTGATATTGTATGTTTGTATAAATAAATAAAAAATGTAACCATCCATTTTGTCGCGGCCATCATTGATTTACAAAACATTGAACATAAAAACTGCTTTGTTATTGGCAATGTGTGTACCAAAGTTCTGAGTTATAAAACAAAATTATACAAGCTAATAGTAGGAATACAATAAAAGAAATTGTGATAAACTTACGGTAAATAATGTTACTTGTGTCTTTAGGCTTCCATTTTCCGTCGCTATAATTGTGTAGTTTAATCGCTGGTGAATCAAGATGCTTCATCACTTTTTTATTATCCACCTGCAAGATTAATGCATAGAAATGAACAAATTGATCACCCTATAGCTTTGGTGGTTCAAGGGGCAGCACTTGACTTGTAATTTGTTGGTCCTGAGTTTGATTCCTGACATGTACCAATATGTTTTTCGAATTACATATGTACATTTATCTAAATAGTATATTTCTTTCAAAGAAACATAATAGAGTAATCTATTTTTACAAAATTTAATACCTTTTCAGTAACTAAAACTTAATAGGAATGACATTATCTCTGTAAATATGTTACAAATCAACAATTACAATATACTGACCACAATAAACACAGCAGATGGAAAAACTTCCGCAATCTTCTCGGCTATCTTTTGCCCTGGGCATTTTTCAACTGTGTTGTCCCTAAAGTTTTCACAAGCTGCATAATATCCCGCGATTACGCGGTTATCTGCTTGTGCCATTGTGTCTATCTGTTAAATAAACGAATTTGATTAATCAAACGCCAGAAAAGTACATAATACGAATGTCAATAATTTTTAAATACTAACCTGTGTCAAAGCTATTTCTGCCATTGGTGATAAATAATGACTATGATGGAATAATGGTATAGCATCAACAATATTTAAATCTTGGTTTTTAGCACCATCTCTAATATTTGTACCATCAGCTAAAAGTATTCCAGTCACAGCACAGGAAGGATATTTCGCTGCATGTAACATGATTTTTGCGTATGGAATTGTTTCTAATGTTACTTCACTCATTTTAAATCTATTTTTAAGTTATGTGGAATGTATTAGAAATTGATATAAATGTAAATTTACGAAGAAATAGAAGTTTAAAAAGACAATCGATGATAATCTTTTAATTATAATTTGACATTGACAAATACCAATTGATGTCATTTGATTGTCATTGTGAAATGTAGATTATTTAGAAACATTAAAAAGTATAGAATTTACAGTAGCAGTTTTATCACACCGCATTGAAAACATTGTTTACAATCAAGGAAACAAGAAAATGTCGTACACTACTAACGAGTAAAACTTGTAAAAGAGTCCTCATATTACACAAACGTTTTTAGTTCCTTAAAATCTGGGCACATCCAACACAGATGATATTGACAGATTGAGTATTGACAACGACATTGACAGCCAGCTAATTGACAGAAGAAACAATAAAAATTAGAAATAAATAAAACTCAACAAACTGTGGGAAGAATGTTGAAAGTGTAATTTATTTCTTTTAAAATTATACCATGGATAAGTACGATACATCTCAACTAACTGAATTCCCACGTTTCGAATCAGAATCAAATCAGAGTGGTGTTACGACATTTTTTAATAAACTATGGAAACTGCCTTTATTTTCACCCAATGAAACATCGGAGGATGCTGAAAAAGCATCAAATGAGAGGAAACAGTCGGATGGACAGGCTGATAATGTTAGCAAACAGAGTTTTGATGATACGAAAACGGAATCTGGTAGTTATGCAGTCGAGTTTGAAGGCCGAAGTTTGCCTAATGTTTTACAGAGAATAAGCAGTTTGATTGCGTTGGGTTCTGGGGTGAGTGCAAGATTGTCTAACTTAATAACAAGTATCTAGTTATCTCCATAAAGATATCTTTAAGTTTTATGGTTACAATATTTTAATGTTATCAGGGTGGTACAAGATACGCGGATACGGAGCTGGCTCGCTACTGGATGCCGGACGATATTTCGCGCGAATGCTATGAGTGTGCGGCGCGCTTCGGAGCCTTACGGCGCCGACATCACTGTAGAGTCTGCGGGCAGATATTCTGTTCACGTTGTTGCAGTCAACGAGTACCAGGTATTATGCGGAGGACTAATTGTCCATCAGTCATGTTAACAACTTGTAGAATATAATCAATGTCACTTAGTAAAATACAAGTTAACTTATCTTAGGATTTTATTTAGAACAAGGTAGTTGTAGCTTAATAGTGCTGGTTGGAGTGTTGTCAAAATTTTTCTCTTTATTATAGCTGTTTGATTGAATTTCTATCACACATAAATTCCTTCATGTGGAATTAAAGAAACAAAAGTAAGTTTCTGTTTAAAATGCGCATGTCATGTTTGCAGGTCAGATATTCGGCTGCGCGGGCGGGTTACGAGTATGTACATACTGTTGTAATGTGGTGCTCAGTTATCTACGTGAGAATGACGCTGCAGGCGACATCTCCCCTGATTTACGCACACTGCAAGAGAACTTACAGGTATGTTTTTATTTTTATTACATAATGACACAAGAAGGCAACCGAATGCGCCAAAATGATATAGAGATCGCTGCTCATAGTCATCCACAATTTTATGTGCTGTCTACCCTTGACCATATGTAGTTTATTAAAGTTAATACTGTTGTAAAACTGTTGTACTTTGTCTATACTAGTAATATAAAAAGGAAATATTTTATTGTTTACATAGATTATCCTAGTTGTTAGCTATATTATCATGAATTAACAGGCTTCATTAAAAAAGTTCTGCAGTTCCCTTGGTGTTGCTGATGTTGATATGTGTTAAATCAAATAATATCAAGCTATCCATTGCTCGTTTGCCTAAAAAAAAACATCCCTAGGTGAAGTTCCCCGACAACAAGGCAGCAGATAAGGGTGGGGACAACTTCATGTTCGCGCGACAGCAAGAGGAGCGCCCGGAGCCCCGCGCTGACACGGAGTCCCTGCATGATCTGATACGACAGCTCGCCTTCTCACTGCCGCTGCAACAGCACAGGTTCCCTAACTTCTGTACATTTCACTGCTCTTAAAATTCCCTCACTTTATTTCATGTTTGTTATTCTTGAGTCTACTCTGTGGAACAGTTTGACTATAACTGGTTTAATAGTATGTTTAAAATAAGAATATGCTTTTGCATTATTGAAACTCTAGATATTAGTGAACAAGAATTTAAAGTAAAAATCTTTTTTTTTTTTAAATTCAGTATTTATGACTCGATCGGGCCTAAAACGCCCTGGGCGGTCGCCTAAATACGCCCTGGGCGGTTTCCTAAATGCCCTAGTCTAAAGCCAGCTTTACTTGTATGTTATATTGTGTATATGGTGAGGTTTAACAAATATATATCTTGTGTCAGGTTTCGCCTAGTTAGATACAACAGCGTGTGGCGCGGCTGTGACGTCATGCAGTGGATTATGGACAACACCAGCAATAAAACAAGGTATGGACATATTACACACATTATAATCTTATCTAGGTAAATAAATATTACAAAACCTTTATTTCAAACTATAAAATAACAAATCATCAGAAAGAGATAGACTAATTTTGATTATTAAAAATCGTAACGAAATGCACGTTGTCCTGTTTGATGTTGTCTATATTTCTATACTTATATAATAAAAAGGAAAGGTTTGTGTTTTTGTATGTATTGAAATAACTCAAAAAATAATGGGCCGATTAAAAAAAAATCTTGCACCATTAAAAAGCATTAAGGGCAGTGACACAGACTATGTTTTTTGCTATGGTTTATTTTGAAGCGGACGAAGTCGTGAGCAAGATATTCTATATGTTGAAATGTGTAAAGTAGGCATTCCATAAAGAAAACTAGAGCACATAGTTGTCTGTGGTACGAGTGTTATACATTCCATAAAGAACAGTAGAGCACACAGTGAGGGTTGTGTGCAGGGCGCAGGCGGGGGCGACGTGCCAG
>NW_013525246.1:280286-282116 GCF_000836215.1 Papilio polytes | reverse complement strand
TTCTGAGTAAAATTAGTCACAAGACAGCAAGCTAATATACTCAGAATCGCGTCGTAGGAACTATAGTGGAGAAGACAGTAATTGTTTTCCCTTTACTTCTCTCTCTGATCTTCTCTCTTCTCCGATTTGCGAATGTACATGAAATAACTTAACCTAAGGCGCATGTGATACAACATCGTGTTTTAAAATACAGGTGGCGCCATCTAGTTTTGTACGTAAAAACTACTGGTTGCAGTAAATGTTTGTTACATTATTAATTTGTTGTATTTGTACTTAATTGTCCTTTTTGTTTTTTCAGAGAGCAAATCCTCGCCTTCTAGTGAAGAAGAGCATCCGATATTGGATCAAAGTGAAGGTTGGTTTACACTGGGATTTATCAAATTATCAAACGGACCTCTGACCATATGGTCAGAAGTCTCTTGAGGATGTATATACATCCGAATTTGCGTACTTTGCCTTTAATCAATAGAATAAACAGAAAGGAGATTTCCTCTACCTATGCGTCACATCCCCTACTAATCCATTCATTGTATGAAAAATGAAAGGGGAATAAAACATACTTATCCGAGGGCACACGGAATTACTTCCACTTCTGCGTCTTATGGTATTGCTGAAGCCAGTACATTCGTGCGACGATATTAAAGTACTAGCAATATTATTTTAATAGAAAACTGGAGGGTCTACGAAGATTTTTATTACATAATGTGGCAAATGAACAAGCGGCCTTCTGATTTTGCCAAAATAGCAAAGCGATCTGGTCATTGACGTCCTCAATGCAATTGAGGACGTCAATCAATTCAATTCAAGGAGTTGTTGTCTAGGAGACACATAAATAGTATATTTTCCCTTCTTATGCGTCTCCTCCACCGTCAAATCTAGTTTCCCTTCTTATCCTCTCCTTAAAATGGCTGAAAGGGAAAGATGGCCAAAATTAAGTCTGCACCACTATTAGACTACACAGAAATACTCACAATTGCCGCATATCTGGTCTTTTCGGAGACGTTAAAGCTCTAGCATTGTAAAGTACACAAAAGGGGGTCAACGAGGAATGTGTGGTGCAGGTGTGGAGAGCGTGTCGCTGTGCCGGCACGTGGAGCAGTCGGGGGCGGAGCACCTGGCGCTGCTGCTGCGGCAGTGCCTGGCGCGCGCCGCGCTGCCGCCCGCCTGGCTGCACGTGCTGCTGCCGCTCTGCCACCAGGCCGCAGACATCATCACCCCCGGTACCCTCCACGCACCTCTTTCTTCTTCTTTCGCTATACTTCTTATTAATATTATGAATGCGAAATTTTAGATGGATAGTCTGGAATACATAGGCTATTTACTTTTGTGTTTTATTTAATTCCACGATGTCAAGAATCACAGTATGTTTTTGTATAATTCTCCTTGTAATAAAAAGTCCTACACTTATATCACGCTTTAGGCTATACATTTTCACGCTATTAAACTTTGGGAGTAAGTGAGAAAAACCGTCTTTTAGAAAAGGGACAAAAGCTGACAACATCAAAGAAGCCATTTTATGGTAACGGTAATGGTTATCCAATGTTGGCTGTTGTTTTGTGCATTTAAGTTTTGACATTGGTAAACAACAAAAAAAAAATTTTGTAATGCGTATGAAGCCACACTGGAACATCTCGTTAATATTTTTGTATGTTAATATAGTGGCAACACTTTAGTGTAAATATATTTTCAGATATGTACAGCAATGACATCGACGTGCGTAATTACGTGCAAGTGAAGAAGGTGCCCGGAGGTTCCGCAGCCGACAGCTGCCTCGTGCAAGGTGTCGTGCTTACAAAGAACGTCGCACATAGGTACTCTCTCTCTCACTTT
>NW_013525246.1:279011-280272 GCF_000836215.1 Papilio polytes | reverse complement strand
TCTCTCTCTCTCTCTCTCTCTCTCTCTCTCTTATGTTTTCCATCTCTCTGTCCTTATCCCACTTACGTATAGTACCAAGTTTTCTAGAACGATCTATCTTATGTTCTATCGTTCTTACAGTCCAATTCACATTCCCATTATTATTTTCAAACTAAATTTTAAATAAAAATATTTTAAATTGGTCTCTCTTAGAAATCTATGCTATATATAAAGCTTAAACACTAATTTATTTGTTATAGGAATTTATCAATTATACCATATTTTCCTTTTTTTTAATAAAAAAATTTACATTTGCGAAAGGTTTTTTGCTTTTCACAATATAACTTAGAGGGTAAATCAATTGAAAAAAACCCTCTTACAAGATAGGGACAAAACTACAAACTAACAGCAGCAAAGATTGCCATGGTAACGGTAATTATTATTCAATGGTAATCTCTTCTGTCATTTGTGCATTAAAAGATTTATTTAAACAATAACATATTTTTTTATAAATTTACGGTGAATATGGAAGTTAGTCTATGATAACATTTCTGTATCCGGCTCGAAGGACCATAGTGTAAAGTAGTTTGGTGCAGGGGCATGCCGCAGCAGATCTCCAACCCGACAGTGCTGCTGCTGGACTGTTCCATCGCGTACCAGCGCGTCGAGGGCAAGCTCACCTCGCTGGAGCCACTCCTCATGCAGGTATACTCCTACACTCAAAGGATAGGTTGTAAAGTCTTAGAATAAAGAAAGGGGTATGCAGAATCCAGATTCAATAATTTCAGAGCTAGTAAACAAGTTCTTTTATAATAAATGTTTGATAAGGTAAAAGTTTATAAAAAAATTGCGGTAAGGTATAAAAAGTGGTAGGGTTCTAAAAAAATATTAGTCTATGTGTTCTTCTAGACTATCGTTTACATCTACCAAACATCGAAATCCGTTTAACCGTTTAGTCTACAAATTAGAGCTTAATGGATGTTTGTTAGAACAAACATCCATCCATCCATCTAAACTTTCACATCATGTTATAAATGTGAAATTTGAAATGAATTTGAATAGGGAATTTACTGTAAATGTAGAGAATATTTTGGAGGACAGTGGTATAGCCCGCTTTGGAAGCAATTCCGTGTTTCTTCTGTTGAGTGTGGTTCCGGAGGCCTAATTTTATTTAAGAGAAAAGGATGGAAAGGAAAAGTGGATTTGACGGTGAAGGAGACGCATAGGAAGGGGTAATATCCTGTTTATGTGCGTTTCCTCCTATGTTAATTAAGGGTAGGCA
>NW_013525246.1:275221-278627 GCF_000836215.1 Papilio polytes | reverse complement strand
CCGCGCGCTGCCTGCGCGCCGACCTCGTCGCCAGCGTCGATGCCAGGATCGCCACGCCCAGGCTGGGCACGGCCAACGACTTTTATGTTAAGAATTGTAAGTATTAACATTTTCTTTCTTCTAGGCTAGGCTTTCTCTCTTTAGGCTTTCTCTCTTACTCTCTTTAATACATTTTATTCATGTTTTCATGAAATGGCAAAACGACCGCTGCCCATAGACATACGCAACTTCAGATGCGTTACCTACCCTTAAATAACGGACGATGACGCATATAAAGAGGATATTTCCCCATGCTGTGCATCTCTTCCACCGCCAAATCCACTTTTCTTTGGTTGGAAAGGGAAAAAAACATAAATTAAACCTCCAGGACCGCACTTATCAGATGAAACGTGAAATTGCTCCCACTTGAGTCCGTCTGTGGAATTAAAAATGAAAAG
Organism: Papilio polytes; assembly: GCF_000836215.1. Taxonomy (NCBI): domain Eukaryota; kingdom Metazoa; phylum Arthropoda; class Insecta; order Lepidoptera; family Papilionidae; genus Papilio; species Papilio polytes. The sequence continues at coordinate 278,190 of NW_013525246.1, read as the reverse complement.
TAATTAGCCTATCCGTTCAGCAATTTAGACTATAAACTCTAACAAAAATCCATCCAAACTTTTGTATTTATAATAGTAAGAAGTAAGATATTTAAACCTAACTGAGCAAGAATGCTTTTTTGAACTTTGAGTTATAAAAAGTTTAGTTACTAAGGTTGTTTCGTAGATTTCCAAATGAAAAATCACACCAAGTTTCATTTACCTTCAATGTAAATTTGACCAGATATGACATATAAATATGTTACAGCGACTACCTATGACTTTTTAAACCATAAAGTCACGTCAAAAAGTCCAGATTTCTTTAAAGTGTAATAAACTGTTTAAGATTAATTTCAATATTCGCCACAAGTTGTTCTTTTACTGACTTAAACTAACTGTTGCCCGCGATTTCGTCCGCGTAAAATTAAAAAAATACAGCTTTTTAATGGTGGAAGAAATTTTTAGATCAGTCCTATAGTTTGTGAATTGTATAAATACAAACAAAAATATCTTTTCTCTTTACAATATTAGCATACATTAAAAGAAGCGAAGTCATTTGTAACAAATTTCAGTTTCAGGAAAAACTCTGATGGTCCTAGAAGGTTGTGCGGAGCCTCACCTCGGCTGCTGCATCCTGCTGCGAGGTGGCTCCCTGGCGGAGTTGGCGAGGGTCAAGAAGGTGGTCAGGTTCATGCTGCTGGCTTTCTACAACTGGAAGTTTGAGAAGGCCTTCCTCGCTGACATAGAGGCGGTACTTCCTGAACCTGGGATGTCTTTCGGTGAACCTGAAGCGAATGAAACGGATATACAAAGAGAGAGTGAGAGGCAAGAGAAAGAGAGTCTCTTTAGTGATGTTAAGGAAGACGATAAATCTATAGATTTGAAAAGTGAAAATGTAGATGTAATAGACGATATGGATGATTCTAATATTGAATTATTTACAAACAAAACAGATACAAAATCGGTTACAAGTGATGTATTAAATGAAGAAGTAAAGAACGTTAAAGAGGATGAAATGGTTCATGAAGTGAAATCTAGTCGGAAGACAGATGGTGATAAAAATTTAAGTTGCGGAGTACCGATTAGAGATTTCAGTGATCCGTTACGTGCGACTTTGTCTATGGATGATGAGGTGTTCTTGCCTAAAGAAGAAGCGGAGTTAAAAGCTGATTCTCATAGCGAAAGGTAGAATTTACTACACTATAATGACTTTGACTTGAATACATTTTTATTGATAATTGCTCGCAACTTCGTCTTTGTGGAATTAAAACTGTAGCCTATGTTTTTCAGTGATAACGTAGCTTTTTAATGGTGAAAGAATTTTTGAATTCGGTTCAGTAGTTTTTGAGTTATTTTAATACATAAAAAAAATACAAAACTTTCCTCTTTATAATATTAGTATAGACTAGTTTTAACCAGCGATCTGTCCGGTATTTATAAAGTACACTATATGTTCTTGACTACCCATTACTTGCTAGATCGAGATCCGTTCAATTTAGGCTACATCCATCCATTTGTAGATGGTGCACCGACGACGCGGTGTTGTCGATGTCCCCCAACATCGTGATCCCCGCGCCGCGCCTGCCGCTGCGCGCCCCGCCCGCGCCCGCGCACACGCCGCGCGCGCGCCGCCGCCCCGCCCCGCGCGCGCCGCGCTCGCACGTCGTGCTGCAGGTCGCGTCGCGCGCCTCCTCCGCACTGCACACCGTCGCCAGCCTTCTCTCTCACACACAATACACCACCTACAACTTTACGTGTGCATCCATCTCTTTCGCACACAATTTACCACCTACAACTAAAGTTCTGAATCCATATCTGTGCACACAGTGCAGCAAGTTCATTATACGTCTGCATTCATCCCTTTCACACAAAATTCAGCACATACAACCTATGTGTGCATCCATCTCTTTCCCACACAATCAGCACGTGCAACTATATGTCTGCATCCATCCCTTTCACACAAAATTCAGCACGTACAACCTATATGTGCATCCATCTCTTTCACACACAATCAGCACGTGTAACTAAACGTCTGCATCCATCTCTTTCACACAAAATTTTGCAAATACAATTAAAGTTCTGCATCTCTTGCTCTTACATTTCTCTTCTCTATAAAAATGCAAATGACTAGCACTAAACGTTTATTGTCTAATCACTAAAAAAAATCTTTCCTAACCTAAAACAAGTTATAAGGAAAGGACAAAAAGGGGAATATCCTCTTTATGTGCGTATTCTTATTCGATTAAAGGAAAGCAATGCTGGATGCGAGTGTCTATGGCCACTCGCTTGTTTGCGACCTTAAAAAAATCTACATTCAATTATATTTTCTTGCTTATATCATGTCTAATAAACTGTTTTATATTAAGAAGTGTCAAGTAAATTGAATCCTTAACAGTGTTGATATAAAGTTGTAAATATTTTAGGAACCCCATCCATTTATCAAGATGGCGATAAGTAGTCCCGCGGACGACCTGCGGTTACGATCTGCACTTGCCCATTACCGCGCTACCGGCGCTCGTGTCACTAACGGCACTCATAAACGTAAGTATTGTTAAAAATTAAATCAGTACTACACTGGAGGAGCACAACACTAGAACATCGGCGTATCCCATCCCTAATGATTTATTAATAGGTCTAATTGACAGCTGTCAATGTCATTCGGTATTAGAATAGCGCGCCATTCTGCCGACAGTTAGTTGAGTGTTGAAGTTAATTACGCTAGTTATAATTGTATTAATTTCGTAAAAGTATACAATTATGATGTTTTCATGCCTCATCCGCAAAAATAAATAATAAGTGTATTTTATTGGTAACATTTATTTACAATTGCAAATGTCAAAATTCAAATGCACAAATGACAACAAAGGCCAACATTAGATACCGATTACCGTTACATCTTTGATGTCAGCTTGTAGTTTTTGTCGCTTTCCCGCGTGGCTTTATTTATTTTTAACATAAAATGAAGCTTATAATTTTGTAAAATGTTTTAT
>NW_013525246.1:272238-274084 GCF_000836215.1 Papilio polytes | reverse complement strand
TCTGAGTGGCTCGGACCTAGTCTTGGGCTTAATCGGACATCTGCAAGTGCGCACCGTACTAGTACAATTGTGAAAACGTACTAGTACACACTTTTAGTACCCTTAGTACTACAGATTTGTGAGAACACAATAACATGTATAGAATATAAAGAGTGTTATATATTCACATCAAATAAGCAGGGTCAAACATATATTAGCGAAAACAAAAAGTTATAAATGATTTTATCCACTTTTGATTCTCATTACCGAAGGTGGATGCTTCAATCTGGTAAATATACAACCAAATCAAACAACGAAGAGGCGAACACTGATAAATTGTAGTGTACTAAAAGTGCCAAATGTCCGATTAACAGAAGCCGTTCGGGTTATTTTTAGTACAAGTAACAATACTTTTTAGTACATCGTACGTGTACTACCCAAGACTACTCGGACCCTACCCTATGGGTGACTAGGCTATAGTTAACCTTTAGTGGGTATGCCCCCATTATGGGGGGAGAGTCGCATCCCGCGTCACCCTGGGCGCGGAGTTGCATAAAGCATTCCCCTCGGGCAAAAAAAAAGCCCATAGTTAACCTGCACTGCGGTTTGTTATTTGGGCGATTTCAAAATGTATTTACCATTAAAAAACTAATTTATCACTGAGTAACAAATGCTATTTTTTATTGTATTTTAATTTCACGCAGACAACGTCGCGTGCAACAGCTAGTGATATATAAAATATGTTTTTTTATATATATATATAATAGGTAATTGTAGGTATATGTACATTGCAGGTTCGTGCACGGGGACGCGAGTGTGACCATAACCTGCAATACAATAGGACACAGCAATCTAGACAAGGACAAACAAGATCACTCCAGAGAGGTAAGATATACTTTTTTTTCTATTCTCAATATAGATATTCTAATAAGAATGTGACGTTTTTTGCAAAAATTTAGAAGTAAAAGGTTAGCGTGGTATGGACATGTTATGTGACGAGACGATGGGGACATAAACCAGAAAGGGTTAAGATTGAATGTGGATGGCTACAAAGGAAGAGGAAGATTGAAGAAAGTATGGATGGATTGTGTGAAAGATATGCTTAAGAAGGGAGTGGATTCAGATATGACTGATGGAGATGTATGGAAGAGCAGCACATACTGTGCCGACCCTCCATAAGGGATAAGGGCAAGTGGATGATGTATACTTATGTATAGTGGTTTATGTATACATTTAATGGAGAATTCCTATTTCTGATAGGCCGAAACGATGAGTCTTCCAAATCTTTAGAGAATGTCATCAAAATGTCAAAACAGCCAAAAAGTGACTTACGTTGTGTTATAACTTACGACGAAATGTATATAAATTGATAAAATAGTATATAACGTACGGGCGTATATGTCTAGTCTATGTATTTGTTAGTCTTTGACAAAGATGGTATGCAGATGCGTGTATGTTCACTATCTATACTTCTATAATGTTATGAAAAGGTTTTTTTTTTACTTTTGTATGTATTTGATTCACTTAAAAACTACTAGGCCGATTTTAAAAATTCTTTCACCATCAGAAAGGTAATTTATCTGTGAGTAACATAAGCTATGTTTTATTATTACTAATGTTTAGGACCTATTAATAAATAGCGTGTTTTTAGACGCCGGCGTTAAAAACTCACTAAACTTCACTTTTCTCGGCTTACGCTGCCTAAACCGTTAAAGATATATAAAAATGATGTATGAAAGAATTGTGGATCTCAAAAAGTTCTACAGAAAAGTCCACGATAGCATATCTTTAACGGTTTGCATCTTGCATCGGTAGATTTCTGTCATTACGTAGATTACTACTAAGTTAATACTTTTTGTAATATGTT
>NW_013525246.1:266167-271626 GCF_000836215.1 Papilio polytes | reverse complement strand
CTGCCCGCACCCGCTGCACGCGCACGCGCACGCCTTCCTCGCACGCCTCACTACCGCCTGCTTCAGGTAAGGGCCCCACATGGGAGTCCGTTTTTAACGGATACGACATATATATAAAAACTCTATTACAGTTATGCTCGCTTGTACAACCAACGTTCAATATGTATATATTGTAATTGTTTTCCCTGTGTACAAAGTGTAAATCTTACTAATATTATAAATGCGAAAGTTTAGATGGATGTATGGATGGATGTTTGTAAGCGTTTGTGGCCTAAACGGCTGAACGGATCTCTATGAAATTTGGCACAGGTTTAAAACATAGTCTGGAAGAACACATAGGCTACTTTTTATCCCGGGAATAGTTACGGTTCCCGTGGGATTCATTAATTTAGTTTTTTAATGTTTACCCGATTATTCTGCAACGTTTCAACATATCTTATTGAAATTTGGCACAGACATAAAACAAAGTCTGGAGTATACATGGGATAAGCTTTATCCCCGAGAAATGTCCGGTTCCCGAGGGATACGTAACTTTTTGTTATTTATATAGTTTGTATGTTTTCTAATACTACGCGGACGAAGTCGCAGGCAACGGCTCGTGAATAAATAAGTAAATAAATTTATACTCTATTCACACATAGGCACCGTATAACGTCCAACGGATCCGGCATTACTGGATCCGATGTGTGAACAGAAAACTACACGGATGGACGTTGTCGTGTTGTATTGTCGCATCACTCCCCCTCCTACACCCCGCACACAGCACCTATCCGTTAAAATTCAACGCTTAATATTTTTACTGTTCCGTGGTCCAGTATTCGATGACAAAACGGAATGTAATTTTTTTATAAAACGATATTTTTTTAATATATACAGATATCTGTGCCATGTGTGAAGTCGCTCATACTTACATACGCCATCGACGAAAAAAAAAACGTTCACGATAAAACGGAACAGTAAAACGGAGACATGTGTGAAAGCCGTAGCTCCACAAATCAACGCTAACGCATACTTTCTAATATAAACTATTGTAAACAGCTACTTATTTAGTTAGCGCGTGCAATCTTCAACTCTTTCTTTAGGTGGAATCGTGGACAATAGCTTAACAAACATAAAAGAACCAGTAATAAGAATATTTTTAATGTTGAAATTGAGAATTCCCACCCGCATATTCCCGAAACCATAAACACGTTAAGGGAACAAGAAAAAAAGGGTTCCTTCAATGTTCATCTTATACTTTATTAACTGACTAGCTGTTCCGGTGCGGCTTCATCCGCATGAAATTATAAAAAAAATATTTTATTGTTTACATTTGTCAAATTATCAACACCAAATGTCAAAATGACATGACATGATAAATCTTGACAATCTTGCTTCCTTGATGTTGGCAGCAACTTATGGTCTCTTTGCCACATTAGGGTTTTTATCCAAAAAATTTACCCCCTAAGTTTAATGGCGTGAAAATATATAGCCTAAAGCGTGACGTAAGTGTAGGGCTTTTTTTTAATATATACAAGAATATGCTGTAATTGCTGACATCTTGGCAACAATGAAGTGTGTGTTTACACTTTATTATAATAGTATAGATTGTGTGTCTTATTCTTTTTAGCATGAAATAACAGACAGTACAATATGATAATAAAACGTCATCTAACAGATTCTTATATAAAAACAATCATATTTGTGTGTATAGTATTTATTCTAATCTATACTAGTCTTGTCGACAACTTGCCCGCATGAAATTAAAATTTGAAAATAAGTAGCCTATGTGTTCTTCCAGATTATGTACATCTATGACAAATTTCATCGAAATCCGTTCAGTTTAATCTACAAACTCTAATAAACGTCCATCTAAACTATCGCACTAAAATTAGTAAGATTTGATCCAAGTTTAGCTTTTTTCAGAGTTATATTTTTTGTTATAGATACAGCAAGATATCAATGTATGACATCCAGTTTCCGCCGGAAGTGATCTCAATTAATTACGACACGAAGCGCATGCGCGACAACCTCATCGCGCAACTTAACGAACTTATGCTTAAAGGTACCTAAGTTACATTACTTCACTTCAGATATCTTTCTAAAGCTAAGATTAATATTTATTACGTCAAGTACTCATTAATTCATGATTAAATAACATTTACATAAAAATATAAAGGTTTAGTCCATATTTTTGCATTTTTAAACTTAGCATACTAAGTTGTAACTTATTAAACTATTTGGAATTCCTAGTTTGAAATTTAAAAAAAACGGGACTGAATTTGCTTTAAATACAATTTTTTATCTAAATTTAATCCGACTCGAAGGACCATATTAATATTTCAATTAAAAACTGCATCTAATAATGTTTTAACAGTTAACAGTCCGTAATATATTAAATGTGTTAATGTTCAGCGTGTATACTTGGCAGGGCACGAGACATTCAGTGGTGCGGGGGAAGGGGAGGAGAAGGAGCGGGAGTACTCCGCCTTCCGACACCATATGGATAATATCCACCTTGCGCTTACCTCTGCCAGCCTCCACGAACATGTTACACTCGCCAGTTAGTATCTCTCTCTCTCTCTTTCTCTCTCTATTCCTCTCTTGTTACCAACTATCTCTTACTCTTGTCTGAGATCAAGAATGAACTTCACTAGCCGATTGTCTAGTCTAGGTCTATGTCAGCTACGTTTAATACGGGTTTAAAAGTTTTTATATTTACTTTCAAATAGTTTAAAAAAATAAGTAACTTAAGTGATCTAGACTCTGTAACAAATATCAAAATCCGTTCAGCAGTTTAGGCTACAAATTCCATCCATCTAAAGTTTCGCTTTATAATATTAGTAAGATTTTCGAAGTCTCTAGAGGGAAGTGCCCCTCCTTGAAGATGACCTGAAGGTTACTCGAATGTGACCTCTAAAATCTATGTAATATATTTTCAACAATGAATTATGTTTTTATTTACTTTAATTATAATTTTTTGTACACTTTTAACTTTTAAATACCTGAAGTTTTATATACCGGGGTTATAAATCGCATTGGGCTACAATCGATTTTATTTTAATATGTTACCTTTGACTGATAATCTCCAAGTTAAAAAACAAAAAGCATATTACGAAAATAAAGTAGAACCTCGATAACATAAAAACCTCCAAAACTTTAAGAAATAATATGTTCTCCAAACAGAGCCCAAAACCTCTACAACATAGACCCTTGATAACTTAAAACCTCTATAACTTAAAACATTTTGTGTTTCCCTTGGACTTTAACTTATCGAGATTCTACTGTAATAAATACATCGTTTTGATTTTTTAACTATTTTTCCCTAAAACAGTAGAACCTCGATAAGTTAAAGTCCTCACGAAATATTTTAAGTTATAGAGGTTTTAAGTTATCAAGGGTCTATGTTGTAGAGGTTTTCGGCTCTGATGGGAGGGGAACATATTATTTTTTGAAGTTATAGAGGTTTTTAAGTTACCGAGGTCCTACTTTAGTAAAAAAACACAATAAAGAGTACATACATTTTGTAATTTGACTTTAAAAATCAGACTTTTAATGCTTTTTTAGGCGTAGTACGTAATTTATGGAATGTTTCTGATAACATAATAACTGGAGAGAGAATGCTCCGCGAGGCGCAGGACAAGTGGTCGAGTCCGCAAAATAAGAGTAAATTGCAACCAGAAAGCAACCGTAAGTACTACGACATAAAGTTCAAATTACAATAACATGAAAACTAACTTGTAAAATAAAAAAAAATATGCCCTATGTGTTTTTGTACATATTATAAATGTTTTTTTTCACATTTTGATTATTATAAATTGAAGACAGTAATTCTATAGGCTTTTTTTTTTAAATTTGAGACACTTTTTAATTATATTAGCACAAATGTTATTATAATTTTCTTTATAGAAGAAGATAAAGAAGCAGACGAGTGTAACGAAAATGCTGCAAATGATAGTTCAGGTAACATTTTTTATTATTTTTTTAAATAGCTGTTTTTTTTTAATTCACTAATATTTAATTCGAATATCGAGATTTGGAGTTACAAATACGTGACTGGAAATAAATATCCTTAACTATTGACGCTTCGTAATTGGCATATTTTATATTTTTTTAAAGACTGTGTTTCCATTTATGGTTTTAATTATTCAAGACTAGTTATCACACGCGGCTTATTCCGTGTGGAATTAAAACAAAAGTAAGTAGCCTATGTGTTCTTCCAGACAAATCTATGTTAAATTTCAATCTACAAACTCTAACAAACATCCATCCAACCATCCATCCATCCAAACTTCAGCATTTTTAACGTTACTAAGACTAACTAATTAACGTTATAAGATATAGGTAAATGGAAGTGACAAAGGGTATATAAAGAACATATATTATAGGTAATTATTTTTTTATTAGATTCTGTAGAAAACCTATAGTTTAGATTTTTATTATATATTAAGGTACTGAGGAGGATGAAGAGAAAGGGGACAAGAAAACTGTTAAACAGATTCTATCTCAACTTTTGTCCAGTAATCAACAAGCTAATCAGGTATTTAAACTTTAATTAACAAAAAAACTTTCTTAAATAATTTAGATAAGTTTGACAATTCATTTCAAATTTAGTAGGGATGGGTTGTGTAATCAGTCAGGAATCTTATCGAATATTGGGTTTTATTCTTATAGAAGTTGGAATCGATAGATTTATAGTTAAAACTTATGAAATAAAAAACACCGTTTTCTCAAATTAATAATGACTATAACAAATAATGAGAGTAAATAAATGTTTATTACTACTACAGCCGTATGTAATCAAATTAGATTTCGCTATTATTTCTGTCATCGCTAAATTTTCTACACTATAATCAATACTAGAATTGTCCTCTAAATTAGTTAATAAGAAAATAATAATTTTAGTTCAGTTCGATAATTTAAACCGAATATCCATAGTTCAAAATTGTTCGCTGCGTGTTTGTTTCGTCACTACAATACCTGTCTATTAAGTATGGCATTTGCCTTCATACAAATTGAATTCAATACTTCATATGCGTCATTTATCAAACTAATCTATCTTATTTAGACACACTATAATAACAATTTTTGTATAACGTAGTTTTAATATTTTAAATCTATCAAGTTAATTTATCCGACCCAAAAATATTATGTACGAAAAAAGCTTTATATTTATTCTAATAAAGTAATTTCAGATCCATTTTAAGCAAACTTTACTTTCAACTGTAAAAGTCAGAGATTTCTAAATTTTTTTAACCGACTTAAAAAAAAACAGGAAGTCGTCAATTCAATAGTGTTATGTATGTTCTTTGATATAAGTGATTCCTTGTTATCGGTCTCACATTTAAAATTAAAAACTACCCAGTAGTTTTTGAGTTTTTTCAAAAAATTTGGATATTTTTGACTTGAAGTCAGTTTTTGTAAGAATCCTTACAATTGTTAACTATAAAGCTGCATGCATTCAACTCGTGTACCTTTAA
>NW_013525246.1:263323-265990 GCF_000836215.1 Papilio polytes | reverse complement strand
GGGGGGGGTAGTACTCACTCGTTTGTTTACTATTTTTCATTAATGGTACGATACAATACAAAAGTCTTGAGTCATCCACAACTTTACCGCGTACTTCTCTAAAAAATAACAAATTGTACTATTGGACTTTTGGATGGCATTACTTCAATGTGAAATAAGAAAGATCCTCCAAAATTGAAGAAAGATAAAGTTAGACTTGTACTTTAAGGAATCTCGAAAAATACTCTTTTTTCTAGAAAAAACAACACTTAAGTGGTGGTAACTTTTTTATGTTTGTTAAGCTAAATTCTAAAGATTTTGAACATTTTGGGGTGGGATTAGAATTATGTTAATGACTGATCTTGAAATTAGTTTCCGACAGAGCCCTAATGAATTTTGTCAAAAATTTTGTTCCCAATAGTTTTATTACTGCAATCGTCCCAGTAAACATTATTAAGTGCTAGAAAAAGGGGTTTTAGAATACCAGGAAATCCGTCCATCTAAAATTGGTGAGAGAATTTTTCACCAATTATAAGAAATTTCTCTTTAATGTGTATATTACAGTACTCAAAATGAACAAGAAGATGGTGAAAATGCAACTGGTAAGGAGAAAAGTGATGGAGACAAGACAAAAACTAGCACAAAGTCCAACGAACATATAGAAGTACTACTAAAGGTTTGTTACCTCTGAAATTTATCTTAGATTATCCGTTGTTTGGTAGTTTTTTAGTTCAACAGATAACTATTCCTGAAACTACAAGACTGATACTAACCTGTTCTATATGTTTTTAAATTCGATAGTAGTATTTGTGTGGTAGTTTTGTAGTTCAATTGACTACTATTCCAGAAACTACGAAATAAAGGTTAACCTGTTCTGTATTTTTTACTTTTTCAATAGCAGTATTTGTGTTGTAGTTTTTTAGTTTATTAGTAATCATCCTTGTAGTTTTTTAGTTCATCAAAAGTGGTATCTCTTTAGAGCGGGCGCACACCTTTGACTAATCAATCGCGTAATTGTGCAATAGTCGATTGTTTCGCAGCCAAGTTTTGCGATAGTGTAGTAACAGATGCGCCTACGCTCTGAATAGTTTTTTAGTTCATTAACATTAGTATCTGTTAAGTAGTTTTTTAGTCTGTGTTCATGTATTGAGGGTAGTTTGTTATGTTAGGACGGTCTGGCGTGCCGCGTATACTTCGCGCTGCAGTTTCACTCGCTGCGACACGCGGTTCTAGCCGCGCCCGCAACAACCCCCACACCCGCGCCCACAGCCCCCACCACCTGCTCCTGTCACACCAAGGAGAAGGATGGTAAATATCTCCTGTAATAGGGCAAATGCAATAAACTTAATGAGTTATGACTTATCCTTGAAGTATTAGGTATCCCCCACTTAACAGGTGAAGAAGTCGGTCCAAAACTATGTTCTGTAGCTCGCGGCTTTATCCTTAAGAAGGCTCTAGAAAGTCTAGAAAAAACCCTAAAATTTACTGCTGTTACTTGTCATTTTTCATATAATCAGTGACAAGACAACAAAATGAAATAGTAGAAGTGTTACTATATAACCTAAACCTTTATGGTATACTGTAATGTCTAATACTTAAAACAAGTATAAGTTGATTAATTCCGTTCAGGTAAGAATGTGTGCTCTGTGGAGGAAGGGTTCATACGTTCTCTGGCGCAGTGCGTGCCGTGGGCAGCGCGCGGCGGCAAGTCGGGCTCCACCTTCTGCAAGACGGAAGGTCAGTGGCAGCACACCTCACTGGCTCAGGGGTTTAAGCATTTCACTTGTAATTCACAGCTCCTAGGTTTGAATCCTACTTCCGTAGGGTTTTCGTCCTCCAAATAACTATCATCCGTCATCTCAGTCATCACTCCCTTCTTGAACATGTCACCTTTCACGCAATCCATCTCTTTCTACCACACACATAACTAACGTTCTCCTTGTTACATGCAATTCATCCTTTCTCATAACATGCACATATTAACAATTTCCTCTTTATTTTTTTACAACTGGGGCTACTCATGTACCAATGACTTTTGAATTTCATATAATTTACCCTACGTTCTTACGGTGAAGGAAAACATCGTGATGTCTGCACATCTGCGAAGACATTCAAAGACATGTGAAGTCAACTAAGTGCAGCATGGTTGACTATGTTCTAGTCATCCCTTAGGCTAGGCTCCGAGGCCCTCAGTGGGGATATAGTGAGCTGATGTGTTGCAGACGACCGCTACGTGCTGAAGGAGATGACGAAGCCGGAATGGCAGCAGTTCTTGGAGTTCGCACCTCATTACTTTGCCTACGTGAACTCCTGCCGACTCAGCAACCAGCCCAGCTTACTAGGTAAGGAATTTTGTAATAGAATGTACAAACGCAGAAAACCGGTTTTAATTAATAAAATTTGCCTTCCTTCTAGAAATGAGCTAAACTTCGCCTCTTTTTACCAATAACCAATTTATTTATTAAGCAGTGAGTTGCGTAAACAATGGAATAATAATAAAGCAAGCGGCCACCTGAATCCACCGAAATGGAAAGCGACCGCTGCCCATAGACATCCGCAATTGCAGATGCGTTGCCTACTCTTCATTGACGGAGGAGGAGACGCACATAAAGAGAACATTTCCCCTTCCTATGCGTCTCCTCCACCGTCAAATCCACTTTTACTTATCATTCTTTCCTCTTAAGAAAA
>NW_013525246.1:241018-262068 GCF_000836215.1 Papilio polytes | reverse complement strand
CGGCGGTTCTGTGCCGCCTGCCGCAAGTACTTCCTGCAGTGTCCGGCGCACTGGGACCATCTCTACAACACGCAGTAGCACTCACACACGATGTAACTAAGGCAGCTTGCTTACTGAGGAGTCTGGTCACTCCCTTAGTGACCTTACTTACTTCTTTAGTGAACTTAGTCAATTTGGTGACTAAGTGAGCTCGGTCACTATGGGAACTTGGTAACTAGGTGAGCTTGGTCTCTAGGGAACTTGGTAACTAGGTAAACTCGGTCACTATGGGAACTTGGTTACTAGGTGAGCTTGATCACTAGGGCAACTTGGTAACTAGGTAAACTCGGTCACTATGGGAACTTGGTTACTACGTGAGCTTGATCACTAGGGGAACTTGGTTACTAGGTGAGCTCGGTCACTATGGGAACTTGGTAACTAGGTGAGCTTGGTCACTATAGGAACTTAGTCACTAGGGGAACTCGGTTACTAAGGGATATTGGTCACTGGGTGAGACTGGTCACTAAGACCGCCTTTTAGTGTAGATTTCAAATATGAACGGGTCTGTGTGCTTTTAGTTTATGTTTGATAAAAAAAAAAACACTTTTAATAACGACGTACTGTCTGTTAAATAAAACGAGGTTGACTTGTATAATGTTGTAAAGGAAAAAGTTTGATTTAGCGAAATTACTTATTCAACTAAAATTATTTAAGAAGTAAATAATGTTATTATTGGAGTTTATATTTTAAAAATATAATGTATAGAACCATTTTTTATTTGTATATTTCGTTATTCATGTTATGATCTGAATTTTAAGTATTATTATATACATTCCTAAATTATGAATAATGCCTTGTTTCATTTGAAATAAAACAAATATATTTATGGTTTTTTGTTTTATTTTTTACTTATTTTTTAATCTCTGGTTAGCCAAAGATTAAAAAAAACCATATAGAGGAGACATATAAGCGAAATTCCTTTAAAAATTCACCTAATTCTTACTAGCGTCAAATAACCAAAACAAACTAACGCTATTAATAAATAAAATAAATTAGTTTAAAGTCAAGCATTTCAAGAATAAAAAGCGCAACATATACATAGGTGTTTATATAGATAGGATGTTTTATTTTTATTTTTTTTAACTTTTTAACAATGATATCAATGTTTGAGATTTTCAAATAATAAATTTTGAATTAACTAATTGACTTATTGAGGTTTCTCGTACTTTTTATTATTAATTTCTTATATTTACTAAACTGTAGAAAGATACAGTACAAAGAAATTTTATGATTTGGATAAGAATATTAAAACGTGAATATTGAAATCTCAGGAAACGCGTGGTTTTAATTACTTTTTCAAGCAAAAATATAAAAGTGTAATATGGATGTACAGGGTGCTTTTAGCTATTTCAATTCATAAATGAGGCGAACGAAATTTTTACTTTTTGTCTTCATATATGTGTGAATATAGTGTGAATCGGCACTTATTGAGCTAGCACACATTTATCCTTCGACCGCTTCTTCACTTAGATTAAGTGGAATCGTGGTCAAGCGCTGGTTTATTTATGTTTAAAAAAATGTGTGCAGTTCAATACCAATTTACGATATTTTACATATCAATCAAACTAATCAACCCTATTCAAACTATAAATGTCGGCGTTTCTATCAGATTTTCGCAATTATACTTCATACTAATATTATAAAAGCGAAAATTTAGATGGATAGATGTTTATTAGACTTTGTAGCCTAAACCGCTGAACGGATTTCGATGAAATTTGGTATAGATGTAGGGGAAAGTCTGGAAGAACACATAGAATACTCACTTTTGTTCTTTGTTAATTCTACGCGGACGGAGTCGCGGGCGAAAGCTAGTAGAAAATAAACCAAAAAATTTATGACAGAAAAAATTGGGAAACTTCAATACAAAGGGTAATAAAATAAAAATACATGAGAGATTTTATTTTACGTATATTTCGATATTTATATACTACAAATACATCTTATTGTGACAATAAGTAAATAATATACAATCAAATTTTCACATTGGACATTCAAATATCCATCCGTCATATGGTTTACAATTTAATTTTTTTATGTACGAAAAATATACCACACTGCGGTCCGCTAGACACAAAAATATTCATAAAACTTTAATAAATATATAATATAGTGTTTTACATTGAAAATATCAAGAAATTAATAAGAAAATCTCCTATATTCATACAAGGAGCGACGCTATGCCTTCAGCTTACGTTTTTAAAATTCCTTTTAAATCTTTAAGTTCTTAACTTAAAGTTTAATTGAAATTTTTCAATAATTTCAATATTCAACATATATTGTCCTTTATTTTCATTTATTTAATAAAACACCAAACTAAAAAACAATATTAAACATAGAGCATAATTTAATTCAATTGAAACTTTTAGGGTCTACACCTGAGCGTAGAGTATTGCAGATTATCACATTATAAAGAGGAAAGATTTGTATTTCTCGATTTTTGTATGTATTGAAATTACTCAAAAACTACTGGACCGATTTCAAAAATTCTTGCACCATAAAAAGCTATGTTTTCACTATATAACATATAGTATATTTTAACAAGAGAAGTTGTCGCAAATAAAATTGTGCTTTACGCTATTGAAATAAGGTTTAATTTTACTTAGCACGTATTACCAAGAGAAAGAGTAAAAGTTCAAAATAAAATTAAACCTTACACCGATGGAATAAAACTCTATTTTATTTGCGATAATAATCTGCAATACTTGCTGGAATCTGTGTATGAACCCTCATACTATATACGCTGTGATGACGTCATCAGACGCCTCATGTATGAACTAAAATGACTCAAACTCAACAGTTCTTAGGTTTTATATTTTACAGAAGTTGATTTTTCTTCAACTACCGATTTTTCTTAAATGAACCATTACATATTAAAATTACTTTATTTCATTTACAATTTTACTTTCCAGCCAAAAAAATATTTGTGTTTTTTTAATAAATCAGAAGACATTGAGAAATGAATATATTACTTCGCCAATATTCTTGCTAAGTAGGAAATTACCGCTTCCTTCTGAATCAAAAATATGTACATATGTTTAAAAATAATCCAAAAATATGCATAAATCATGAATACGTCAATTTATAAAGCGGATAACCACGGGTAATTGTATATTTATAATTTATTTAAAAAATACATAGCTTCATTATTTTGCGGCGAATAATTCACAGTTTTTATATAATGTAAACGAGCTCCTGAATTCGCCAAAATGGCGAATCGACTACCCAGAGACATCCGCATACAAATGTGTTGTCTACATTTAACCGACGGAGACGCATAAAGAGGATATTTCCCTTCCCTATGCCTATCTAACGTCAAATCCACTTTCCATCCTTTTCTTATAAGAAAAGGATGGAAAGGGACTAAAATTATATTTTTAAATTCAAACACCACGAGGACGCATTATTTTTACATAATCTATGGCAAATAAAACGTCACTGTCAAATAAAATATTAAAATCAGCTCATTTAATTCCACACAAACAAGCTCCATTCAAACTGCGTACAAATTAAAAATGAACAATAAATATAAATAAAATACGATCACGTTAAAATTTTATAATAAATTACTTGTGATGACGAATATTGTAAAATGGAGGAACTCTTAAGTTATAAAAAACATAATTCCGCTAACTTAAGTTACATTTATCGACACGCCCCGACTTTTCAATATTTAAAACTTGCTGCAATGCTTATTTAAAACTGCAATATTTTAAACTTTTTAAATACCACTACAGTTTTTAGAGGTTATTGTTGACAGCTCTGAAATATTCCTTAATTTGTTAAATAATTAAAGCCATAATTACATTTTGCCTTATTTTTTAACTTTACGATTTTCCCACACGCCAATTAAAGTATCAATTATTCTCAAAACATTTTTTTACATCCATTATTGCCAAAAGTAACATCGTATTGTAATAATTTTTTAAACAGCATAATTATAATTTTATAAAATCATTGTGAAACGGAATGTTCCAGAGCTGTCAACCGTCACACAAAACGTTTGACAGATGGCAGACGTTTACCAGCAGTCAGATTGACTGCTGTCAATTTGACAGGTGGCGGACGTCAATTTGACAGAAGACGACTGAAGCAGACATATGACAGGTTACAGACGTCAGTTTCATAGCAGACAGTAGTTTAACAGCAGACGTCAGATTGACTGTGGCTGACGTCAATTTGACAGTTGTGGGACGTCAGTTTGACAGTTGTGGGACGTCAGTTTGACAGTTAGACGTCAGTTACGCGGGGTGCGGGGGCGATGGGGATCACGTGGGGTCCAGCCGCGAGCTCAGCGTGTTCAGCTGCTCCAAGCCGGCGAGCAACTCTCTGCAGATATACACAATATTATTTTATAATACAAATACAATAGTTACTATGAAAGTATAAAATATTAGTAATTATTTCATAAAGCCTATTTTCCTTACAGATAAATTACCTTTCTGGTGAATGAATTTTTAAAATCGGTCAAGTAGTTTTTGCGTGAATCAAATATATACAAAAATACAAATCTTTCCTCTTTATAATATTAGTATAGATATAGATAATTTTATTACTGCAATAACGTTATTTACTATATGTTATAAAATATTATTTTATTGCAATCTGTACTCGTTAATTTTTTTTAGTGTGAGGTCAATATTAAGAATGTTCTTATTTTAATCTTACTAATATTATAAATGCGAAAGTTTAGTTGGATGTTTGTTAGACTTTGTAGCCTAAACAGCTGAACGGATCTCAATGAAATTTGACATAAATGTAGAGGATAGTCCGAAAGAATACATAGGCTACACACTTTTGTTTTAATTGCACGCGGACAGTCGGTGGCGTAAGCAAGTATAAAATGATCAGAATGTATACCTGAGCGAGGTGTCCGCGAGGCGCGTGGCGCGGCGCAGGTCGGCGGCGGCCCCGGCCTGCGCCCCGCGCAGCGCCCGCGCCTCCGCCTGCGACGCGCGCAGCTGCTCCTGACACACGTATACCAAAATGTACAATTCCTGCAATAACCTCTATTGACTACAGATGGTGTATTGACTATGGATAGTGAATTGACTACGGATAGTGTATTGACTACGCGGGCAGTCAGTCGTATTCCAGCACTCGAGCGGAGCGGTTCAAGGTTACGGGCTTATCGTGTTTTCATTCTTATATTATTCTAACTCAATTGAGCTAGAATTAGACATACCAAATATGTAGAAAATATACGTGTTTATTCTAGTGCTCGTGGAACATTTAGAGAAAACCATGGGAGTAGTAGATACCTTTAATTTTTTGATTTCATTTTTCAGTTTCGACACAACTTCGAGGTCCGTACTTCGAGCCTGGAATTGAAACAGATAAGGATGAGTTTCACACATGTACAATTAAATACATATAGAATAATTTAGAAATCTGTCAATTAAATTTAAATTAAAATGTCTGCCTCCATCTCCTAGTTACCAATAACTTAATATACATATACACTAGAACCTCGATAAGTTAAAGTCCAAGGGAAACACAAAATATTTTAAGTTATAGAGGTTTTAAGTTATTAAAGTTCTATGTTGTTAAGGATTTGGGCTCTGATGGGAAGGGAACATATTATTTTTTGAAGTTAGAGAGGATTGTAAGTTACCGAGGTTTGAGTTATCGAGGTTTTACTGTATATTCTTTTTTTTAAGAATCCCGTTTGTTTTTTTTGGCGGTAACTTATACAATATTACTTACACTGACCTCGGCGAGCTGTATGTGTGTGGGCAGTGTGGGCAGTGTGGGCAGTGTGGGCAGTGCGGGGGCGGCGGCGCTGGCGGGTGCGGGGGACGCGCACACGTGGTCCCGCAGCGCGCGCTCCCGCTCGGCGAGCCTGGCGCGTGCGCTGGCCGCCTCCTCCTCCGCGCGGCACCGCCGGCTGCGCTCCGTGAATAACTCCGACCTAATATATCAATTTTTTTTTTATAATATAAGATGGCAAACGAGCAAGCGGCGACCTGAATCCACCGAAGGCGACCGCTGCCTATAAACACCCCGCAATTGCAGATGCGTTGCCTACCCTTAGTTGACGGAGGAGGATACGCACATAAAAATGACATTTCACCTTCCTATGCGTCACCTCCATCGTCAAATCCACCTTTCCTTCCCATCCTTTCCTGTTAAGAACAGGGTGGAAAGGAAAAGAGACCAAAATTAGGCCTCCGGCACCACACTTATCAGACGAAACGCGGAATTGCTTCCACTTCACGCCTGTTTTTTGTGTGGTCGTGGTATTGCTGGGGGCGAGCCGGCCCATTCGTGCGGAGATGTTAAAGCGGGCTCTCCCACTGTTAATACTTCTTACTAACATCATAAATGCGAAAGTTTAGATGGATGTTTGTTGGAGTTTGTAGCCTAAACTGTTGAACAGATTTCGATATTAGGCATAGAAGTAGAGGACATTCTGGAAGAACACATAGGCTACTTTTTTTTTATATTTCAACGCGGATGAAGTTTCGGGCGAAAGTTAAATTGTAAGGTGCTTGCCTTGCATATTTTTCATTCTTTGCAATTAACACGCTTTTAAAATATCTTGATAGCCCAAGGTCATATGCACGCTGTGCCCTTCCCCCCGCATCAAGCTACGCTATAGTTATATGAAAATCATAATACAAGTAACAAGGGACATAATACACAGTAATCATACATTGCAATGGCCTCAATATTCTATACTTCACAATTTTATAATTTGGACAATGCTGTTTAAATTAACTGAATGAATATTAAAATAAAATAAATTAAAACAATGAAATTTAATAAATAAGAATTATTACCAAATTGCATTGCCATTGCTTTTGCTTGCGACTTAAATTGTGCATAAAATTCTGTACAGGAAAAGTTGTATTTATAAAATTTCCTTACAAATCTACTAAGTTAAATAGATATGAGATACTAGATAACGCCCGCGGCTCTGTCCACATGGAAATTAAATAACTTAGTAAGCCTACATGCTCTTTCAGACTATGATTGACATCTTTGCCAAATTTCATTGAAATCCATTTAGTAATTTAGGTTAAAACTCTAATAAACATCCATCCGTCTCAACTTTCGTATTTATAATATTAGTAAGACACATTTTAAAAAAACAATTACATCAATAAGGAAGAGAAAGGTTTTACCTGGTTCTCTCCAGCTCGCTCATGATCTGCTGCAGCTGTTCATCCTGGTGTTCAGGCTCCGGGGATGTTCGGCCTGGGTGGACAGGCAGGAAGTCTGGCAGACGTTTTGATTCAGCACCTATGATATAACCATTATTTATATAACTGCTCAAAACTCTGTCGAAATGGTCATCTTCTTCCTACTCCTGTAGGGTTGGCGCAACAGGTTTTTGTTCTCTACACAACCATTATCAAATGTCATCTCAGTTATCACTCCCTTCTTGATCATGTCATCTTTTATGCAATCCATCTATCTTTCTAGGTATAACTCTGTCCAAGTGGTATTATAATAAATTTAATAAGTAGCTAATGTGCTATGCCACACTCTATCTACCTCGGTTCCAAACTACATCTAGATTTGTTAAGCTGTTTGATAAGCCGAAAATAATGTAGTCAGCTGCAACAAACTTTCACTCGCAAGTCTGTAGCCTATGTGAACTTCCAGACTTCCCTCTTTATTTATGCCAAATTTCGTTGAGATCTGTCCAATTGGTTTAGCTACAAACTCTATTATCCATCCATATAAACTTTCACATTTATAATATTAGTAAGATTAACAAACTTGAATAGATTTTCAGTTTCAAAAGATTAATGCACATACTTATCAATAGCATGAATTCATTGTCATTCTGACAATCAGACAGACAATCTGACATACACACAGATTTGTGCATACATACATTTAAAACCGAAGTTGTAAAAAATTAATTGAAGTTTCATTTTTCTATACAAATTTGGAGCTGACTGTATAAAATGTTTTTTAAAATGTGTCAACCATATATTATATTGAACAAAAGCAGTTTGATAGATATGTATATCTAAGAACTTTGCTCGAACAAATAATTAAAAAACCATCGAAATGTAAAATTAATTTGAAATCGGCCTTGTTAGAACAACAAATATGTAATGCGTAAATTAAAATAATCTATACTAATATTATAAAGAGGAGAGATTTGTATTTTTGTATGCATTGTATTGGCTCGGGGGCTACTGGGCCGATTTCAAATTCTTTCACCGTTGAAAAACAGCATTGTTTGTGAGTAAAATAGTCTAAGTTTCTTTATTATTTTTATATGCTATAAACTAAGCGACCAGTGGTTACACATAAATCTTGTGGGTTTCTGTACCACTTATAACGTCTCTTATTGTACTTTTAAATTTATGCTTTTGTCTAATAGATAAATAATAAAAGTAGCCTGAACTTATTCTATGAGGAAATAAATACTTCACACCTATTGTATGCTAATTTAAAATAGCTAGCATTGAAAATTATGGCTTTTGTATGTGCTTGTAATACTAAGTTACAATACATTTCTATCAGTTTATGGATCAATTAATTACCTTATGATTATTACTAAAATCAATTACTGTTTACCTGCATTTGGTGGTAAATCCAATGGAAATTGATTCCGGGGTGACATATTCCTTCTATCTGATGGGTTTACAG
Source organism: Papilio polytes (assembly GCF_000836215.1). NCBI lineage: Eukaryota > Metazoa > Arthropoda > Insecta > Lepidoptera > Papilionidae > Papilio > Papilio polytes. The sequence goes on along the minus strand of NW_013525246.1, from coordinate 253,419 downwards.
ACTCTGTGAGGTCTAGACTTAGATGCATAGGATGGTCAAGTGGAACAGGACCTGCAGCTTCTGCCCCTACCGGCAGGTCTAGTGGGATATTCCGGTTTGATGGTCCAGAGTCAGATGATGTTGATGCTCCCATATATGGATCGTAATCATAGCCTCTTCCAACATAATTGTTTTCATTCCTCCTCCCCAAGGATGACGATGATCCAGCATTAAAGTTAGTATTAAATGTAAAGTCCGGCAGATTGTCCAAGTCCAATGACATTGGTCCATTTGAATGTAAATACGCCTGTTCTACTAAGATGTGGTCTTGTACAAAGTCAGGTAGGGACGGCATCCCCAATGGCTCAGATGCCAAATTTGGTCTATGATAAAATGGTACATCAGCAGTCTCTGAGTAAAAATTATTCTTAGAATTTGAGTTCCCTACCACACTAAATGGTACATCCATAGAACTAGTTGAAGGTGCATTATCACTGAGGCGATGGCAGGCGCCCTCGCTTGATTTATCTTTGGTTTGATTATCATACTGACGATTTTTCTCTCGTCTGGAGTCCGAGTGTACGTCTACTTTAGTAGGCGAGTGTTGAACTGTGTTTGAGTAAACCTTAGGCCTTGCACCAGTGTGCTCGTATGTCGAGTTGCCCGGCAACGAAAGATCTCTCTTCAAGAAGTGCCGAAATGAAAACGGATTCTCTTCCTTACGCACGGCTCCGGTTGACTCTAAAAGAATTACATGTCTTAAAATATGTTACTTATTTGGCGAAACAAAAAACGAATCCGAAGAACACTTACTAGTTGAGGAACTTTTGGGCTTTGTGGGCGAGGAGTGGCCATTTTCTTGACTATTGTACTTTGCTTCTTCAATTCCTAGGTCTGGCTTTACATCATTTTGTTCATTTTCCTGATTGGAGTCTGCATCGTTTGAATTTTGTGGTGAATTTTTATTTGAAACACCGTCTTCGTCCTCCGCCATGATAATGAGAATGACAGTTGATACTAAATTAAGTTCGGAAACAACTCTACTAAGTTTTAATAAAATATTTTGACATTTCTTTGTGTGTGTGTGTGTTTTTTTCTAAATTAAAGTGGCAAAATTGTTGTTTTACTTTATATTTCTTGTTACAAGTTAAGTTTAAAACTAAATTAATAACAAAAAGAAAAACGTTAAATGATATCGAAGTAATTTATTGTTCGTTTTCCTACATTTTCGCTAATTACTTTTCCCCTACAGTATTTCGCTGCGCATAATTACTATAAGGTTCACAACTTAGAACTATAACATAAAGTTATTTCGATTCGTATACCATAACTGGCGTTGGCAATCTTTTTTTTCGTTTTAGGACAAGAGCATCTCAAGTAGTGGTTGAAGGTCGTATCGTAGCATCACAGAAATTCGAAATTTTCGTGGCTAAAACGTATTTTCGTCTTTATGCTTTTTTCAAGTATTCTTCTTATACGTGGTTACAATAAATAAATCTTTTAGAAACAGTAAGTAAGCGTACCATTTACGTAGAAGGTACAATTTGGGGTCGTGGCACCTCGTACTCGAATACGAGGAATAATTTTAAACTGATCACTTAATTAAGGAAAGTCGATAAATAAAAGATAATAAATTTTCTTTATATATTTTACTGTATCATACACCGTACATATCTTTTGAATAATAACTGTCCAATACAGTAATAACAGAAGAAAATTTTTTGTCAAATAAATAACACAAAATAAATTCGTTAACAATAAATGCATTATTTTTATTTAATTTAGTTAAGGATTAATTTATACAAAAATAGTGTTATACGCGTAATAGCATAAAGCGTCACACAATTTGTTTTAAAATGGAAAAAATATATTAGTCACTTATATTATTGAGTTTTTTCATCTGAGTAATCTGTGAAAATAATTAACAGGTTGCAAAAATTTACATTGAGATGATCAGCTGTTGTCTGTAACACTTTATTAAGAAAACTAAGATGGCGTTGAAAATACATCTGCAATGGAATATGAAAAAATGGTAACATCTTTTTAACTGTTAGATGTGTTTGTATTGTAGATATTACCACTACAATTATTCAAAATCTACTTTCGTAGATGTAGTCAATCACCTTAATTCGATGCACTGTTAAATATTTTTTAATTTGGCACTGATTTAAGGTTGAAACTCATAAAAACATTTATTTTATACATATAAAATATCAAAAATAATAGAATGTGCACTTTTAATAAAAAGAGTCCTTTATCATGTTGAAATTTCCAGTAAAAATTAAATCGAATTATGTTTCATCAAGTTTTTTTTTAACAAAACAGATAATAAATATCAAAGAGTATGGCACAGATCGTTGTTTCAGTGACAGCTATCAATCAAATTATATATTTTTTTACAATAACTACCATACATGTTTTATAAATAAATTGAGCTATATCCAATCGCTAATTAATATACTTTATAGTAGAAATCCACTGCTTTAACAGTTGTATTAATTCATATTACTATCTTTGATGAACCAGAGACAATATGAATACATCTGTCATCCCAGTACAGTATGGTTACATTAAGCGGTACACATAGTCAAAACGATTAATGATTAGTTAATCTAAGAGGGGAATTTACAATATTCATCTGAAAATATTTAAATGTAGAAAGAGATAGCTACAATCTCAATTAGAATATATAGGTAAAGGTCTACTTCACAAATTTATATTTGGGCCATTTTTATACATTTTTTTGAATAATCACAAAACATTAAAATTATAACGACGGAAGAAAAATTTGAAAATAACATAAAATCAGTCTTTGGGAGTTAAAGGAAGAACAAGACAGCCAAAAAAAATTACAAGAATATTTTTTACACTACGATTACTTTTTATATTAATTCTGAAAACCATAAGCTACAATTATGATACTTTGACAACCATAGACAATTACTTTATTACATTATTTCCTTTATATCTTACTTTCTAAATCATGTAATCCTATAATACATTCAAATTATTGCACCAAAAAATGAGAAGATAAATTACAAATGAATTATAATCAATTTTAGAGCCACCACATTTGTATATGTGAACACCAACACTACAAAAAAAAACTTTTCTTTTACAGTATACAAGTGTCTCATAGTGATGTCTTGTTCTCCGTTGAGACACTTGTATACATATTTCTATCTCTTTCATTCCCGTTGACAAAACAAATACATTACATAGATAATAGACCAGCACAGTTCACATGTGTGAAGCAGATCAGTAAACCGGCTCACGGATCAGCGAATCACCGCGCATGAGACTATGGCTCCCATAATTATAGTACAAGTTGAGCCGATCAGCCAAGTTCAGCCGAATTTAGTTGAGCTGCGGCTCAACACATCAAGGCCGTGAGCTGATATTTCTGAGCTGATTTATATTAATGTCATTGAAGTTACATAGTTACAAATTATTCACAGCAAAATAGAATGCGCCAAAAAATCCTTTTACATAAGGAAATAATTATAATTGATTATATTCAGATAAACTTCTACATACAAGAACTGATAACAGAAAAATTGCGATGCGATAAGCGAAATCGTCGACCTTGGTTTTATCACTTAATAAGAAAAAAACTCTCTAAAAATTAGTCCAAATTATTTCACACTTTTGTATGTTACTAATAAATGACATTAGAATAAACATGTAATTAATTTTTGCAAAAATTCTTTGTTGTAAAAGATTTTTTAATCTCATACTCTTTGCAAAACTTTATCTATGTTGTTATTTTGATATAATTATTTAATTTATTACATAAATTTACAAATAATTAATTTAGTATCCAAGTCATAAGAGTAAGGCTTTTTTATATATCAAAATGCAATGTACAGTTATGGACAAAAGAGAAACACAAAATGTTTTTTCAAATTTTTTTGCCATGAATTTTTTTAACCGAAATAGGAACACTTACAGATTAAACTATATAAGTAACTAGCTGTTCCCGTGCGACTTTATCCGCATGAAATTATGAAAATTTTATTGTTTACATTTGTGACATATGTTGACAACCTTGCTTTCTTGATGTTGGCAGCAACTTATGGTCTTTTTCTCACATTAGGGTTTTTATCTAAAATATTTACCTCCTAAGCTTGATATTGTGAAAATATATAGGCTAAAGCGTGACGTAAGTGTAGGGCTTTTTATTAAAGAAAGAATAATTCCAAAATATGCTGTAATTGCTGACATCTAAGGCAACAAAGAAGTGTGTGTTTACGCTTCATTATAATAGTATAGATAGATACAGATATTTTAAATAAAACATTAATAACAGAAAAAGATGCTTATAACCTTTATATCTCGCAGTGTACAGTTTATCTAGTGATTATCTTCTATGGCCGATAACATGATAACAGCCGAATTGGTACTAAAACGATTTTCATACAAAAGCCTTATCAACGATCCATCTCTATTTAGATTGTGTGGAGTTACCGGAAAATCGTGCAATCCGTCCGTTTGCAATTTACCCTGAAAAATTGCGTATTTTGACAATTTACAAAATCAAAAAATTACATTTTGTTTGCAGTTAAAAAGACAAATGATGACAATGTTACCAAAAAAATAGCAACATTACGAATTGCTGTAACAACGTCACTGTGACTGTTTTCGGTTTGAAATAGACCAATCAGCCTAGGTAAATTACAAACTGGCGGTGTTCACAATCTGCCGGTGACATGACGGTAAACCAATTGAATTGTTAACTAGAAAATTGTCGTGTTTATATCGCGTGGGTAAGTTTGTGTAACAAAAGAATTATAACACGAAGTTTGTTCTCGTAATTTTATTAAATGGAATTCCGAATAAAACGTATGAACTTAAAAATTCTTTAGCTATTAAAAAGCTATGTTGTCACTGAGTAACATATGCTTTTTATATTTTTTTTAATTCCATGAGAACGAAGTCCCGAACTAATTCTTAAATAATATTTAACATTGTAGAGCTATTAACTTCCCAAAAGAAGAAAGTACACAATTCGTCTGTTTTTATTTTTTGTTTTTTTTTTCCACATGTTTACAAAGTATTCGAACAAACAAAATTCCTTTGGCAACGAACGTGTCGGATAACTTCATCACATTTATTGCAGAGCCGAATGTTTTTTTTTAAATTTTGTTTTTAAAACTTTGGAGAGTGTCCAAGGTATTTCGTACGGCTCGTAAAATGTTTTCACATATACCGGGATGATGGAAACGTTTACATACACGATGTTTAGTGAGATTTTATACTCATAGTTAGATTAATGGTTCAATGCATTCTCTAGTTCAGATTTTTTTTTAATAAACTTTGGGTTCTAAAAAATGTGTATAAATAAATTCATTCTATGGTCATTGTTCATTAAAAATAAATGAATCGAAGTTCACAGCATAAATAGATCGTTGAATACCTTTTATAAACAAAATATTACCATTACGTTTAAAAATATAGCGTATTGTTTAAATTTATCAAAATGCATAGTATTTGTAAAGAATAGAGGTGACATTCATGGGTGTCTGTTTATCTTGTTAAGGTCTACACATACCGGGGCGTAGAGTAGATTTTATTGCAAATAAAATTAAGCCATATTCCAATGTCACAAGGATTAATTTTAATTTGCACATCTTTTTACACTTGATAATAAGCTAAGACGTTTAAAGTAAAATAATCCATATTCCAAACAGATAAAACTCAATTTTAATTGCTATAAAAATGTACTCGCCTCTACTCTCCGGCCTGTGTAAACAGACTTCTATCGTCCACATAGTAATCTAGATTTTCGACTGATATTTGGTGTTATCAGCGAATATTAATCTTAAATATGAACCCCAGAAAGTGTCACAGGCTCTATTCCCAAACTACTATACATACTGCACGACATGCACAAATACTAAAAAAACATATTGTGATCTCTTTCAATCACTACGAAAAAAAAGAGATAGTATGTCTATATAATTTTGTTTCAGTTCAAGTGGTCGATATAAAATGCTTCCATTTTAAAGCCTTTGAACAATCAGTAATACGTTACAAAATTAATAAAATAATACATAAGTGACTATAATAGCCCGATAGCGTAGGATCAGTCCCATTTGGCAGTGGTTGCCAATCTTCAACTAGGTCATGGTTTTTGAATTATTCCACTACGCAACTTTGTGCGGTAAACAAAATTTACCAAATAAACTGAACTTTAAAAAAGTCACATATTCCTATAATTTCGAAATCAAGATTATATTCAATAAAAATTTTCAAGTTTTAAAATAACTATTACTAGCTGTTGTTAGCGATCTCGTCTGCGTGTAATTAAAAAAGCAATAAAATTAGCCTATGTTACTCACTGATAACGTAGCTTTGTAAAGGTGAAATAATTTTTGAAATCGGTCCAGTAGTTTTTGAGTTATTTTAAAACATACAAAAACCAAAAAATACAAATCTTTCCTCTTTATGATAGTAGTATAGATAAGACAATCTTAGCAAAATAACATTATTAATTTGTTTGTAATTACCTAAATTAAGTGAATTTTATTTGTATATCGATGTCATTATTATAAGTAAATTAAAAACGTATTCAAACAAAATAATCTTTGACACGTAAAAAACATTTTGATTGAAGCATAATAAATAAATTTCTTATGCGATTTCCGTAATTTATCAAAGATTCGTATCACATGTGAAATTAAAAACACGTAACTTTGTAGCTAACAACTATCAACAATTAACTTAAGTTATTCGTTTTCATACTTTGGTCGACGATTCCGCAAAAATTACAATTACAACTCACCTATTCACACTTTACTTCGTTTCACAAATAATTAAAAATTGTTATTTCTGAAAAACAAAATTAATTTCGCTACAATAAATAAATGCATGTATCCGAACTGAACGAATGACACATTCTGACAACCGGAGCTGTCAAAGTTTGCAACTTGTCAACCGACGCTTGTCGAGCTGTCAGTTAATCCTCTTGGAGGTTACATAAACTTAATATCACAGGAAAGTGAACTTAATCACTTCACACGTAGGTTTCATAATAGCAGGTGGCGAGGCACCCGGGGGCCGTGCACTAGCTGATCCTCTCCGAGGTACTGTCGAGTTCCGTGCCCCGGGCCGAGGGCTAGCTGATCGAGGAACTGCTGGAACTCGACAGCGTATCTCGGCCGAGTTCCGCCGCCATTATCGCGATGGTCAGTTCCTTGCGGGCCTTCTGGACCACCCACACCATTAGCGTTATCCCGATTAGTATCTGAAAGTTGAGAAAGGAATATTTTATATCGTATTTTGATCAAAACGATTGCCATTAAATTTTATAATTTTTTTCTTTTTAAATACACTAAATTGAAACGGGTAGTAAATCAAGGGAAAAATAAAGAAAAAAAATAAACAGTCTATTGGGTATGGAAGAGAAGGGTTAAACAATCCCCTAGTTATCTTCTATTCTTCTCCTTTCTTCTCCTATAGTTATCTTCTACGAATTCGCATCTAACTAAGGAATTAATTGGATATTAATTAAGAAACCTCCACTAAGGGCTTCTCGTAATTACTATTATATACTCTGCATAATCACGAAAAAAAAAATTCAGTTTAACAAAAAGGTCACGGCAACGCCTTTGTTCTAACTGAGATTCTAATTGGATGCCTGCCAATAATAGAAGGTCCAGTGTCATCCAAACATTAGAGCGTTACTCAAAATACTTGATATCTTATTTATACTAACATTATAAAGAGGAAAGATTTGTATTTTTGTATGTATTCGATTCACGTAAAAACTACTTGACCGATTTTAAAAATTCATTCACCATTAGAAAGGTAATTTAACCGTGAGTAACATAGACTACGTTTTAAATTCCACGCGGGCGTAACGGGCAACAACTAGGATCCAGATAAAATGTCGGACTCCTTAACGTTTCTGAGTGCAGTTAGAGGCATAATTGATTTTACGCAATAGTAGAAATTATAAACAATATTGCATTCAGTTTATCATAACACAATAGAGTATTCTTGTACATTAACCTGATAAAGTACGATTGCGTCGCACATGGAGCAATATCAACTCAATTTCATATCAGATTATTGCTTTAATCAAAGTAATTAGAGCATAGTCCTTTATGAACTCGTTTGATTACTTTAGCATTAATAACAGCTATATGATAACGTAGACCTAGAAAGAGGTGGATTGCGTGAAAGGTGACATGATCAAAAAGGGTGTGATGACTGAGATGACGTATGATAGAGTTATTTGGAGGACAGAAACCTGTACCTCCGACCCTACGGAAGTAGTATAAGGAGGATGATGATTATGAATAGCTACATGATAGATATTATTGTAAAAGATGTGTGTAATATTTTTTTTTATAACATAAGGTGGCAAACTAGCAAGCGGCCACCTGAATCCACCCAAATGGCGAAGCAGATGCGTTGCCTATCCTTATCCGACGAAGTAAGAGACGTATATAAAGAGGACATTGTCCCTTCCTATGCATCTCCTCCGTCAAATTAACTTCAACTTCCCATCCTCTCCTTATAAGAAAAGGGTGGAAAACAGAAAGGGACTTAAATCATCAGACGAAACACGGAATTGCTTCCATTTCACGCCTGTATTCTGTGGTCGTGGTACTACACCGGGCGTGCCGGCCCTGCTGTGGTAAGATGTTAACTTTTATTTCGTACACCACAAAAATAATATAACACAAATATTTAAATGCTTCATCATCATCACCAGCTCACTATACATCCCCACCAAGGGGCTCGGAGCCTACCCTAATATGGAGTGACTAGGCCGTAGTCAACCACGCTGGCCAAGTGCGGGTTGGTTGAATTTAAATGCTTAATCAAGCTATAATATTAAGAAGGACTGTGTTATAAACAATAACAAACAAAATCTGCTTTGTCTTCTAAAACATAGGCCAGATTTCATAAATTGTTTAACTCCAAGAAGACCTTTTAGAAGGCCTTTTGGGAGGAAAAGTCCCTCTTTTAAATACTAAAACAAATGACGGTTTGGCGGTCAACCGTCTATAAAGAATAAATTTAACAATAAGCTATTTTAAAATAAATGTAAACACACGTGAGGTATTGAATGCGATTCCGAAGGTCGTCATGGCGTTGTGTTACAAATCTATTAGACACGGCGTTCAAGTTTTGTTACTAAGGTATACCGTCAGTTTCCCCAATAGGTAAATATATTCATCTCAATTATATCGGAGAGAATGACAGAGATAACGAGCGAGTTGAACAAACGTTTTGTCAACGTCTGTTACGGATAAATGTGGCGTTAAATTGTGTAAAAAAAAAACTTTAAAACAAATAATACTTACTGATGAGTGTATTCAATTTTCTTTCGTTTTTTTTATTTATAAGATGGCAAACGAGCAACCGGCAACCTGAATTAGCTTAAATAACGAAGTGACGTGACCTATAGTCATCGACGACGACTTTAATCTACTTATTTATTTATTCCCAACCGTCACCTTGTTCTGGCGCCACGCAGGAATAGATGAGAATAAAAAGTTTCATCCATCCCACCTTTTGCGATAGGGGACGGTTGAAACTTATTTATTTTCATAACGGTTCCATCTGTCACCTTATTTGTGATAGTGGGACTAAAAGTTGAGATGGATGAAAGATTTTATTCTCACGTGGGGACAGAGCGGGGTGACGTTTGGCAGTAATACAAAAAGAGGACCCTTCGTATGCGAATTTGGCATACAACATATAGACAACATACTTTTGTTTTTTTATTCCATGCGGACGGAGTCTGTTACGAAAGCTAGTGTTTTCATAAATTTACGTAAAACGACATGAAATACATAAAGAGCATTTACATAAAGGTATTGTATGGCTTCGATCGTAGAGTCGTTATTTATTGTATAACCTAACACCATATATTTACTGCGTAATTGAAACCAATAGAAAAAATATAGTAAACAAGATTAGAATGCAAGATAAAAACAATCCAATTATATGCTTTAAAAATCGCTTTTTAATAAAAATAACAAAATTATTTCGATTTAAAAAATACCACGGGATTTTACTAATCTTACTTCTTACTAATGTTTTAAATTCTATAGTTTAGATGGATAGATGTTTGTTAGAGTTTGTAGCCTAAACTGCTGAACGGATCTTGATAAAATTTGGCGTAGACGTAGGGAATAGTCTGAAAGAACACATAGGCTATTCACTTTTTTTTTAATTCCACGAGTACAGAGTCGCGGGCGACAGCTAGTCTACCATACTTTGAACACAACACAATTCTTTTACACTAAAAAGTGTGTTGTGTTTAAAGTGCATTTTAATATGCATTATAATGGCCTTTTTTAGTTGCATAGTCTCATTTAATTGTCACACATAGAAGACTATACAGCAATTCATGTCGCAATGATACAATGAGGCTCTTTGCATGAAGTTTTGAGGACAAGAGGCCTTACTGTCATACTAGAGGCCGCGTGAAGGCTTCCCGCATGACTGAAGCTACTGTTGGAATTCATTTCCGAGTTTTACTGTGTAATACTTGACAAGGGTGCAAGATATGAAACTAAACTATCGCACAACTTTTTAGTCTCGCTTTGATATGAGCTAATATGGAGGTGCTGCGTACTCGATTTTTAGTTATGTAACTAAACAGTTGAAAACTGCGAAACAATCGACAATCGCACAAAAGTTATGCGATAGTTTTGTCAAATTGCGCCCGCTCTTATACTGTTATCCCAGTCATCAATTTTTCAGAGTCAAGAATAATGTTTTTGACAATTATTTAAGAGTATTCCTGAAGTAATTATTTCATCTAGTTTAAAACAATTTTTTATAAAAATATATTTTGATATACATTTTTGTAAGGATAAAGGATAACAGAATGTTTTACGTGAATATCCTTAAGAGCGTCAAAGAGGTAAAATTTCAATGTTTTCATCTTATTTATAACTAACTGTTGCTGACGACTTCGCCCGCAAGAAATTAAAAATAACAAAAAAACTTAGCCTATGTTACTTATTGATAAATTACCTTTCTAACGGTGAGAGAATTTAAAAAATCGGCCAAGTAGTTTTTAGGATATTTCAGTACATAAAAAATACAAATCTTTCCTCTTTATAATATTAGTATAGGCTACGATATGAACAATGAAAGCTATTTTTTTGATGTTTAAACATTCAATTGCTTACGAATTTTGATTATCATTACGATAATCGTATACCATTTCATTAAGTTACGAATTTCTTGAATTCGATGTTAAAGTCGATGTTCAATAAAATATTAAATGAATTATGAATTGTAAGGAAATACCACTGAACGCACGCAACCATATACCAGTCACAGATAAAGGCAACAACACATTAGAGTGGATATTATACATTTTTAAACGCTTTAAACTAAATCACGACTTAACATAGCGCTCGTAACCTAGTGCGAAAACCCGACACCTTTATTGTTTTCACATTCATAAATCTATCCATACATATGTGAGGTGCTCTTAATACCGCTCTTTTTGATTATTTCATCAATTTTGACGGAATAAGTCCGCTTGGAATGACTATAACAAACAATACCATTTACAAATGAATGATTTCCGGTGTAGGGACCGGAAGGTCTCACGCAAGTTTAAACAGTTTTACTACCACTCACTTTAACTAACACGAATTGTATAAAGAACTTTGGAAAGGTAAATGTTAGTTACATTTTCGTACCTTGCCTGATAATAACAATATATTTTTTGTTTTTTTTTTTTATTATCTGCAATCAGTCTTTTAGCAAATGTGAGGAACGATTAAGTTATCAGAATATTTTCTCCATCGAGAAACTTCTTTTACAGAAGATCCGAAAGGATCTATTTGTTACATAATTGTGGCCCTTTTGAGTCTCCTTCTGTGACCACATTTGGGTAAGACTGCAACCATAATAACAATCTAAATTAAATATTCAATACGTTATGTATATGTGAATTTGAGACTTTTTGTCGAAAAATGTGTAGTTTAATAAGTGTAAGTGTACTGTACGCGAACGTGTTGCACTCTAGTGTGTCAATACCTTTAGTTGACTTCCTTCATCGATAATGAATTCAAAAGGTTTACGTGCGTACTCGCTACCGTCTGATAACGGGAATTACAATTGTTAGTACAATATCGCACAGAATCACGGACTTTGTACAACTATAGTATAGCTTTTGCCAGTGACTTCGTTCGCGCCGAATTAAAAAAACTCAGTAACTATCAGTACCATCTGTGCCAAATTTCATCGAGATCTTTTACGCCGTTTTATATATACGTTGTAACATACATCTATCGCAATTTTCGAATTATATCGTCTTCCCCAACATAAGGTATACATTTGCACAAAACACTTACAATGGACGTTAGAATTAAAATCCTAAAAGTACTGAAAAAATCGCGTTCGAATCTGGACATTGCATTTTAAACATTGCTTGGGGG
>NW_013525246.1:210432-240999 GCF_000836215.1 Papilio polytes | reverse complement strand
CAAACAGGGATACGTGATGATGTAATTTGCAGTCCTGTGGCGCCTCTTTCTCCCTGAGCGGTCGCCAGTACTGCATTGAAACTAAGACACATAGCAACAGACAACTCTATCTACCAGCGGTCTCTACCATGCAATAGGGTAACTAACGCTTAACGAATGTAAGTCATAAAAAAAATTATTAAAAAAATCGGACTTGTATCAGTGGATTAAAATGTAATTAGACAAATGTTTTTATAATTAATTTAGTTAACAGCCCTATTCAAACGAGGTCAGACTTAATTATTATTAATTAAGAGTAATCAATCCGTAGAACATTCGAGATATCTTTGGAAATTAATCCGCGGCGTCATTATTTAAAGTGCTTTTAATATGGAGGTCAAAATATTATTGCATCAAGGAAATTAAGTAGGCGTGCATTTATGTTATCGCGGGATTTCCCCGTATGTCGCCACTCGTTTTTTTTTTAAATTGATAGCGTTTTATGTGCCGTGTACCTTAGCGTTTGCCATTCTGCCAGAACGGCCATGGCTCATTGTGCTTAAGTAAGCCAATGAATCGTAATTGAGTCGACACGGAGTGGCAAAGGTCTTGTGACGTCATTCGTCACGTTGTCGACTGTCGATATAATACAGTACCTACGACGTAAGCTACTAAAATTGATAAAACGGTTAGGGTTTAATCCTGGTATAGATCTCATCAGGGGGGGGGGTAGCTCATCCCCCCTTGAGATGTAAATTGTACAATAAATATTAAAAGGCATTTGAAATCGAAATAAAACGATTCTACAATCCCTAGAAACGTAAATAACTCAAAAACGTTTTTTTTTTACAGCATTGTCTTTACAATAAAAAAAGATTTTACTGGTTCTTTCTGGTACAAAGTTAATCTTTTTTAGTATAACACAGGCGATACACAGAGACAGATAGAAAAAATCATTTATTATTTTATTTGTACCATTTTGATAAAATAAATATTTACATTATACCGACTGATAGCATCAAAACAAAGTTCCAAATATAGAATCTATTTACGGAGCTTCTGTGAAACGGCTCGTTTCAATCAGATTGTTCGTGTTATATTTAACCAGTGTAAGTGGCCTTTAAATGTCACTCGAACGTGAGGAAGGTTTCATCAGAAATGTTTGCTATTTGAAAATTTCCACTAACAATGTATTAAAAATTCTATTTACAATTTAAAATTACAATCTTCAAATACGTACCAGTTTTGCTAGTAAAAGTTTAAAACTAACCTAACCTTTATTGAATAAATATACTCGAAAACATCGAATAAATCGTTACTTGTCTTTACTAATATTATAAAGAGGAAAAATTTGTACTTATGTATGTATTGAAATAAGTCAAAAACTACTGAACTGATTTCAAAAAATCTTTCAACATTAAAAAGCTACGTTAATAAAGAGTAATATAGGCAGTATTTTTATTTTTTTTTAATTTCACGCAGACAAAATTACGGGCAACAACTAGTCTATACTAATATTATAAAGAGAAAATATTTTTATTTTTGTATGTATTGAAATAACTCAAAAACTACTGGGCCGATTTTAAAAATACTTTTACCGTTGGAAAGGTAATTTATCTGTGAGTAACATAGGCTATATTTTTTAATTTCACACGGGCGATGTCGCGAGCAACAGTTAATACTAGATAAAGTAGTAATTTAGTAACAAAGAGTATCCTTGTACTAAATATTGCTGGTTAAATCTAGTTATTATGCGTTAACCCTAACACAGAAGCAATGTTAACTTAAGGCGGTTAAATCGAGTTTGCATTACTAGAGAAAACGATGGATGTAGAACAAAAGGACATTAAAAATAAATATATTAAGTCTTTATTACTTTTTTTTATTAAAATACTAGCTTCCGCCCTCGACTTCGTCCGCGTGAAATAAAAAAAAAAACAAAAAGTAGCCTATGTGTTCTTCCAGAATATGTTCTACATCTATACCAAATTTCATCGAAATCCGTTGAGCCGAAATTCTAACGAACATCCATCGATCCATCTAAGTATATATAGTACAGATAAATAAACCTATGACGTAACATGTTCAGTAAAAACTGGATCAACAGCGAAGTCGAGCGAATGCAATTAGTGCGTTCTAATGCAATAACACGACTCGAGTCTCGCTTTAAAGGAAATATAGGTTTATGTATATAATATTATCATACTAATTATATTAATCATATACTTGTATTATAAATGTGACAGTTTGGATGGATAGATGGATGGATGTTTGTTAGAATTTGTAGCCTAAACGGCTGAACGGATCTGGATGAAATTTGGCATACATGTAGAGGATAGTCTGGAAGAACACATAGGCTACTTTCTTTTGTTTTTTTAAACCACACGGACGGAGTCGCGGCCGAAAGCTATTATTAATAATAATTTTAACCATTAACCTATTTGTACTATATTTTCATTTAGTATAAGATGGTGGCTGATGATCAAATAGGCTAGTAGCAAAAAATAAAATTTATTTGAAAGAACGCCATTTATCAACATATCTTCCAATTTATTAAAAAAAAACCAGATAAATCGAGTTATCTATATAGGTTTCAGTAATTCTGTAGATACCATAGTATTTTGAATTAATATTACAATTTTCAGGTGTCTAGGGCTTGGCAGCTGCCTTATCCTTACGACTCTAATGACGAGAGAAACAAATGAGAGAGTAAAAGATGTACATATCAGTACTGAACCTTTTGATTTCTTAAACCAAATGAAAATGTACCTGAAATGCGAAGACGACGTATCCAGTAAGATGTGATTCATGCAACACATCGTGCATCGATCGCAGCGTGGAGCCGAGGTACACATTGATGGCCTGCGCCGGCAGCAGGCCCAGGAGTGTCGCCACGTGGTAGCTGCATCCACCAACCTCGCTCACCTACACACATGCATAAGTCGGTTAATGAAAGAGATTTTTGTATATAAAATCGAAGCTGGGAATCTCTGACTATATAGAGAAACGGACTAGGCAAAAAGCAGCGTTTCGCGGTGGGGTTTGGTAAAAATGACAATGACGTGCATATGAGTGACATTAAAATAATTCGTCTTTATTAACGCTTTAAACAAAAAAGAGCACCCAAGCAACTTTGGACTTGTTTTTGGTAAAGATGACAATGACATATGCATGTGACTGTGATATTAAATTATATCGTCTTTATTAACACAACTTATAAATAAAAAAACACAAAACGAGCAGACAAGCAAGTTTTGAACTTATGTTTATTTTTGAATAGTACGTGTCGTTTGTATCCACGAAGTCTTTGGAAACACCGTTTAGCTAGTTTAGTATTTTTGTATAAATTTGCTCAACGACTCCCAATCAGTCTAACACATTCAATGATAAAAAAAAACTATTATTTAAAGTGTTTCAAGCCAGTAAAAACGTGTTAGACATAATGATGTATCGTCTACAGATAAAATAATCAATACTTAATTAAATATAGATTATTAATAGGTATTATTTTTCAGTTCACTCAAAGACATGGCTACATTTTGTAGCATTCCAAGCGCTTCTCAAGACTGTCATGTCTAAAGACATGAAAACAATTAGAAACATTAGATGAGGCTTACTTTCACGCTATCAAACTTAGGGGGTCAATATTGGAAAAGTGACAAAAACTAAGAGCCAGCAACAGCAAAGGACCAGTGTTGCCATAGTAACTTAAATTGTCAGCCAATGGTAAGAGCCTTCGTTGACATTGTGCATTTTGATTTTGACATTTGTAATTAAGAGTTTTATAAAATAAACATTTTTTTTTAATTTATATTTTTAACATAAATAAACTAGCGCTTGACCTCGACTCCACCTAACCTAAGTAAAGACGCGGCCGTAGGATAGAGCGCGCTACCTCAATAAGTGGCGATTCACCCTGCTCTTGAAGGCTCCCATGTTATAACTGGACGGGAACACTGAGGCCAGCAACTTGTTCCGATCCTATTATTATTATAATGTCTTGCGGCCTGCACGGGAATATCTAGTTCTTACTATATTATTTTAGGGATATTATCGTGACCAATGTATCTCTATTATTTGTTTCCTTTTTAATATTTTCCTTCTTTCCTCCGTTTAAAACTCATTAATGCATTAGTTAAGAGGTTAAAAACAGTATACACCTACTTAGTACGTATTCAAATACATCGTGTACATAACCAACCAAGGACTTTTAAATCCTTATCGAAGAAAATTACAACGCTTAACATAAACTAGACTGGGTTTAAGTTTTTTCTAATGTTTTTTTTTTCGAAAAACATATTACTTATTTAAATACTAGCTGGACCCGTACGGTTTCATCCGCATAAACATATAAAAACTTTATTTTATTGCTTACATTTGTCAAATTCTCAATTGCAAATGTCAATTAACGTTGCTTCCTTAATGTTGTCAGCTTGTTGTTTATGGTCTCTTTCCCACATGAAGGTTATTTTTCCAAGTCGTTTACCCCCTAAGCTTAATATCGTGAAAATAGATAGCCTAAAGCATGTCGTAACTGTAAGGCTTTTTATTAAAGAAAGAAATATTCAAAAACATACTGTGATTGCTGACATCCTACGCCACAAAGTAGTGTGTTTACGCTTTATTATATTAGTACAGATAGATAGTATACCGTCAAATACAAAACCGGTTACTTATCTATGAGTTAAAATTAAGACACAGAAATAAGCAGTACAATACTATAATAATAATTAATGTGTTACTTCTGATCTCATTTATGGTTACTTAAACTACCACTTAGATGAAACTTTTCATACTAAATATACACTGAACCCTCCCTTAGTGACTAACAACGTTGAGTACAACAGTATCTCAACATACGTCATTAATTTCAGTCTAACACGTAATTAAAAATATTATAATCTGCAATTGTAACAAAGGGTGTTTAATCATGGGGTTATAGTCGTGGTAGCAAATGGTAAGGGGTGAAGGGTGAAAATTTATTTTATAGGGGCATTTCAAATTACGCGGTCGGTTTACACGGAATCACGTGCTGCGTTTTTCACGTTTTAATGAGCAGTTAATTTAACATTCAAATTACTACAAGGTCTTGTTATTTCTGAAGCAATGAAAAAAGTCAAGGCTAACAAAGAAAAACATAATTCAGACTGTTATTGTTTCAGATATGGAGTTTATTTAAGAGGTTACTTTATAAACTTAATATGTGAAGGAATACAAACACTACAATACTAATCCTATTTTATCTTACTAATATTATAAATGCGAAACTTTAAATAGATGGATGGATGTTTGTTAGAGATTTTAAACTGCTGAACGGATCTTTTTTTATACAAGGTGGCAAACGATCAAGCGGCTACCTAAATCCGATAAAATGGCGAAGTGATCGCTGCTTCGCTGCTCATAGACATCAGCAATTGCAGATGCGTTGCCTACCCTAAATCGACGAAGGAGAAGACGCACATAAAGAGAATATTTCCCCTTCCTATGTATCTCCTTCACCGTCAAATCCACTTTCCCATGCAATCCATTCCTTATAAGTAGAGGGTGGAACCGGAAAGGGACCTCCGGCACCACATTCATCAGATGAAACGCGGAATTGCTCCCACTTCACGGCAATCTTCTGTGTGGTCGTGGTATTACACCGGGCGAGCCGACCCATTCGTGCAATATGTTAAAGCGGGCTCTACCACTGTTACATCTCGATGCAATTTGGTATAGACGTAGATGGAAGAACGCATAGGCTACTTATTTTTATATTTTAATTCCACGCGGAAGGAGTCGCGCTCGAAAGCTAGTTAACAATAATACTAACTATAGCTTAATACCAACTATATCTTGTTAAACCAACAATCCAATCTTATCACATTATTGGTCAAACATTCGTCCCAATGTCCTTCCCGCAGAGCTTAAAGTAAACAGAGGCGACGCTCTGGCGATATCATGCGGCGCCAAAACAGCGTCGCCCCAGAAATGGAGCCAAGAACAAAGGCGCCCAGACGTGAGATCTTATTGATTTTAATACAGTGTAATGCTGCGTTCAACAAAACAACGAATATTTATCTCATTTATAAAAGACTAGCTGTTCCCGTACGGCTTTAACCGCATAAACATTGTTTACATTTGTCAAATTATCAATAGCAAATGTCAAAATGACATGACATGATGACAAAGCATGATAACCTTGCTTCCTTGATGTTGGCAGCAACTAATGGTCTCTTTCCAACATTAGGATTTTTATCCAAAATCTTTACCCCGTAAGTTTAATAGTGTGAAAATATATAGCCTAAATCGTGACGTAAGTGTAGGGCTTTTATTAGAAAAATAATCATTCAAAACTATGCTGTAATTGCTGACATCTTAGGCAACAAAAAAGTGTGTGTTTACGTTTTATTACAATAGTATAGATATCTTAAACATACTGTACACAAGAATCGTTAAATGGTAATTAATGGTTGTTTAGACAACCATCAAAGAACTGATACTGATGACTGAAGAATGTAGAACTTTTCGTCTGATACTGCCGGAGAACAATTCTAGTTCTACTTCCTTGTCTATATTTTTATAGACTATAGTCTATAGGACAGGATAAGATAAGGGGAGAACAGGATAGGGGATGAATAGAAAAATCAAATATCCTTCAGTTTATTAGATGTTAATTTAATAAACTTGAACCTACGACAACTTAAACATCTATATCTATGCTATTATAATAAAGCGTAAACACACACTTCTTTGTTGCCTAACATGTCAGCAATTACAGCACATTTTTGAATAATTCTTTTTTTAATAACAAGCCTTACACTTACGTCACGCTTTAGGCTATATGTATTCACGCCATTAAACATAGGGGGTATTTTTTTTATTAAAAACCCTAATGTGGGAAAGAGACCATAAGTTGCTGGTAACATCAGGGAAGCAAGGTTGCCATAGTTTGTCATATGTCATGTCATTTTGACATTTGCAACTGATAATTTAACAAATGTAATGAAATAGAAATTTTCATAATTTTATGCGGATGAAGTCGCACGGGAACAGCTTGTTATTGAATAAAACGAACATTTATCATCGCAGCTAGTGGAAAGCTACAAAAGCTTACACACTTCTCAAGGTCAAATAGCTTAAGACAACACTTTAGTGCGGTATAGCTTTTATTTCTCTATTGAAGAGATGCGTTACTCGAGTGCATCGAGATGAAAGCACCACTTACAGCTGGCATGGAGCCAACAACTTTAAAGCTGGATTTTATCTACAAGTTATTGAAACTACATTTAAAATTCAGACAATTTATATTTAAATTTATGAGTACAAAGTAATGCCACTTAGTTGTATTGGAGTAGAAATAAAGCAATTTATATCTTGAAAATAAGTATTCGTACGAAATACCACACTCGTTTAACAATGAACTTATAAACGTGTGATAACTTTGTACCCTAATTCGATTAAAGCAAAACTGTAGAACTCCGAGACCATAACCAAGCAAGAAAACCAGAAAGAACATCATGCAACCGTAAAGGGTTAACATACAAATATTATAAATGCGAAAGTTTAGATGCATGGACGGAAGGATGGATGTTTATTAGAGTTTGTAGCCTAAACGGCTGAACGGATTTAAATGAAATTTGTTATAGATGTGGAGGATAGTGTAGAAGAACACATAGGCTATTTACTTTTTTCATTTTTCAATTCCACGTGGACGGAGTCGGGGGCAAAAGCTAGTATCCGTTTTAAACGAAATCAATACTTAAAATTTCATAAATGTATGCAGCTTCGACCTTCGAATCTAAGAGAAACAGCACACAGCACGTGTGCACATATCTCTGACGCACGGCGTGAAGTCAAACAGAGATTTTATAGCAACATTATCTTGGAGTTACAGCCGCGACCGGTACGTTAATTTTAAACTCTATGGCGGAAAATTATCGTTTACATAATTTTACAGCTTTACTGTTACAAGATAGTTTGGTATTTCCTCATTATTAACTCGAAATACGTGTCCACCAAGGAGCTCAGAGTCTACCTTAAGGGTGATACCACAGTCAACCACGCTAATCCAGTGTTAGTTGATTTCACCTACATCTTTGAATTTCACTTGATATGTGCAGGTTGGATCACGATGTTTGCAAGAACGTTGAGTATATTATGTACATATGGAATTCGAAAATCACATTTGTTTGGGATTCGAGCCTGTAGATTACAACCGACGCTCATATTATCTTAGTCTGATATCTCACCTATCGGAAATTCTGCTTTCGAGTATTACGTTACTATATTGTTTATAATCTGTGGGGTCTAAGATCGCTTCGGTACACGCTCTACCGTCTTGTGTCATGTGTCTCTGAGTGGGGATTAACTAGGGTTCTCACTATGTTAAGTGGTAACCGAGAGGGGCGAGACTATTGGTAGCTATTATTTGATTACACTTCTACTGTCATAATCAATTTAAAGACATTGTTCTAAAATATGGTAGAACTGGTCAATTACATACGCTTTTCGATTCGACGGAACATCAGTCACTTTAGACAAAGTAACATTCGATTATCGCTAATGCTGATCGAAAAGTAAAAAATGTATTGAACTGACAATAACGTTTGATAAGTCAGGTGCTTGTCACGTATTCATTTCTATGCATTTTGACACATTTGGTCGATTGTACAAGCGACATCGCTAATCGAAAGTTACTCTGTCTAGGGGGACAGTTGTGTGAACTCTTAAGACATGTAACTCTTGTCTGTTGTTTCGTCACCGTATTATTAATTCTGTTAACGACACATTTTACCATCGCTTTATTATTATTTTTTTTATAACATAAGGTGGCAAACGAGCAAGCGGCCACCTCAATCTGCCAAAATGGCATAGCGACCGCTGCCCATAGACATCCGCGATCGCAGGTGCGTTACCTACCCTTATCTGACGGAGGAGAAGACGCACATAAAGAGTATATTTCCCCTTCCTATGCATATTCTCCACCGTCAAATCCACTGCCTCTTCCCATCCTCTTCTTATAAGAAAAGGGTGGTAAAGGAACTAAAATTAGGCCTCCGGCACCACACTCATGGGACGAAACACGCTTTAGACGTGTATCCGTAGTTTTAGATTTATAATTTCATTGTACAGTAAAATGAGAGTAATTGTCCGTTAAACAGTTCAACGGTTATACACGTCAGCAAACGGCGGCATGTTGTGAGATCAAAGGGAAAAACATTGCATTACTAACGCCTGCATTCTTAACTCGTTACACTGAATGATCACAACACGGACAAATCAACAACGCACTTCGATAGTATTTTTTTTTATTCTTTATTTCCAAAATATACATACATAAGAAACAAGTCCTACCCGCCAAACCACTTACGTGGTTTATAAGCGTCGTCGTCGCACGTTTTAATCTTTTATACATATTATCAAGCAAAAATTACAATGAAATAAAGAAAACATAGTATACAAAAATATAAGCAGTAAATACAGCAAAAAGTCTTAACTACTATTTTTTTTTTATTGATTTAGTAATTTAATTACTACTCCGAAACTGGTTTACAAATAAAACCGAAACCGAACTTATAACCTTCTCTATTTCCGACGTAACCGAAACCGGAAACACATTTTTGTAAAATAGATTTTCGTTTAAACTAGACACGTGACAACACACAAGTACTCACGAACACTCCGCTTTCGGCAGGAAAGTTTCGGCTATATTATAGCCGAAACCGAAATTAAGGGCGAAACAAGATTTTTGGCCGAAATTGAAACCGAAAGTTTGGCCAGTCAGTTACTTCGGTTATGTATTTTGAATTAACAAAAAATAGTAAATTGATTTTCAATTATTATTTTGGCTCAATTTAAGAAATAATCATTACTTCATCATAGTAATACACAATATGACATTGGAAGATTATAATAATTGAAAAATATTTGCCGTAGAGGTCATTGCCTAACAGTACATGTCTACAGACATTTATTACCAGAAAACAATCACAGCTGAGACAAAATTATATTAAATGCTAATTAAGCTTAAATTTATTTATTGCTTGGCTTAAGCATGCTGATTCATTTTACAAATACTACTATCATAGTAAAACATTTCCTGAGATTGCCACGACCGAGTGATAAAAAGTCAAGTTTATAAGAATGATAACAGAAATAGAGATAACTTAAAGAATTTAACAAGTTCTATGTAAATTAGATAACTTATATGATAATACAAATATAAAACCTGACAAGAATTTTGTCTCTTCAGATAAAAATTATGTCTAACTAGCTTCTGACCACATGTAATTAAAAAAAAACAAGTATCCTATGTGTTTTGTCAGATGTTCTACAAAGGGGCAAATTTCAGCATGTTCCATTAAGTTGTATTGAAGATATATAGTAACAAACATCCATTTATCCAAACTTTTGCATTTACTATATTAGTATGATAAATTGTAATGCATAATGACATCCATAATACTCAAAACCACTTACTAACATCTAGAAGTTGCTTGAAATTAAATTCTATACTAGTTTTAAGCCTATTAATCTTTACAAGTATATTTTTTTCGTGTTTACGTAGTCGAATAAGAAACTTAAAAAAATAAGGTTTCACTTACTGCAAATATTGTATTCTGCACCCCAAAAGGTATAGGGGTAAGTCTCGCGAAGAAAACTATTTTAAACGCCTGAGGTCCGGATATCACTTTGAGCAACGCTCGGGCCGTTTCGTTCTTAAGAAGACGGTCCAATGGAAGATATCCTCGAAGCATTTTGAGCGTAAAATGAGCCACTGCCACTCCAAAGTTCGCACTCACCACCACTGTACCGAGCCCTTTCACAATCCCGAACAAATATCCACTTGTTATTATCAACACTAAGTACCCGATCGTCACCGGGAAGCTCACTATCAAAAACAATCCCATGAATAATAAAAATATGATCCTAGGATCTTGCAAATCCACCCAATATAAAATCGTTTTTAGATACTCTTTGAAGAAATACAGCACTAACACTAAACACGTAAGTAACAATATAGAAATAACAACATTAATTAAATAGCTATACGTTGTCCTATTATTAATTTTTGCCCATAAACTCTTCTTCCGACCGGCCGCTGTTCCCTCTGGTTGACATTCTTCAATGTCCACTAATTCCATGGCGGTATCGGTTGAAAGAAACACAATATCGGTTTATTTGACGCTGCAAAATGATATACCACATAAGCTAACGTACGCCATGGCCTACTTTTCGCGACTGTTTATTATATTTTTTGACATTTTTACTTGCCCAGGCAGCGTCAAATGTCAAGTTATTATCAGATTCGCCGTGCTCGGTGTTTACAGTATAGAAGTAATAAATTCCCCTATTTTGTTTTATTTTTTTAGGGCAACTAAGGCAAGTTTGACACGCATGCACCTAATAAATCAATCAATGGGTGTATAATAAGACAAGTTATGACTAACAAGTTTTGTGCTGGAAATACAAAGCTTTTTCTTTTCTCGAACTTTCCACATCTTTACAAATTGGATTACATTGCTCTTTAAATATTTTATCCTTAAACATGGAGCTCAGGCTTTAAATTGTAACACCAAAGTACACCCTTGTCACAGCTTGTCAAATTAGTTTTTCTAATTGACCAATCAGAAGCATCTCTTCACCATGTTGCACACAGATAAAAGAAATACGATGATAAAGCTGTACAGACAACGTCTTATATTTTTATCTGAATACCTGATGCTTTTTGTTATTACCAAAAAATATTTTACTTATAATAAAATAATTAAATTCACGAGCTTAATGACTTTAATTCACTACAATCACGACTGGACAACCAGTTAAAATTAAAAGTTATTATTTTTAAAGTGTACAGACTAAATAGAATTAAATAAAAATAATATAACCTGTGTTGTCAATATGTCAATGTCATTTTTCCACAACTTCCACTTCAATCCACACGTCGTTTTCCTATAGTAATAAGATATTTTAATTCTTTAGTTTTATTTAGTTCTAACTTGAATGCGATGTAAAGCAGGGCTTGCATCTTGATTAACATCAAGTGATTATAATACCTAACTAATATCTTAGTTGTGAAAGTTGCTTTAAATATAGTTATTAATAAGTGTTAAAAGTACAGAGAACTAGCCTAACCATGCCGCCGAAGAAAGCACCTGCAGCCGGCAGCAAAAAAACGGAGCAAAAGAAAAAGGAAAAAGTCATTGAGGTACATTCAATAACATCTTTATATAAACATAACAACTTTGCTGATTGTGTAATTCAAAACTTTAAAAGTATTAGTTGTCATAAGTAATGGTAATATCATAAAACAGCTTGATTTTGGTAATAAAAATAAATCTGTTTCTTGAAATTCTATGTAATTGTTTAATTTCATAAGTGGGTATGTCTATATTAAAAGGGAACTAAAACTAAAAAAGAATACAGTATGATGTCAGATTTTTTTATTAATTTTATAATTAGACACTATTATTATGTAATAAAGAAATATAAGACGTTTTATTTTTCCTATTAGACATTTCAAATTGGATTCTAGTCATATCATGTACCAACTTTCAACCAAAATATCACATCAGGTGGAATTATGGTTAAGCATTGATTAATGAAAAAGTACTAACAGACTTATTTTTTAATTTCCGAAGGACAAAACATTTGGTCTGAAGAACAAAAAAGGGGCAAAGCAGCAGAAATTCATACAGCAAGTTGAGAAACAAGTGAAGAGTGGCGGCATCCACCCTGCCAAGCCGATGGATGATAAAAAGAAAGAAAAAGAACTGAAGATGAAAGAACAGAAAGAGTTAGCTATGTTATTTAAACCAGTACAGACACAGAAAGTTGAAAAAGGTAAACAATACATGTTTTATGACAATTTTAAACTAAGGGTACACTTAAAGCTAAAAAAACTTCCATTAAAGGATTACACTGACTATATTAATATAAAGAGAAAAAAAAATTTGTATGTAACATATACTATCATAATTACTAAGCTACATTATTGCCAAGAAACTTAGGGTATATTTAATAGTAGATTTTTTATTTTCACAAAGATGAAGTCACAAGCAACAGTTTGTTTATAATAAAAAACTTGTGAACCCTGAATTATTAATTTAGTTAGTATGACATTTAGCTGATTTATATTCTATTCATTCTAATATTTCTCACGTAATTGTAAAAAATAATACTATAGTGGTTATAAGTTAAAATTTAACTAAAAAATATTTTTTTCAAGGTACTGATCCTAAGTCAGTTGTGTGTGCGTTCTTCAAGCAAGGACAATGTTTTAAAGGTGACAAATGTAAATTCTCACACGATTTGAGTATTGAAAGAAAGGTAAATAATTTCTACATATTTATTATGTATCTATATTAATATGAAGAGCGTTGGTGGCTCAGTGGTTTGAACACTTGATTTGCAATCTACAGGTCTTGGGTTCGAATCTCGCTGTACCAATGTGATTTTCGAATTTTCATATGTACATAATTTACCCGACTTTCTTACGGTGAAAGCAACTTGTGATGCAACCTGCACATATCGGCGAAGAAATTCAAAGATATGTGTGAAGTCAACCAACCCGCACTTGGCCAGCGTGGTTGACTATGGCCTAGTCCCCCTAACTTTAGGGTAGGCTCCTAGTCCCTCGGTGGGGACGTATAGTGAGCTGGTGATGATGATTAATATAAAGAGAAAAGAATTGTATTCTTGTTTGTATTGAAAGAACTCAAAAAAATATTCGGCCGATTTCAAAAAATCTTTCTCCAATAAATAGCTGTTATCACTGAGTAACATAGGCCATGTTTATTACAATTTTTATTTCTGCAGGAATAAAGGCACTAACAACAGCTAGTTATTTATATTCAAAGACTAGCTTTCAACCACGATTCTCCGCGAGGAATTAAATAAAAACAAAAGTGAACAGCTTATTTATTCTTTAAAACTATCCTATCTATGCCAAATTTCATCAAAATCCTTTCAGTCGCTTAGGCTACAAACTCTAACATCCATCTAAACTTTCGCATTTATAATTATTTATATTTAAATATTATTGTATATCTTAGGCAGAAAAACGTTCTCTCTATGTTGATATGCGAGATGATGATGATAATATGGACAACTGGGACGAGGACAAGCTCAAAGAAGTTGTTGAGAAGAAGCACGGAGAAGGTGATAAACAGCGACCTACCACTGATATCGTAAGTTACTCTTCACACACGGTTTCCCATGATAAATCTAAGTGTAGTCGGAATAATTTATTGTTTACTTAACTTTTACAATCTGGGCCTTTCGCGGTTATCCACTTACAGGAAAATTACTGCTCTTTGCAATGAAACAAATTCCGCCTCTTACATAAAAGCAATTGGCAATGATTTGGGTAAACAATAGGATAATAAAAGGCAGTGTACCACATATCGAACTTTTTTCGTACAAATGTTATAAAACTTTGTCCTATTGATGTTCTGTGACGTCTCAATGTGTACAAAACTCACAAATTGTAGGATTTAAAGTAGAACACTGTCAGATTTCCTGACAGTACATTAAAGCTAAGCCATTCCTCCATAACTTATACTGTTTATGGTAACACTAATTCTGCTTTTAATGTAACATTTTTTTTATTTTTTTGATGTAATTATTATAAAATTTTAAATATATTTTGTACAATTTTCAGATTTGCAAACATTTCCTCGAAGCGGTCGAAAAATCGAAATACGGTTGGTTTTGGGAATGTCCGTCCGGTACAAAATGTATATACAGACACGCTCTGCCGCCCGGCTTTGTTCTTAAACGTGATAAGAAGAAGTTAGAAGAGAAGAAGAACGAGATATCTCTTGTCGATTTGATAGAAAGAGAGAGAGCAGCTTTGGGTCCTAATCAAACGAAGATAACGCTCGAAACCTTCCTTGCGTGGAAGAAGAAGAAAATTAAGGAGAAACAGGTTTGTTTTTAACCAATTACCCAGAAGGTTATTATTTAAATATTTAGCGATTGTGTGCTTTCACTGTATGAAATTGTGTAAAAATACCATTACATAGGAAATTGAAAAAAGAATAATCTTTTTGACATAGAGGATAAATATAATTTAAAATAAGGTACAATGGGATAGGAATATCATATGGAGGTGGAGAATCATGTTGGTTATTAAATTCAAAGACATTAGTTGATTACTTCAGATTCAAAATGATGTATTTTGTTCCATTGTCCATTTAATAGGCTAGTAATGTATTTTTAGTTCTACGCAGAAAAAATCGCGGCTAGGGATACGCGCTATTCGCACTAGCGCGAAAACTAGTATTGATGTAAAATTAAATTAGGTATCAATAAGAGTAATAAAAAAAGCATAAATAGTTCAGAGTAAAGTGCATGTATGGATGTATGGATTGTTAGACATGAATATTATTGTAAAAACATAATTAATTTCTACAATCAGACCACTAACTCCCAGAATGGCGCGCTATTCTAATATTGAATGACATTGACAGCTGTCATAGGGATGCGACGTATATACCGATGATAGGGTTGTGCCGATTTTCTTAACGGTATGTATTTTTGTAGGATGCAATGGACAAAGCAGAGGAGCAGCGACGCACGGACTTCAAGGCGGGCAGGGCGGTGGGACTATCGGGCAGGGAAATGTTCTCCTTCGACCCGGCGCTGGCTGCTGACGCTGATGAGGTAACTGTCAAATTTTTGTACAATCGCGGAAATCCACGGTGTTCTTACAGAAACTGTCAAGTAACGATGTAAACTCCTTACAAATAACCAATTAGCAATATTAATGACGGGATAGTAAACAATTAGCCATTAACCAACCTTTTTCATATAGATACTAGCTGTTCCCGTGCGACTTCATCCGCATGAAATTATGCAAATTTTATTTTATTGTCTACATTTTTCATATTATCAATTACAAATGTCAAAATGACATAACATGATAACAACCTTGCTTCTTAATGTTGGCAGCAACTTTTGGTCTCTTTCCCATAGGGTTTTTATCCAAAATATTTACCCCTAAGTTTAATGGCGTTAAAATATATAGCCTAAAGCGTGACGCAAGTGTAGGGCATGTTATTAAAAAAAAAATTATTCAAAAATATGGTGTAATTGCTGACATCTTAGGCAGCAAAGAAGTGTGTGTTTACGCTTTAATATAATAGTATAGATATAAAGGCTATCTCCTATTGGTTCTTTTTAACTTTCGATTGTTTTTTAAGTGGGACACCACCAGATTCCACAACTGTACCTTATAAATCAGGTTATCTCCGGTTAGAAATAAGGTTTTTTAATTTGTGAACCTCGTAAAATATAATATTTTTCCTAATTAAGTAATTCGTAAGACATGATATCTGACCGAAATTGAGCCGTGATTTGTATTCTTACAAATTTATTAATTTGCCGCCATTTTGGAATTCGACATTTTAATTTATTCAAATTGTTTGTTGAATTGAAATAAAATATGATTTATTAACTTTTATTTTAATAGGATGGTGATGAAGCAGTGGATTTGGGCACATATGATGATGACGAAGGAGACAGCACTCAGTACCGGGAAGTGCAGTTTGACCTCATCGGAATGGAGGCCTCCGAGGTAAGAATAATTTTATTATCAAATTCAATAGTAATAAGAAATTATGTTCACACATTTTATTTTGACAATATATCTATATGTCTATGGATTTATTTGGGAAAGTTTCAGTGTTTTGACGATACAAATGTTTATATCTACAGAATTATTTTGATTGTTATATTTACTTATTTATATTAGAAATTAAAATATTCTTCATATTTTAGAAGCTTAATATTTATTTATTAGGTGGATGACACAGGCACAAAGGCCACAGAAGATAGGTTACAACAGCTCAGCCATGGTCTGCAGAATGGTGAAGAAGACAAGTCCAAAGATGAGCCCAGTGGAGAGAACTCTCCGGAAGAATCCGGAACAGCGGTGCCAATCAATGAAAACCTATTCCTTGATGAGGATTTGGACGAAGAGCTTCAAAATTTGGATCTAGAAGATTAGATCAGATTTTTATAAACAATTGTATATATAAAGTATTGGAAGGAATGAAAAAAATAAATTTATCAAAGTTGAAGTGTATTGGAATTTAATTTTTTTTACAAATATAGTAGCATTTTACAGTGTTATTTTGGTACAGTTACATACAAAATTATTAATAAAGCAGTTTAATTTCTTTTTAATGTTTTTTAAAACCTACATATGAGAGCCTAAAGAGATTCAAACATATCGCCATAGGAAATGGTAAAGACAAACTACTTTGAAATATTCATAATAATAGATTACTTCAATTCAAAAGCAAAAAGCAAGTTGCCACAGTTTTATACTGATTAAATTAAACCTCGGCTCTGGCCATTACTTCGGTACAATAACCGGATTGGAAGTATGAACCACCAGCAGAAAAAAATGAACTGCAATTTCTATTGCCTATTAGAAAATTTTGCTATTGCTTCTTCAATAAGTTTGAGGAATTTCTGTTGGATATTTTTTGTATCCCTACAAATCTGCGCTCTGACAGCTTTCCTCGCGTGAAGATTGGTTTCACGCAAGGTATCCAGCTTATTCCTTCTTGTTTCTAATTCATACTGCCGCCTTTCACGGTCCTCCTCCAACTTCAATCGCTGTAATTCCGTTGCAGCAAACAATTTTGCAACTCGTATATACGGCGTCTCATTAGAGGAGGTCCGCCGCGTTGATTTTATAAAGCGCCTTCGTCTGTTATCCGATGCATCTGTAAATAAATAATAAGTTTTTAAAGCTTGGTGAAAAGCTAGGAAAAGGAAAGATATAATCTACAACTGTAACTATATAATCTACAACTGTAAAGTGTTTCAACCCTTGCATTTACCTTGAGTAGGACCAAAATCAGATGCAGCATCAATTGCTGATGATGGATCAGCATGAACACTTGAAGAGGAGGCAGCATAGACATCATTTTGTTCATCATCTGCAATTTTATGATGATTATTGATGATTTGCTCACTGCTTGCATTTTTGCTCATTTTTAAAACTTAAATTACAAAACAAACATTTTAGTACCATTTGAATCTAAACTGTATTTTTGCCGTGAACATATTTGCAACTTTATACGTCAAATTCAAATGACAGTGCAACTTGAGTGCACAAACAAAGTAGTGACGAAATAAACACACAGAGGGAACAATTTTGAATTATCGATATTCGGTTTAAATAATTATCGAACTCGACTAAAATTATTATTTTCTTATTAACTAATTTATAGGAAAATTCTAGTATTGATTATAGTGTAGAGAATTTAGCGATGACAGAAATAATAGCGAAATCCAATTCGATTACCTACGGCTCTAGTAGTAATAAACATTTATTTAATATTTACTAATTTATTGCATTTGCCTTCATTGAAATTGAATTCGATACTTCATATGCGTCATTTATCAAACGAATCCATCTTATTTAGATACACTATAACACTATTTTTTTCTATTTTATATATACTCTGTACTCCGATCAATCTCATCTGTCAAAAGTGTCACAATCATATGAAAAATAATACTTTATGCGAATTATTTCAGATTATGAAATAACTTAATCTGTTTTAATTTCAATCGCAAAAAGAAATGGCTTCATTTATCTTACGTAGAAATATCGTAAGCCGACATTTTAAAAAGCCGTTTTATCAGAATAAACGGAATGCGGGATACGTTGTACTGTAAGTTGAAATTTCCTTCAATATTCTAATTAAGTGATTATCTTTAAATATTATAATACCAGGTATGTGATTATATATACAAATTATATTTTAGATTCACTATGTTTGTTGTGTAATAATTGTAAATTGTATCATCTATTCTAGTAAAAATATAATAAGTTAATTATTTATTTGGGGTTAAGACTTGATTTAGGATTTGAGGTTGTCCTAATAAACTGTCCTCTCAGTTAGTTCTTTATATTAAGTTTATCATCTTAAAGTACTTTTCTCTTTGAATTGTAATGTAATAAAAAATATTGTCTATTCTTGTTCGCTAAATACTAGGCAATAAATTGATTAACCATTTAATATCTAAAGACATACTAAAATGTATAAACACAATTTGTATATGTGTTAAGGCTCTGATTATTTATGTAATTTATATTATAATTTACATCTAACTAATATTATAAATGCGAAAGTTTAGATGGATGGATGGATGGATGTTTGTTAGCGTTTGTAGCCAAAACGGCTGAACGGATGTCCATGAAATTTGGCACAGGTTTAGAACATAGTCTGTAAGAACACATAGGCTACTTTTTATCCCAGGAATAGTTACGGTTCCCGTGGGATTCATTAATTTAGTTTTTTAATGTTTACTCGATCATTCTGCAATGGTTCAAGATATCTTATTGAAATTTGGCACAGACATAAAACAAAGTCTGGAGTACCCATGGGATAAGCTTCATCCCCGAGAAATGTCCGGTTCCCGAGGGATACATAGCTTTTTGTAATTTATATAGTTCGTATGTTTTCTAATACCACGCGGACGAAGTCGCGGGCAACAGCTCGTAATAACATAATTATAGAGGCAGTAATGTATGTCTTGGAAATTGAATCTGGTGTTTTTATTAATCTTTTAATCAGATTTTAATGGAGAAAATTCTATAATTAAACAACATAAACATTTTTTTTTCAGAATTCCAGAAATAGGTGAAGATGCAGAGAAAAATGCTTTACTTTTAGACAATGGTTTGCCTGAATTTAATGATGTTACAATTGAGAAATGTATCGCTTCTATTAGTAAACAAAGTATGGAATACGAGAGTGGTGTAAAACAGGTTGAAAAATCAGCAGCGGAATGTAAAAATGCTTTTGTAGAAATATTTCAACCTCTAGAAAAACTTGATAGCCAACTTGAGTTAACTTGGGGTGTAACTAAAACTTTGTACTTAGGCAATAGTTCTCTAATGCCTACAAAATCGTATCTACAGATACATGAAAGAGCCCATAAAGCAAGATCTTCAAAATTCAATAGCATATCAATATTTCAAGCGGCTGTAAATGAAAAAAATCGATTAAAAGACCTTACAGATGAAGAGCAAAGATTATTAGATAAATACATTTTAGAAGGAAGACTAAATGGTTTAGATGTAAAAGGTGTGAAGCGGGAAAGATTGAACAGTATTTTAACTTCACTGCAGAAGGAGAAGAATCTATTCCGCGAGAAGGTAAATTTTGCAACTAAAGCATTTAAAAGCACAATCAGTGATGAAGAGCTTGTGAGGGAATTTCCGGAAAGTCTTGCAAAGTCGATGTCAGTAAACAATGATGCAAGTAAAGGTCCATGGCTAGTTACCCTGCAACCACATATCTATGAACCTTTTATGCAGTATTGTCCAGATAGAGTCCAAAGATGGAATGCATGGCAAGGTTTCGTTCAACGGTGTTCCGGTTATGGTAATAAAGAACTTGAAACGAGTACAATATTAGAGAATATACGTAGTTTAAGACAAGAACAAGCTTCTATTCTTGGCTTTGAAACATACGTCGATATGAGTATGGAAACAAAAATGGCGGGATCTATAGAAAATGTCACTAATATCCTAGATAGTTTGCTAGAAAGTGCTCGACCAGTACAAGATATTGAATTGGAAGCCTTACAAAATTTTGCCAAGGAAAGAGGCTTAAATAGTAAACTGGAGCATTGGGATATTCCATATTGGCAAAGGAAGCAGAAATGGTCTTTGTACAACTTTGACGAAGATAAAATCCGTGAATACTTTCCACTACCGAGAGTAGTCAACAGCTTGTTCAATCTTTGCAGTACGTTGTTTAAAATTCAGATCGTCGAGAGATCCAATGTCCAGACTTGGCACAAAGATGTTAAGTTTTACGACGTGTTTGATGAGTCCAGTAATAGTCCTATCGCTGGATTCTATTTCGACCCCTACGCCCGTCAG
Source organism: Papilio polytes (assembly GCF_000836215.1). Taxonomy (NCBI): domain Eukaryota; kingdom Metazoa; phylum Arthropoda; class Insecta; order Lepidoptera; family Papilionidae; genus Papilio; species Papilio polytes. The sequence continues at coordinate 220,121 of NW_013525246.1, read as the reverse complement.
AATGAAAAGATCCGCATATACGATGACGCGGGATGGCATGTGTCCATTCGCAATAAATGCGCCGTCACGTCAACACAGCCACTCTCCGCGCTGATATTTAATTTCCAAGCTCCCGCCGAAGGAAAACAGTCATTGCTATCGTTCAAAGAAGTCACAGTGCTGTTCCAGAGATTTGGTCACTCTTTGAGGCATTTGTTAACCAAAGCGAATTATTCAGAAGTGGCTGGTCTTTCAAATGTTGAGTGGGACGCGGCGGAGGTGTGCGGCCATGTTATGACGCACTGGGTGTACGATCCACACACGATACACGCGATCAGCGGCCACTACAACACCGAGGAGCCATTACCAGATGAAATTGTACAAAACCTCCATAACGTGAGACGACACATGTCCGGATACGAGCTGTGTAAGGAATTGTACCTGTCGCGGTTAGATCTCGAGTTACATTCAACGAAGACCTTCTGGAGGGATCTCGTGAGACAGATATGGCCGAAATACAATGTGTTGCCTTTCGATAAATATGATTCCCATCCTTTATCGTTCACGAAAATCATGTCTGAAGAGTGGGGCGCCGCGTACTACTGCCATTTATGGTCGAAGATGATAGCAGCTGATATCTTCAGCGCTTTCGACGAGGCCAGACAAGGAGATGAGGATATATTGGCCGTGGGGCGAAGGTACAGAGACACGTTCCTAGCAACGGGCGGCGCGTGCCATCCGAGCGAAGTATTCAGGAGGTTCCGCGGTAGAGATCCCTCGCCTCATGCGCTATTGAAAAACCTTGGACTGCCCAAAAAGATTGTAGAGGAATAGAACATGTATTAGTTGTGTATAGTAAATTGCTGTTAACTAACTCGTCTGTCATTTATTAGGAATCCTTGATTCCCAGATACGGAGGTATAAACTCCAAGATTATACTTTATGCTCGAAGTTTATTTTTTGCTAGCTGCATTCTGTACTCTAATTAAAAATAGACATTTAGTTAATATAACCTATTTATTGAAATAATACTGAATTTCATAGTAATATTAATTTTATCCGAAAACATCTAAGTAATACTGCAATCTTTACAAAAATTTCAATCAGAATCTGGATTTTGTTCCCAAGCTCTCTCCATGCTATAGATGTCTTTTTTAATATTTTCATCATCTGGTACCAGCTTCGCTGCCGCTTTCATTTCATCGATGGCTTTGTTCAAGTATCCAATCCGCACGAGCGCCGCGGCTCGGCGAGCGATGCACTTCGCGCGACTTCTACGATTACCCTCACATGGAGGCTTTAGTAAGTCTAGTGCTGTCGAAGTGTCGTTTACCTGAACAAATAATCATTAATTTTGAAGGTTTCCTTAGATATTTCCGATATATTTTCTAAAAAACTACGTTCTATAGAATTATGTTAAATAGAATTTGTAGTCGTAAACATAACTATGTTTGGTGAATATTTGGGAATATTTTACTTACGCATTTATTGAAATTTCCGAGAGCAAAGTGTGCGGCCGCTCTGTTCGAGTACAGACTTGGTAGCTTATCAGAAAGACTGATTCCATGCGTGTAAGCGCTGATCGCGCCCAGATAGTTTCCGTTGCGGAAGAATTCGTCTCCTTTCTCTTTACACCACTGAGGGTCATGTTCTTCGGGCCGAAGGTCCTCGGATACGAATCCTGGAAATTGTAATAGGTACTTTAAATGTGTATATTTCTATGACTGCGCTCCATAATACGAAGTATTTTAATTACTACGCGACTAGCCTACAGAAGCAAACAAGTGCAAAGTTCACGTCACAATTTCGTAGTCGTTTGTGCAATTTTTGTTAGAAGATATAAGTGCAAATAATTTAAAATTTGCAACCTATAGCTCTTCTTGCTTGCGTAATATTCTTTAACCAAGCTTCCTCCTCTTGGGCCGCTGACTCTCGACTTGGTGTAGGAAATGTTCTTGGTGTGTGTGTAATTATCACTTCTCCGGCTTCCCTTAGCTTTGGTAGAACTCGGTTAGCAGTTTCTTTTTTTATCTTTTCCACATATTCAGATTTCACTGGCATATTGCCTTGGTAAGTTGGTAAAGATTTGTTTATTGTCTGTTTCTTTTGTGTTGGTTGTTTTTTGTTGACTTTCTCTTCATCCGAGGATGGTAATTCGATAATCTTAACGCTGTTTTCATTTTTCTTAACGCTATAAGACCAATTGTTAGTAACATTTTTAGAAGACTTATTTACGTTTACTGGCTTAAGTGACTCTTTCCACTCCTGTAATTCATTCATAGCTTTATTCCGTTCTGCATCTCTTCTGGAATCCATTAACGCATGCTGTTGGGAGTCAATCTCCATTGCCTTTTGCACTGTAAATCTATCCATCTCACTCTTTTTTATAGACTTTTGTTCAGCCTTCTCCTTCGCTTCTGCTTGGCATTTTTCAAGTATCTTTTGGCGCAGTACCATTTTCTCTTCCTTAGTTAAACATTTTTCGAGGCCCTCCCAATCTGTTTCTTTCTTTTTAATTAGCTCAAGCAGTATTGATTCTTCTTGCACTATACACTTACTTCGCTCGTTGTCGACATCGTGTAATAAAAATAACTCAAATAGAAATGGATTGAAATGTATTTTGATATACGAATCTGTTGTGAAAATATCCACGTTGTTTTTATTCGACGACTTCGACGGTATTTTGATCTGCAAATTCGTCGGAGACTGTGTCCACGTGAAATCTTTTACTATAATAGGCATTATTGGAAAATAAGTTTTCTGTATGTGACTTAAATAAACAAACGTCAAATTGTTACCAAGGACACTTATATTGTTTATATTGATCAATCACATTTTTTACTAGCTGTTCCCATGCGGCCTCACCCGCATTAAATTTCAAAAACTATTGTTAACATTTGACAAATCGTCAATTGCAAATGTCAAAATTACCGTTACCATAATAACATTGCTTCCTTAATGTTGGCAGCTTGTAGTTTATGAACCCTTTCCCACGTGAAGGTTTTTTCCAATTTATTTACCGCCTAAGCTTAATAGCGTGAAAATATGTAGCCTAAAGAGTATCGAAAGTGTAGGGCTTGTAAAAAAAAGACATCCTGCGTCACAAAGTATCATAATGTGTGTTTACAATTTATTATATTAGTATAGAGATAGATTGCTGTTAAAAAAAGTGAGAAGTCTTACCGCAGGTTTCTACATCCAAAACATTCATGTATTATATTCCTCATTTTTGTCAGATAAACTGAGATAATTACATTTTACGATTATACACATTTACTTATGCTCCTGTTATGTAGGCAGTGGCATCATGGGATTCATCAAACGAGAGTAAAAACCGATTAATTAATGGAACATTTATATTCTGTGGATCATAGACACCTAGATTAGAAGTAAAACAATATGATATTTATGGTAAATATAAGTGATAAGAGTTTTGATAACATCTTTATAGTTACACATCTCTCATATTTAAAGACTACTTCACAGTCGTGAATTATCTAGCACTAAGGCAACTTTCAATTGTACACATAAAATGGTTGGGAGAGTTCAAACAGGTAAAAAAACTTACACCTCTTTGAAATAACCTTCTAACACAAAAGTAGGTTATTCGTAATTTATCCATTCCAAAGTAATGTTTCATAAACACACATTCTTGTCAATGTGGGTCAAATAGTAATTTTACATACTAACTTTAATATAGGTTAGAATAAAAATATAAGTGTAACATTAAAATAAAAAAGAATCTGGTTTTAAAAACATTTTATTGTTTCAATTATTTGATAACAGCCGCAAAAATAGGCGTCCTAAATCTTAAAATCGAGCACAAACAAAAGCTCTAATCTACAGATTAAAAATTTTATCAGTGTTGCCATAATAAAAATTAAAATACAATTTTTAAACAAAAATGATAGATTTAATTTTTATTTAAAAATGTTTAACTAAATTCGAATAAATATAGTGTTTTATGTATGATTTTTTAGTAAACGGAGACGTGGATCCCAACGTTCTCGGCATAACTCTAACACATGAACATTTGCATATGAAGTTTACACATTTTTATAAACAACCGCCGAAACAGATTGCTGACAAATTTCAAAAAGGTTTCTCACTGGACACTGTCGGGTATTTAAGACAGTATCCTTACAGTTCTCAGTCCAATTTACTCCTCAATGACAGTGACTCACAAGATGCTGTTTTGAATGATGTGAAAGATTTTAAAAAATATGGAGGCGGTAAGTATTTAAATACAATTACGTATTACGTAAGAAGATTGATTATTGGTTAATGATCTTTGTATATCAGGTACTATTGTTGAAAATTCCACGGAAGGTTTGGAGAGGAATATTGATTTTTTGAAGAAGGTATCAAATACGACGGGGGTACACGTGTTAGCAGGAACAGGACATTACATCGCAGATTTACAGAACGATGTATCAATCAGAAATACCAAAGAAGATATTTACAATCACATGTTAAGAGAACTTACTGAAGGATGTGTAGACTATCCAACAGTTAAAGCTGGATTTATGGGAGAGATTGCCAGTGTATGGCCATTGAAAGGTAAACAATGTTATATTTGACACCACGTTTTTCTAATTAACCTAATGTTAAAATGTTGCTAAATACTTTTAACCACGATTCTAAGAAGAGTACGACTTAAGAATAAACAATTTGATTTACCTTGCTATACCCTTTTAAATTAACTAATTAAAAAAAAATCAAAATTATATGCATTGTTAGACCTTGTTTCACTCGAATGTGAACGTTTCGATTTGTTTAGATTTCGAGCGCAAAGCAATATCAGCGGCAGGCGAGGTACAGGCTCAGCTCCGCTGCGGGGTCAGCTTCCATCCTCATCGTGACCCAGAAGCCCCCTTCGAGATCCTCCGCGTATACACTGAGGCCGGCGGACAAGTTGACAAGGCTGTCATGTCGCATTTGGACCGTGAGATTACCAATAATGATCTTTAACATTTTAAAACTTTGTTTGTACCACTATAATAGTTCTTAAAACGTACATTTATACAACTTACGTAATACGTACGGCTTACTTGAATCTTCTTTATATTTTTTTAAACAAAAGAATAACTAACAAATAATCTTTGTAACCATCAGGTACGCTACTTCAGACCGAGAAGCTGTTAGAGTTCGCAGAGTTGGGGTCGTACTGTCAGTTCGATTTGTTCGGCACTGAAGTATCTTACTATCAACTGAACGAGACAGTGGCGATGCCTTCTGATGCCCAGCGTATTGATAAAATAGAAGCACTGATACAGGAAGGAAAGGAAGAAAGAATATTAATGTCCCATGATATACACACTAAACATAGACTGGTACAATATTGCATATTAACTTAATGTATACTAAAATGCGACTACTTCTAAAATTCATTTTATTTCCAGATTAACTTTGGAGGACACGGTTACTCCCATATCATAAACAACGTGCTACCCAGAATGAAGAATAGAGGTATATCTCAAACGACCATAGACAAGATTACTGTTGGCAACCCCGCGAATTGGTTAACTGTCAAATTTTAAATGCGAAACAGTGCATGCAACATGTAGCAAAGCAAGGATCTTAAAACTTTGTGTTTATTTAGTTTGTTGTGTAATAAAATATTACTTTTTGTCATGTTATTATTAATTAAAGATATGACTTCATTTACAATAAAATCATGAGTTTTAATATTTGTTTTATTTGTGTACCCACCACAGACATTTCAAAAAAACTGTTGAAATTGAAATATGAACTACGGCAAAATTCGATAGTTCAAGTCTACAAAATTTATTCCTAAACTATTTTACATAATCGTTGCTCGTCTTAAAATATTTCATAAAGTGTACTACTTAACTAAAATAAACTCAACATTTTCACCAGACTTGTCTATAACAGCAGCGACATTTTCTGACAAAGCCACGTTGACTACCTGACAAGTGCAAAATGTGTTGCATTTGTTGCAGTTATCTATCTTATTTTTCTTCGGCTTTACTTCTTTGACTGGTGGTATACAGCAGAAGTCTGTGTCCAGTCCCATCTTCTCACCATCCTCCAGGGTCTGAGGTAAGTGTTGGTTAAGAGTCTCTGGTAGTAACAGACTGGCGATGCCACCGGCGACAAGAAGTGCCCCCATGATGATTAGAGGAAGTACCAGTATGTCGGAGCCCTAAAATACGTAATATTGATAAGAAAAACGTAAAATTGATGGTGTCAAGTAAATTTAAAGTCTAGTAACGTAAGGCAGGTCATACATAACCTAGAACCTCAGCCATCTAAAGATCCAGAAAAGCACATAGTATGGCATTCTCTCTGTTTCTCGTTCACTCTCATATTAGCCCCCCCCCTCTCTCTCTCTCTCTCTCTCTTGGTTATTAAATTATTAAAACGAATGCTAGCCTGCGGCACGTTGCATTTCAAGGAAATTGCAACTTGCCAGTTCAAAGTGCAACTTACCAAATAGTTGACGAGCGGTATAAAGATAGGTCCTAACATGCCGAGTACAGAACTGAGGCTCATGCCGAGGCCGCGTACCACTGTAGGGTACAGCTCAGAGGCCATCAGCGGCAACACCACGAACGACGATGATATGCCCATCTTTCCCACGCAGTATAGAGCTAAGGTCACGTACGTCTCTATAATGATACCAAATAATTATTGATGACGAAGTTCAGGTAATCCAACAACAAGAAAAAAATATGCTGAGAACAGATAATTTGATTAGAGGTTAAATGTGTTAGGTTAATAAGCAACTATTCTGTCTAATTACGATCGCGTATACGACAAATTAAAAACAACGAAATGTAAACAACATTAAGGTATTTTATTCTGATAGAAGGATGCACTTACCATGTTGGACCAGAAACGTAGTCAAGCACGCCACACCACCGACAACCATGCTCATGCATAACGTCCACCTTCTTCCGAGTCTCTCCATTGATGGCCAGAGGAAGAGATACGTGGGAAGCTCCACGATTCCCGCCAAAAAGAAGTTCAAGAACTCATCTCCACCCAATACCGGGGCGTAGTACGATAGACCAACATATACACTTGTGTTAGTAAACCAAATAAAGGTAATTATAATAGTCTTCTTCCTCAGATTGGGGGTACGGAACAAATCCAAGATGCCGTACTTCCTTGATTTCTCTTTCTCCAGATCTTGTTTTAATTTATCCGACTCGTATTTACGACGTAAATGTACCATGTAGTTAGCTGGTAATGATTTGCCGTTCGTTCTAAGAAAAACATTTTACAAAACTATTTATAATTCTATTCTAAAAGCTGCATTGGATGACCAGATAATAGACAAGTAAAACTATAAAAAAATCTAAGTACTCAAATTTGAGAAACAAAAAAGTCACACAAACCTGGCCATTTTCTTCAATATAATCTCCGCCTTCTCAAATTGTCCTCTTGCAAGCAGCCATCTTGGACTCTCCGGCATCGGCCAGATGTAAAAGAAAAAGCAGACGAACGGGAGAGTGGTGGCCAACGCTAAATGGCGCCAGTCTCTTACCAAGTAGACCATACCAGCGAGGAGGATCAGCCCCAAGGAGTACGCGATGTTAGATAGGATGGTGCAAAGGGTACGGCACTTGGGACCCACTAGCTCGATAGCTGAAATAAATTATTAAGCTCTCGCGCCATATAGCTGCCATTTAGCAACTACGTATGCAACTTATAGGTTATATATGTCTCATTTAATTTGTTTAAAATGCTACGACCTATATATATCTATAGATATCTATCTATATATATATATAGATAGATTATAAGATAGAAGTTATAAAAGAAAAAACAAACAATGAAATCTTAGGAAAATCTAAAAATTAAAAGATTTTCTTACCCAAAACATAAGGTGTTGCCATAATAGCAGGAACAGTAAACCCAACGCCGATCCTATAGATTATCCAAACAGGAAAGTTCTGCGCAAACGCAGTGGCAACGCCGAAGATGCTCTCAATGAGAAGGTAGATGAAGAAAGATGGCTTCCTCCCGATGGTGTCTTGAAGGTAGCCGAAGATGTAATTCCCAATGATGCCACCAACCGCCAGGAGCACCAGCCCGAGAGTCGGGTAGAAATCTTTGTTGCACACTAAGTTGAACTGGTCAGAATAATTGAGTTAACTGTTGTTCTATGCTAGTAAGCCCGACTATAGCCATCGTTATTCTTAGTGCTTGAAATGTAATTTCCAAAGTAATCTATGTTAAAACAAATCGAATTTTACTTTACAATAAGTTTAAAGCATGAAAGTCGAAATATTTTGAGTTTCCTCACCATAAAATACTGCAGTTACTATAATCTTACTTCTTACTAATATTATAAACGTAAAAGGTTAGATGGATGGGTGGCGTTTGTAGCTTAGACGGCTGAACGGATTTGGATGAAATTCGGCATAGATGTAGAGCATACTCTGGAAGAACACATAGGCTACTACTTTGTTGTTTTTCAATTCAACGCGGACGGAGTCGCGGGCGAAAGTTAGTTATAAAATATTCTATATCATTGCTAATTACCTCAGTGGCGACAGTATTCGTGTAGACGCTTTTATCGTAGGTCCATCCGTGTGCGCAAGGTATCACTGCCGAGTTATTCATTACATCTATGTCGGGGTAGTTGGCTGCGATGTAGCTATAGTTGAGGTCGTACATACTGCATGATGAGTACTGCGGGATACCGTTCTTCAATTCCACTGGTATACTGGAAGAAGATACCTCTGTAAGGTGGAGCTTGCTTCGTAGTCATCTCACGTTACGTAAGCTTTTAGAAAGTTGATGTTTGATAGATGCTGGTTTCATAGTTTTACGACTAAGGTTCTGGAATCACCTAATATTCTTGAGGACCTCCATATCATCTAGATGCTCCAGCTCCGGCACCCTGCACCAGTGTACCACGTCTGCTGCCATAAAGAGTTGGGCGTACGCGTGGAATCCGCACGGGATGACCGCCGGCAGTAGCACGCAGTAGATCACCAGCTTCTGGTACTTCCCGAACGTCCCTACGTCTTCTAATATCGCGTCGAAGTCCATGGTGTCTGGAACCCAAGCTTACTTAGAATACTTTTTAATTACTTAATTGTTTTGGGTAGTGTAAGTTTCCAACTTTAGTTCTTGAAGATGGCTGCTTGGTCATGTCTTGTGATCCCAATAAGGATGCAGACAAAAACTAGAAGACCTCTCTCAATCGTACCTTTTCATATAGGGTATTTTATTTCTATCTTTAAAAGTAATTCGTTTATGAAAGTTGTTAATTTTTTTCCTTAGCCGTATTTTTATCAGATGACAAATTAGGATCATATGCATTTAATGACGGCTACAATTTTACGCAATTACTAATAACTAAAAAAAACTGGCTAAGGAAGATGCTATAAGGACTATAAAAAACTTTGTACATTCAAAAATATTTTTGTACTTACATGACTGCCACAAGTGGTCTGCGAACGGAAGCGCAGGTGCAGGTCCGGCGGCGGCCGACCGTTGCTAGATTATGTTCATTATAGAGCACCCTGTACTGCGGACCTAAGTACTACCGGTGGGATACACAGGTTGATGCTAAATAAAACTGTGTCACAAATATTCTTTGAACACATTTAATGTGGAAATTTTTAATATTTTAATACGTAAAAAATGACACTGGAATTGTTAAAAATAAACTTAACGACGTACTAATTTTTGCCCGCGACTCTGTCTGCGTGGAAAAACAACAAAAGTAG
>NW_013525246.1:197490-208768 GCF_000836215.1 Papilio polytes | reverse complement strand
CCAGGGTCCCGGCGAAGCGTATGGCCAATCCATAACCACATAAGGACATCTCGCCATTGTTTAAATACTAACTTCCATATTCAGAGTGGCTTAATGTTTATTGAACTGAGAATAGTTTATTTTAGAGTCTTTTTAAGATAATGTGGCAAACGAGTAAGTGGCCACCGCATTTTTTTTAATGTTATAAGGTGGCAAAGGTAGTGACTATCCGAATTTTCTTAAAAAGTGAATCGACCGTTGCCCATAGACATCCGCAATTGTAAACGAAGTAGACACACATAAAAAAGATATTTCCCCTCCCTATGCACATCTCCTCTACCGTCAAATCCATTTTCCCTGCACATATTTTCCTTCTAAGATACAGAAAACAGAAATTACGATTAAATCCCACACATATAAGTTTCACAACGTTTATTCCATAAAATATTTTAATGTTAAGATATGAACTATTAGATCACCTGAGCTGTATAAACTTTGTGTCCGGCTTGGAACCTGAAGGCGTAGTCTCTGGGTGCGGCGCCGCCCTCCCCGTGCTGGTACAGCTGCAGCTCCACCCACTGCACGGGGTGCAGCTCCCCGTTGGGTAGTGCCACTACGCCTGCTTCCATACTGAAACACTCGTCACATTAGATCTATGTAAAGTGTTTAACAGTGGAATTAAAAAAAAAAACTAAAGCTTATACCCAATGTGCTCTTTCAGACTACTACTATGACTCTACATCTGTGGCAAATTTTATCGAGATCCGTTCAGCAGTTTAGGTTACAAACTTGAACATCCAAACTTTCGTAAGAAGTAAGAGTACTCAGGAATATGTGGGAAGATTCTTCATATTTGTAGAAGTCTTTTTAGGTTTTCTCTGATAATGGAACGCGGGTAGGGTGGTAGTAGTGCAAGCGACTTGACATGACGTAAGAAGGGTTAACATAAGTAAGTTTCTACAATTGTAACTTTGTCTAAGAATATTATAAGAAGTATACAGACGTGGAGGCGGTGAGGGGCTGGCAGATGACGCCAACGCTGACGCTGGTGCCGTCACTCAGGAACATGTGGTGGAACGCGTACCGGTGCATCAGGCTCCAGTCACGCTTGTGACCTTAGTACATAGTAGATATATTTTTTGTGTATCAACCATAAATACTGACTTTAAAGACACACATTAGACTTATTTAATAATCTATACTATTATAATAAAGCGTAAACACACACTTCTTTGTTTGCCTAAGATGTCAGCATTTACAGCATATTTTTGAATAACTATTTTTTTTAATAAAAGCCCTACACTTACGTCACGCTTTAGGCTATATGTTTTCACACTATTAAACTTAGGGGGTAGATATTTTGGATAAAAACCCTTATGTGGGAAAGAGACCATAAGTTGCTGCCAACATTAAGGAAGCAAGGTTGCCATGCTTTGTTATTGTCATGCAATTGATAATTTGACAGTTGTAAACAATGAAATAGAATTTTCATAATTTTGTGCGGGTAAAGTCGCACGGGAACAACTAGTCTTTACTAATATAAAGGGGAAAGATTTGTTTTTTTGTATTTATTTTTAACTCAAAAACGAATTTGGCCGATTTCAAAAATCTATAATATCTGCGGCATCAGTAACTTAGGTTATTTATTTTTTTAATGTCAGCGGGAAGTCGCGAGATCTTATTCTTATCTCAGATTGTCGGCGCATCAGGTTATCGTTCGTCATTTAAAAGCGCGTACTTATGATTAAATTATAACACAACTGTTCAGTCTCGCTTTGATTTTTATAAGGAAGGTTACTACTCAATACTTAGTTGTGCAACTAAACAGTTGAATGCTGCGAAACAATCGACAATCGTACAACCATTGTGCGATAGTTTGGTGAAAGTGCGCCCGCTCTGTCGCTCCCGTATTTCCTAGATAAGTACTCTACCTGAGGTAACTACTGTTAGGAATAAAATTAGTACCGTGCTGTAGAGTTGGCGCAACTCTAGATTATCGGCATAAACGTCACGTCCCTAGCTGACAGCTGTCAATGTCACTAGAAGTATGGATAGATTGGCGCGTAACTTGAGTCTTGACGAAAAGTGTTGCTCTGAGTTTAAAGCGACAGTATCAATTAGATAAGTTGTCTAAAACTACTTACCGAAGCTGTGGTCTCTGAAGGAAGGCAGCGTGTACTCGAAGGATTCCTCCTCTAACTTAAATTTGCATTTGAGTGCTCCGAATTGTTCGTAATGCGACTGATGTGCTCTGAAAAAACATTATTTTTTAATATTGCAACAATTTACAAGAGAAAATGTACTAATAGTTGTACAGACGTAAGAAAAAGTGGTTTTCCAAATCAGACCATAATAATATATACCATACTATATATACTATCTTACTAATATTATAAATCCGAAAGTTTAGATGGATAGACGGATGGATGGATGGATGTTTGTTAGAGTTTATAGCCTAAACGACTGAACGGATCTCGATGAAATTTGGCATGAACGTGGAGCATAGTCTGGAAGAACACATAGGCTACTTGATTTAGTTTTTTTTTAATTCCTCGCGGACGGAGTCGCGGGCGAAAGCTCGTAATGTAATAAATGCGAAAGTTTAGATGGATGTATGGATGGATGTTAGAGTTTGTAACCTAAGCAGCTGAACAGATTTCAATAAAATTTGGCATAATGTAGAGGAGAGTGTTGAAGAACACATAGGCTACTCACTTTTGTTTATTTTGAATTCCACTCGGACGGAGTCGAGGGCGAAAGTTAGTATATTTATAAGTGCAATAAACTTCTTAAAAGTCTTCAAATTAAAGGTTCTATCTGGATTAAGGAATACTCACGTCTTGAGGCCCTCGAAGTACCGTCGACTCCACTTCTCCTTAGCTATGGACCTGATGATGGCTGGCGGATGCAAATCCGTGTCGAAATCAAAGTAATTAGTTGTCGCTGACCATTCTCCGGTGAACTCTACGTCTATTAATTTTGATGGCTCGTTCTGGAACCTTCAATATTAAATTGAAAAACAAAAACTTAGTTAAATATGTTTCGTATACTAATGCATTAAAGTCAGATACAGGTGTTCAGTAGTGAGGTTCCGTTCTTCATATATATCTATTCTATATTCTATAAATATTATAAATGCGAAAGTTACGATGGATGGATGGATGTTTGTAGCCTAAACGGCTGAACGGATCTCCATGGCACAGGTTTAGAGCATAGTCTGGAAGAACACATGGGCTAGTAAATTAATGAATCTCACGGGAACTGTAACTATTGTTACCGAGGGATACGTAGCTTTTTGTTATTTAAATAGTTCGTATGTTTTCTAATACAACACGGACGATTTCGCGGTCAACAGCTAGTTGTAAATAACTCTTTGACGTAGTCTTACCTACTATCTTATAGTAGACATATTTTTTCTACTGAAAAAATATTTGACTATTACTATTTCTTATTTAAAAACGTCAAAGTTATGACCACTTAATCACTTAACCACTTGCAATGAGAATGTAAGACATTGTAATATGACTCACAACGCACATCTTTGATTAAAATATCCCACAACTGTTTAGTCAGGCTTTGATTCCTTTGAGCTTATATGGAAGTGACACTACTCGATTTTTAGTTGTGCAACTAAACAGTTGAAGGCAAAACAATCGACAATCGAACAGTTGTGCGCTTGATAGATAGGACAAAATAGTGTTATTTATTATAACCTTTGATGTTAAAATGTGGTACTTAATACCAACTGAGATAAAATGATAATTATTTTCTATTTATGTATTTCGTGTGAAATAGTTTATACTTAATTTAACCTTCGTAGTGGTGATGTTTAGTACTGGCAGCTAAAATGTAAAAGAGGTATAAAAAGACCCTTCCGGTCAGAACACTCTCTCTTCCGTGGAATCAGTGTAGCGAGTGGACTTTCGAGGAGCGGACCATGGGCCTGACCATGGAGAGTTAAGTAACCTATTTTATATTCACTGTAATACCTCTTAATAAATAACTGTAATAACCTTACCATTTGTACAAAGCTATTTTGTATATAAAAGTATATATGGGTTGTTGGACAAGTAATGTCAATCATGACAATTATGTGAATTGTATTTTATAATTTGTATTGGTTAATACTATTTATGAGATCTCTATAATATTGTGTTGTTTTACTAATTGAATTAATGAATATATGCTTTGTAAAGTTGCTTGTTGTTTCTATTCATATCCAGGTTTGCCTCACAAGGAAATGGTTAGCTGTCACTTTCATTTATTAACAGACGTCCATATTTAATATATTCCCATACAACTTCAAATGATTCTTGAAACTAAATTAGATGTTTGACTCTCTAAATTACTGTAGTTGTAGCATTTACTTATTGAATCTGAGTACGATTCTAACACGCTCTTGTCAAAATATCTTAAACTCACCACATCTTCCCTTTGTACGAGAGGGCCCATTTCTTCATCGGCTCTATTGGCTCCATTTTGATACCTTCAGCTGAGAACTCTCCGATTGGTGCACCGAACAGCACCGTGTCTGGTATCTTCTTACTACACAGGAGTCCTTTGCCCGGTAACTAGATGCAAATAATACTGACATCAAGTATTAAAAAAAACTACAAAGTCAACAAGGTTGCAAGAACTACAGCAGCAGGAATGGAGAAAAAAGAGTGACATCAAGGTTTGGTAACAAGAATAAAGGCAACTGAACAGGGACAGCTTTAAGCAATCAACAGCTGTTAGCTATACACGGATCTTAGTTTATTGTTAACACTAAAGAATGCTATGGGCAGCATACCCATTGCGAAAAACTGTCGAAATGTTTTCATATTTAAAGGATTTTAGTTACTTATTTCTATTATAACGCTATGCCAGATGTTTTCCAGTCCTATGTCTACTATCTGACTAATTCAAGAAGTTCATATGGATGGATGGATTTTTTGATAGAGTTTGTACCATACTGCTGAACGGATCTTGATGAAATTTAGCGTAGATGTAGAGGATAATCTGAAAAAACACATAGGCTACTTACATTCGTTTTTTTTAATTACTCGCGGACGGAGTCGCAGGCAAAAGATAGATTTATCGTATGACGACTTACCCCGATATAAAATAGTCCATTACACATGCCCATAGTACGTCTCTCGCAACCCATTATCACGTAGATACCTTTGTCGTTTTCGTCGCGGGTCGCCGATATGAAGAATATCGCATCAAATGCCTGTAGGGAAACTCCTTTGATGATTAAAATGGACTAAATAATTATTGGAAGAGTATTATCTTATTTTTGTAAATCTTAAGTTATTAGGGAAATTAATATGATGTAGTCAGTAAAGGATTTTTAGTTTATTTTTATTTTACTAAACCCAATCTGAGTGTTGTTTGTCTACCTTGGCGTGGTCGCTGAGCATCTGTGCGCAGTCCATAACGGCGGGGTCCGCGAGAGCCTTCACTCCCTGTCCCGCGCGTCCGTCCGTGCCCGCCGCATGGCTCTTCACGTACTAAAGTCAGAAACAACTATAAAGGTGGTATTTCTTGTTTAATACTTCGTCATCAGCTGACTATACGCTAAGAGGCTTAGAACCTCCCCCAAAGCCATAGTTATGCACGCTGGCCCACTGTGGGTTGGTTGACTTCACACGTATCTTTGAATTTCTTCGCCGATATGTGCAGGTACACGATGTTTTCTTTCACGTAAGAACGTCGGGTAAATTATGTACAAATAAAATTCGATATTCGCATTGGTACATGGCGGGATTTGAACCCGGAACCTGTACATTACAAGTCAAGTGGTTAACCGACGTTTTTTTAACACGTCAAAAATATGAATTCATCATCAACTTGCCCTTATCTCTTATGGAGGGTCGGCACCGAATGTGCTGCTCTTCCATACATCTCTATCAGCCGTCATATCTGACTCACTCCCTTCTTAAGCATATCCTGTTTCACACAATCCATCCATACTTTCATCCGTCTTCCTCTATCTTTATAGCCATCCACATTCAATCTTAACACTTTCCGGTTTTATTCCCCATCCTCTCGTCACATAACATGTCCATACGCTAAACTTTTGTTTCTTAATTTCTCCACTACTTCAAACAAACAAAACAAACTCCTCTAATACTATTTGTTATATAGTACATTTATAAATTACATTTTCTCTTAAAATAATAAAGGTATCGATATTATTTTATTGTGATTATTGTTTGGATGCGTCTATTGCAGCAACAGGTGGCAGGTGCGTGATAAAACTCTAATCTGTAATGTATTTATCAATTAGATTAATTAATCTACATATCTGCAACTTTAATTTCATCGTAACTACATTTTAATATGTATATTATAGTTTTTTAAATTACATTTCATTCAATAAATGACTAGAAGTTGTTGAAATGACAACTGTTTTAAACATTTTAGGTTTTAAAGCGAATCTTACGTATTTAAAAATTTAAAACCTTGGCCATGTACAAAGTCCGATTGCAGTCACGGATGTTCCAATCTATAGCATTTTGAAGATATAGTCTAAGACCTAGCGATTAATTTATTTACTATACTAGTATTATAAATGTGAAAGTTTAAATAGATGGATGGATGGATGGATGTTTGTTAGATTTTAAAAATTCTTTCACCGTTAGAAAGGTTATTTATCTGTGAGTAACATAGGCTATATATTTTTTTTAATTTCACGCAGACGAAGTCTATCATACTTATATTATAAATGTGAAAGTTTAGATGGATGGATGGATGTTTGTTAGAGTTTGTAGCCTAAACTGCTGAACGGATTTCAATAAAATTGGGCATAGATGTTGTGGTTAGTCTGGAAGAACACATAGGCTACTTACTTTTTTTTTAATACCACGCGGACGGAGTCGTGGGCGAAAGCAAGTATTGTAATAAAAAAATACTGCCATATTCAAAATCAAAATTGTTAAAACCGGTTATTTAGTACCGAACAATATCCAATAATAAGTGATACAAAAACATCTATCGTAAGTCACTTTTTAATTAGTGTTTCAATGTTGTCTTGTTTACATTATTGTATAAAAACAAAACTTACCTTACGAAAATAGTAAATGAAAGCGAACACGACATATTTTAAATAGTACCATTTGCCGGGCACAGAGTATACACCGAATATCGGTTCCGGTTCTTTCTTTTTAACCGCATATAATATTAATAATATAACAGAAACAATGAATATTAAAAAATACATTGTGCGTTAAATTCTCGCAACGAACTAAAGTGTAAAGTAACACAAGATAAAGTCTGCTTTTAGATATCATATAATTTTATGTACATAGTGATGTGCTGATATGTGAACGATGTAACTGAATAATGATACTGCTATTTTATCGTTATTTGTTAATTGTTAAACGACAGTAAAAACTAACGGTTCAGACAGTTCATTAGATTTATTACTGCATCATATCCTTTTCATTTTTTTAGTGACATGCCGAGGAATCTCTTGTCGATAGACGACGGCCATAAATTAACGGTTTCAAAAATTCATAAAAACCTACGTTATTAGTGGCTAACATTAGCTATGTTTTCTTTATTTTTTTAATTTCACGCACACGAAGTCGCAAGCAAATAGTTAAATAAACGTGCAACAGTCATGCCAGTTCACGAGATTTGCTGTAAGGTAATCGTGCCTTCCCGCAAGTTAAACCTTAAAATCAAATATCGTGCTCTACTTGCATGCCAGTTGCATATGCCTGTAACTAACACGTGCCAGTAGCTTGAACGCAAGTATATCAACTACTGAAATGTGTAATAAATAAGTTTTCAAACTTGCTTGCAGCTGAAGCTACTGTATCGTTTTATATTAACGGGTTTAATAGCAACGTTACGTTATTTGTAACCGGTTATAACGTGGCCTACGTATTATAATTACGCTATATTCTTTATGTTGAAGTTATGACCGATAAGATTACGAGTTGTTTAAATATAGAGCCACAGTGAAAGTGGATTGTTTTATTTGATAATTTTAAATATATATTCGCTATAGCAACTGTATATTATGAAAATAATCATTTTAAAGTATATTTGCTATCAATTAATGCAGCAATGTAAGAATATTTATTGATTTAACTTGTTTTTAAAAAGCAAGAGGTCAGTTCCTATCGAAATTGCACTATTTTTATGTATAAAATTTTTTTTCTTCGGAATTAACATTTATAACGTGACCGGGATTGTAAAAACCCTCGCCATATTGCGAATTGTTTTACTTGCTTTATATTATCTGTGCTTTGCACTTATTAGAAAGTAAAAAGAACGAAAGAGCCCTTACCCATTATTTTTATATGCTTGATTAGAATTATTTGTAACTATTGCAAGACTGTATGTTGGTACAGGTTTTTTCATACTTTTAATGTAACTCAATGGCCATTGGAAAAGATGTAAAAAAGGGGAAAATCAGCGATAATAACGGTTTTTTTATTATTTACAATTGAAGGTGTTATCGTCGTCGATAATTTGACCAAACTATCGCACAAATTATTGCGCGATTGTCGATTGTTTCGCAGCAAATTCAACTGTTTAGTTGCATAACAAAATCGAGTAGTGTTACCTCCATATAAGCTCATAGGAATCGAAGCGAGACTAAACAGTTGTTCGATAGTTTGGTCATAGGTGTGCGCGGGCTCTAACGCCTACAATTATAAGATGATTTGATTCAAACACATTAATTTTAATATATCTTTATTTTTCATACATTCACGTACATTTGAGTCTTACTTATAACTAACGCGTTTCACGTTGAATTTCTTAACCTTACTTGAGAGTACGTCTCGTTAAAACTACAAAACTATGCATGCAATAAAATAAGAATAAACAGGTGTTTTTATCACATTTTTAATGTAAATTAAGTCTTCAAGCGCTGATTAAACATTATAAAAATAACAAACACTATTTTGTTAATATTCGATTTAACAGATTCTTAAATTATAATGGCAAACTAAAGTAGGCATAAGTATAATTTGTAAAGATTATATTTGAGAAAATATCCTATAACTTTGTACATTATTTAAACTTTCGTGAGACATTATAACTTATTATTTTACGGCTATTACTTACGTCTACTTTTTACGACGGCATCGACTAGTTTCAGACCTTGCAGGGGTCTTTCAGTAAGAGGGTTAATGCGGTTGTGTCGCGCCTCGCACTGTGAGCAATCGCTCGTAGGGCGCGGGGCTTTTTTTTTGTAACATAAGATGGCACACGAGCAACCGGCCACCTGAATCAAAATGGCGAAGCGACCGCTGCCCATAGACATCGGCAATTGCAGATGCGTCGCCTACCCTTATCCGACAGAGGAGGAGACGCACATAAAGAGGATATTTCCTCTTCCTATGCATCTCCTCCATCGTCAAATCCACTTCCCCTTCCCATCCTCTCATAAGAAAAGGGTGGTAAAGAGAAAGGGACTTAAATTAGGCTTGCGGCACCATACTCATCAGACGAAACAAGGCATTGGTTCAATTTGACGCCTGTCTGTCTGGTGGTGGTATTATTGGGGGCGTGTCGGCCCTGCGGTGCTAACATGTTAAAGCAGGCACTACCACTGTTAAACACTAGCTGTAGTTGATTCGAGCGATGGCCCGAAGTACGAGGCGCGAACACAATTAACCCTCGCCCTGAAGGACCCCTACAGGGTGTGACACTGGTCGGTGACGTCACCGAAAAAAGTTACCGTAAAATAATTAACTTTGTACATGAAAATTATAGAGTGTCTAAATAATTTAGATTAGTTTGACAATTCATTTCAAATTTAGTAGGGATGGGTTGTGTAATCAGTCAGGAATCTTATCGAATATCGATTTTTATTCTTATAAAAGTTGGAATCGGTAGATTTATAGTTATAACTTATGAAATAATAAAAAACCCTGTTTTCTCAAATTAATAATGACCATAACAAATAATGAGAGTAAATACATGTTTATTACTATTACAGCCGTACGTAATCGAATTGGATTTCGCTATTATTTCTGTCATCGCTAAATTCTCTACACTATAATCAATCCTAGAATTGTCCTCTAAATTAGTGAATAAGAAAATAAGAATTTTAGTTGAGTTTGATAATTATTTAAACCGAATATCGATAGTTTAAAATTGTCCGCTTTGTGTGTATGTTCGTCACTACCATACCTGTCTATTAAGTATGGCATTTGTCTTCATAGAAATTGAATTCGATACTTCATATGCGTCATTTATCAAACAAATCTTTCTTATTCAGACAAACTATAACACATTCAATTTGATAGAGACACTTTAATAAAAAAAATAATACGACACCTATTTAAAAATAGTTTTCCGTGTAATAAAATATCTTTTTTTCGTCCTTCTTCGGTTTTCAAAAATAAATTAATATTAAATATTTTTTTTTAAAACCGACATATCGTTACTTATAATTTATTTAACATTTATAGATAACAAATCTACACTACCTTGTTAATATAGACGGATACGATTAAAACACATTAATTTCTTTATCGATAATCTACGTAATCTTTGAAGAAATCGATTTCAATCGATTATAAAATGCATTATTGGCACATATAAAAACTATGAAATAGAAACATGATATAGAGTTTTCTAAATATCTCCGGAGAATTTTTAATTACGAAAATTCCAAATATTTTTATATTTATTATATAAGGAACTCGAGTATTAAGTTACAAATATTTTATAACTTTAAGATAAATTGAGTTTAACATAATAATGTCATTCTCTGATTTAATAAGTCTTATAAAAGATTTTCAACCTTTTTATTTAAAAAAGTAGAGCGCAATTAAACTTACATTAGTATACGGAGCATGTAATTAGATAATTTTTAGACCTACCGATAAACATAGAAAAGGTTAAACTAAATGCCAGTGGAAGTCAATAAACAGAGGAAATTGGGTCTATGGTAATAAATCAACATACAGTGGAAAAGAGTCCAAGGTAATATTTTAACAGAGAGTGGAAAAGGGGTCTAGATAATATACCAGACAGTGAAAAAAGGGTCCAAGATGACAGTGGAAGAGGATTCAAGTCGATATACCAAAAAGTGGAAAGGGTCCAAGTTTATATACCAGACATTTGAAAGGACCCAAGTTGATATACCAGATAGTGGAAAAAGGGTCCAAGATGATATACTAAATAATGGAAAAAGGGTCCAAGATGATATACCAAACAGTGGAAAGGGTTCAAGTTGATATACCAGATAGTGGTAAGGGTCCAAGTTGATATGCCAGACAGTGGAAAGGGTCCAAGTTCATGTACCAGACAGTAGATAAGATCCAAGTTGATATACCAGACAGTG
>NW_013525246.1:181030-197412 GCF_000836215.1 Papilio polytes | reverse complement strand
CAATATACAGGGATATGATTATAATAGCGATCGTTGTGTACAGTAGGTTCATTTTGTCGTAATTGGTAGTAAGTACAGCGATACCTGAAAAAATATCATATAAATATTATAATGCGAAAGTTACGATGGATGGATGTTTGTTAGCGTTTGTAGCCTAAACTGCTGAACGGATCTCCATAAAATTTGGCACAGGTTTAGAGCACAGTCTGGAAGAATACATAGGATATTTTTTATCCCGGGAATAGTTACGGTTCCCGTTGGATTCATTCATTTAGTTTTTTAATGTTTAATCGATCATTCTACAACGGTTCAACATATCTTATTGAAATTTGGCACAGATATAAAACAAAGTCTGGAGTACACATGGGATAAGCTTCATCCCCGAGGTGTCCGGTTCCCGAGGGATACGTAGCTTTTCGTTATTTATATAGTTCGTATGTTTTCTAATACCACGTGGACGAAGTCGCGGGCAACCGCTAGGATACCAATATTATAAATAGCTTTCATCCGCGACTCTGACCGAGAATTAAAAAAAAAATAATAGCAGCCTATGTGTTCTTCCAGATTATTCTCTACATCTATACCAAGTTTCATAGAAATTTATTCAGCCGTTTAGGCTACAAACTTTAACAAACATCCATTTGTTGTTTGTTGATTTGTAGCCTAAACTGCTGAACGGATTTCGATGAAAATAAGCAATTTTGTAGAAGATAGTCTGGAAGAACACGTATTCAATTTTGTTTTTTTTTTTAATAACAAGCGAACGGAAAGCTAGTCTTACATAAATAGTGTGTGTTTACGCTTTATTATATAAGTATAGATATTGAAGTGTATGTGCATGTTTCGGCAATGCGAACTCAGAGTAAGACATGTTTCCATACCGAGTAGGATCAGAGGCAGCACCAGGCAGAGGCAGGAGCCCGATAACAATGTGAAGTCTATCTTAGTCTGGAAGGCGAACAGTGTTAGAGACAACACTATTATGAATGTCGCACCCGCAGCAAACAATATCTGTAAACAAATTTGTTTTTTTATTAAATCTTACTAATATTATAAATGCGAAAGTTTAGATAGATGTATGGATGTTTGTTAGACTTTGTAGTATAAACACCTGAACGGATTTCGATGAATTTGGTATAGAAGTAGGGGATAATCTGGAAGAACACATAAGCTTCTCACTTTTTTTAAATTCCGCGCAGACGGAGCCGCGGGCGAAAGCTAGGCGTTCTATAAATGCGAAAGTTTAGATGGATGTTAACTAAACTGCTGAACGGATCTCGAAATGCATAGATGTAGAGGATAGAAAGAACATAATTTAATTTTGTTTTTTGACGGAGTCGTAAAGCTAGTTCTTTTAATTAAAAAAATACTAAGGGCCTGTCACTAAATTGTAAATTGTCTGATAATAATCCGACGTGTAAATGTGATGGAAATATCGGATTGTGATCTCTTATCTGACAGTGACGTCATTTTTATGCTATTTGAGCCTCTATCGGCCAGTGGACAGGCCCTAAGACAAACTGCTTTTCGAATAAAAATACCAATAAAAGTACAGTAGGAGCTGATTTATAAGATAACATAAAAACCAAATTGAGAACATTCTTTTTGAAGACTAACGTTTCAAATACATTATCGTATTAAAAAAATTAACTCTCATTTTATACATTTCGTTGTTTAGAATAATTTTAACGTGGGAATATAAATATTTTACACACATACCTGTTCGTATGAAAATCGTTGTAGTGCCAACGGTAAAATCATCGTGAAAGACAAGGTAAACAGCAAAAGGAATATGTAGTTGTAGGGCACTTTGCGTCTAGCGTCCGTAAAGCATAACAATGCTATGAACGTGAGGAAGTAGCAGCTAACAGATACGGCCCTGTGGACGTATCATCATGTCACTTACATTGTATAACTTAATATTCTACATCACAGAGCCTACCCTAAGTTAGGGGTGACTAGGGGTCAACCTTAATGGCCCGTAACATCGGGTAAACTATGTACGTATTGGAAACCCTGGTATATGGCTGGATTCGAACCAAAGACTGATTCGCAGATTTCGTCGGCCCTTACTGTCCACCAGCGCCTTAACTAACGCTGACTATTATCGCGGTTAATTTAGATATGACAGTGCGTCGGTGGCTCAGTGGTGTAAGCACTTGACCTGTAATCTACAAGTCTTGGGCTCGAATCCCGTTGTACTAATGTGATTTTCGAATTTTATATATACATAATTTACCCGACAATCTTATGATGAAGGAAACCATCGTGATGCCTGCACATATCGACGAAGAAATTCAAAGATATGTGTGAAGTTAACCCGCAGTGGGTCAGCGTGGTTGACTAAGGCCTAGTCACCCTAATTCACGGTAGGCTCCCTTGGTGGGTACATATAAGGAAGATGGTGATGATGACAATTATATGCATAGAATATAGACAAGGCATTTCTTTGATCGTATAGATCAAATTGTAATAGTAAATCCTACTAAATCATAAATACTAATGTTTAGATTCATGTTTGTTAGTTTGTAGCCTAAACTGCTGAAAGTATCTTGATGAAATTTGGCATAGATGTGAATAGTCTGGATGAATACATAGGATACTTTTGTCTTTTTTAATTTTATGTAGACGGAATCGCTGACGAAAGTGAGATGGTCTCTCATATCTGTAATTGCAAATACATCATCACCATCCTCCTTATCGTATTCCCGTAGGGTCGGCGCATCAGGTTTTGGTCCTCTCATACGTCATCTGTCATCACACCCTTTTTGATCGTCACCTTGCACGCAATCCATCCATCTCTTTCTACGACTACCTCTACAAAATTATTTTAATATACTCACAAGAAGAATATAGTATTTTGCTCAGCAAATAGTAAGTATTGATTCCATTGCATTAAACCATACGTAACAAGAGCGGTTATCACAAGCTGCATTAACACGATGCAGAACACCTGGAAATACAAACAGGTTATAAAAGCATATCCAGAAGTAATAATAGATTGTTTTTTTACTAACTTTTTTAAGATATTGATTTGTTACCTTTTTAATGAAAGCTTGTCGTAAAGATTTAATGGTGAAGATCAAGGTTGCGACCAATGCTTCTTGGTCGCTCGGATTTTCAATAATCTCGGGCAATGATATTATGGTGCTCTGCAATATAATAATATCTGTTATGTGAGGAGTATCGTGTGTATGAGAGTGGGCACAGGGATAAAACAATCGCATATCTGTTGTCCGATTGTCGATTGAATCGCAGCCTTCAACTGTTTAGTTGCACGATTAAAAATCGAGTAGTGCACCTCCATATAAGTTCATAGGAATCAAAGCGAGACTAAAGAGTTGTGCGATAGTTTTGTCAAAGGTGTGCGCGCTCTAAGGCAACCACTAAATATTGTGATTTAACTTTTAAGTTATTTTAGTTAAAGTTGTGATATTTGTATTGTTTACAAAAAACATTTCGTCAGAAACATCATAATTTACGAGTATCGGCGTAATGTGCAGTTTTTGAAGACTAGCGTTTGTGAAATATTAAAGAACTTGTTTTCGCCCGCGACTCAATCCGCGTGGAATGTAAAAAAAAAACAAAAGTAAGTAACCTTTGTGTTCTTTCAGACTATCCTCTACATCTGTACGAAATGTCATCGAAATTCGTTCTGCCGTTTAGGCGA
Source organism: Papilio polytes (assembly GCF_000836215.1). Classification (NCBI taxonomy): domain Eukaryota; kingdom Metazoa; phylum Arthropoda; class Insecta; order Lepidoptera; family Papilionidae; genus Papilio; species Papilio polytes. The sequence continues at coordinate 193,742 of NW_013525246.1, read as the reverse complement.
CAAACTCTAACAAACATCCATACATCTAAACTTTCGCATTTATAATATTAGTAAGATTGGACAGCGTCTGTGACGTGATGATTAAACATTGGGCTTGTAGGCGACCTATAGGTTTGGTCTCCGGTGTGTAAATCTTTAAATATTATAAATGCAAAAGTTTTCGTGGATGTATGTTAGTTTGTAACCGAAACTGCTGAACGGATCTGGACGAAATTTGGCATAAATCTAGAGAATAGTTTGTTTTTATTTAATTCCAAGCGGACGGAGTCGCGGGCTAAAGCTTTTAAATGAATTAATTCAACGCTTAACATCTGAAACCTGCGCATTTATGATAGAAGCTACCAAATATTTCTAACAAATACTGTGATAAAATTATCATAATTTTAAAGTTTCTAATGGGCCCCATTTGCCATAAAACCCATACACTCAGCGAAGTTCCCCACACACCGTGAACGAGGAAAACGAAACAAGATTCTTGAGAACAACCGGTTCGGAACGGTAATTGACGCGAGCAAATATTTTGCACATGTTACTTTATCTTAGTAGCCAATAGTAAATAATATGTATATTATCCGACTAATATTATAAATGCGAAAGTATAGATGGATGGATGATGGATGGATAAAACCACTGGGCCGTTTAAAAAAATCTTTTACCATTAAAGAGCTACTTTAACACAAATTCTGATTAACACAGGCTATATTTTTTACTATTTCTAATTTATCGTGGACGAAGTCGCGTGCAACAGCAAGTTAATAACAGTCAACATATAACGTTAACTCTTCACCAGAAAGCAATAATTTAAATCAAACTTTTCTTTCTAGCTATAGATGTTTTTTGTTTTAATTGCATTGTATTATTATTCACAAAAGTTTGTTTCTCTGTACTCATATTACACGCCCGAAGGGGTATTCATAGTTAATACTTTGTGTAAATTAACTAGCTGTTCCTCGTGACTTCGCCTGCGTGAAATTAAAAAATATGGTCGATATTACTCACAGATAAATTACCTTTCTAAAGGTGGAATTTTTTTTTAAATCGACCCTGTAGTTTTTGAGTTATTTCAATAAATACAAAAATACAAATCTTTCCTTTTTATATTAGTATTGATTATAATTAAGAAATAAATAACTTTACTATTTTCTGTTATTGGAAGGTGAGTCGGAGAATTCTGAGTAATCATTACGACTGTGATGAAATTTTAAAAACATGTGCAATTTGGTGCAACTAAAAATTTTGAGATAACTTTTATCTCATTATTGACGTCAATCAGTTCACGTATTTTGCGAGCGTATCGCTAATATTAGTAATATTATAAATGCGAAAGTTTAGATGGATGTTTGTTAGTTTGTAGCCTAAACAGCTGAACGGATCTCGTTGAAATTTGGCATAGATGTAGAGGATAGTCTGGAAGAACACATAGGCTACTGACTTTTGTTTTCAAATTCCACGCGGACGTAGTCGCGGGCTAAAGTATTACAATAAATATGTTAGGTATCCTGTAACTACAATTAGTGTTTATACAACTATTGGACTATAACACTATAGTTTCCAACTGATAACGGGTGTCGTGGTTTTCCGTTTCTCATAATATTAGTCACTATTTGTTTAATTATGCATTGCATTGAATTACAAAAACAACAAAAAATATAGCCTGTGTTACTGTCAGATATCGTAGCTTTTTAATAGTGAAAGAATTTTTGAAATAGACCCAGTAGTTTTTCATTTATCTCAAGAAATACAAATCATAATATTAGTATACAATCAGGCAGAATTTTGACGTCATTTATGTTACCGTTGTTTTTGTATTTAGAAAATCTTACCGTATTATTTGCTGTTTGTGGAGCAGCGTCAGGTTTTAGGTCCTGTTTAAATTCTGCATCATTCGAAGGCATGTAAGATCCAACCATGCCGTATGGTGGCGGTGGTTCGTTTTTGTTTTCAACATGTATCGTATATGGACCAGCGGTCGCCATTTTTCACCTAAAAAACAAGAAATCGTATTGAATGTTTTTGTTCTGGTGTACATTTATATCATTTTGAAGATTTCGTGTAATATTTAAGTATGTAAACAATTGTCTGCTATCGGTTATCAAGTTAATTGAAAACATTGTATAAAAAAATGTTAAAACACTGCATAAATGCATTCTAAATAATATAATGAAATGCGTACAATGATCTCAGGGCGCGCTGAGCTACGAGTATTTGCAAAAACTTTTGTTTTTTTATCAAACTCTGCTTACATTATGCTTTCACATTATTTTAAGCTAGACATCACAGGAAATGTCGAGTTCGATTAATTAAAATATAATAATAAAAATTTGCGAACAGATTTCGAAAAACATTAGTAATTAAATAAATCATAATGAATAATAGATAGTGTTAAAATAAACAAATAGTAATCTATATTTTAAAGTATCACAGTTCAATATGGTGAAAACTTATGAACGAAAGCTGGGACTAAAAAAAGAAATGCGTATGTTGCAAATTCGCTTACTTACGTATTTATATTCCAGTTGCACTTTAATGATTTCCAAGCTTTTAAGCTTAAGCACAAATTAAACAAATAAATAGCACTTTGTTATAAACAATATTCGAAACCGGCTACAAATTGCTAAACTTGGCAAAATCGGCCGGCGAGCTGGCCGAGAGTGAATGAACGAGCGACGAAGCAACAAGCTGTGCCGGCGACAGAACGGCGGCATCCGATATATCTATCTCTATCACACATCAAAATTATGTGGGCGAAATCTGTCAATACAAGGATTCTTAAAGGTCGCGCATGCACCAATAATGATTTATACAAATTTCGTTTTATAGCCGATTTTTTAATATACGAGAATACATTTTATGTAAAAAATCATTCGCTTACCTTTTGCCTGGCAACTATTTATGATAAGTTCTGGGAAGAACCGTAACCTATCACCTACCAGCTGCAGTATCGATCGACGCACTTTGCTTCGGGTGGCTATTCTATATTTAGCTAGGCTAGCGCTTGCGTTGTAAATCTCCTGGTAACGATTTTATGATTTGAATTTACAGCTAAATGTCTACTTGAATTCGTCTCTGATTACCTCGGTATCTATCATTCGTGTATATACCAAGAATTAATTACTAACAAGCGATAATCGGTTCACTTTGGTCAATAGATCATGTAAATAATCACTTTCTTTAGAATATTTTCACTTATATGTTGTTGAATCTCCAACATTAGGCATAAAGGCTGATGATGTTAAAAATGCATTCAAACTTTTTAGATACAATAAATTTTAGAAATGGAAAAAAAAGTTATGGCGCTTGAGATTCTAATTCGGCTTTTTCACTATTAAAAAAAATCGTTCTCACGTCTACTGTGTTTTGTGCACGAATCATTATATCAATATTTTAAACGTAATATTCTTAAGAGCCGGAGCCTTTAAACTATAACACTACTGTTTAGTCTCTTTTTGATTGCTTTGAGGTTATGGACGTGCGATAGTTTAGTCAAAGGTGTTCGCCTGCTCTAATAATGATGGAAGTATTTATTAGTATTGTTGCTAACCATACGTGAGACCAAGTAAATATAAATAAATACATTTAAGACTTTATCACAGGTTTAATTAAATATGAACAAACTATGAATACATAACATTGTCAGTACATCGTATAATTAAATAGCTTATTATATATCTCTCTCGCTCTATTATATGGAGGAGAGAAAGAGAGGCTTGATATAAAACAAAAAGTGCTTGATTTGACTAACGAGCAGTGAAAAAATGTGTAGTACTAGTAATCCCAATATAAAACAAAAAGTTTGTAGAAATGTCTTTTAATTTAATATTATAATCTCACTGATCTTATTAACGTTATAAATGCAAACTTTGGCATTGGATGGATGGGTGTTTGATGGAACAAAGTTCGCTAAAAGGCAAACACATAAGAAGAAATAAAGTTTTTAAATTCGTATTTGACTTGACAGTATCTATATCTATACAAATAATAAAATTGGAGTGTCTGTTTGTAAAACCGAATTAAAAAAAAAATGTCTGCGTCTGTCTGTCCTCAAGCCGCGTTATTTTCGGTTAATCACCAAAACGGCTGAGCTGAATTCGACGAGACTTTCACTGAAAGGTTGCTGACATAGACGGGCATATTACGAGTATAGGCTAAATTTTTTAAATTCCGCGCTGTCAAAATGGCGTAAAGGGTGGTCCAAATTTGCGCTAACAAAGTTTGCGGGCGACAGCTCGTCTTTTTGTTTTAGATTGAAACTAAACATATAATTATTTAGACGATCCTATAATTGTCAGAATGAATAGGAATATATTAACAATGTCCAAATAAAGGTTAAGAGCTGCGAAGATATATTCCTCAGGGGATAGGCTGTATTTATGTTTCCCTCCCATCATAAGTTGCGTGTCATAGACAAGATAGAGTGAGAACAGCAGTGCCCCCGCGGATGCGTAAACCAGCGTCAGTATGTTGTTTCTCGGCAGGAAGATTGCAATCAGTCCTGAAAATTAAGAAGAAATACTAAGAGCGCACACCTGAAACTATCGCACAACTGTTTAGTCACGCTTTGATTACTATGAGTTAATATGGCGCATACTATTCGATTTTTAGTTGTGTAATTTAAAGGTTGGATTAGCTGCGAAACAATCGACAATCGCACCACAGTTGTGCGAATGTTTAATCAAAGGTGTGTGCCCGCTCTAACTGAGAACCGACCCAGAAATATTTGTTAAAAACCGGGAAACGGAAGACTCAGTGCTTCGAAAGGTCTAATTTCTTACAATCCACTTCAATTGTAGATAATAATCTAAATAAACATTTATTTCAGTGCTGTAACGTAAAGTAGACGAAGAATGAAGAAATTATGCATAGATTGTGTGAACGATATGCATTAGGAAAGTAAGATTTGACGGCTGATAGAGATGTATTAGTACAATCAGGGAAACTAGCGGTGTACCATCTCTAACGCTACAATCTTTAGAACATTTTAAACAATCATAACAATGCAACTTGTAAATGTGTGTGCACGAATAAAGTCAGGGGTAATAAGTTAGGGATACCACTCACTGTTATAGTTGTGGTTATTTGTCAGAGGCGGAGTTTGTCTCGTTGCTATGAACAAGGCAATATTTTTTTAAGTTGAACACCGCGGTTGTCCGCGACTGTACATACTGCGCCGACTAGGTAGGAAGAATAATAATGTCATACCGAAGAGAAGCAGCACCATAGAAGCTGCGACCAGAGCACCACCCATCATAGTGAAGTCCCACTTTGTCTGGAAGGCGAATAATGTGAGCGCCAAACAAACGCCCGCGGTGATACCGACTGCCATCATCACCTGGAAATTGTAAACGGTGACACAGTACCCTGCTCCTTAATACACAAAAGAGGGGACATACAGAAAAAGGATATTATCTCTTCCTCTACATCCACTTTTTGAACACTTGACTTGTAATCTACAGGTCTTGGGTTAGAATCCCGCCATGTACCAATGTGATTTTCGATTTTTCATATGTACATAATTTACCCGACGTTCTTACGGTGAAGGAAAACATCGTGATGCAACCTGCACATATCGGCGAAGAAATTCAAAGATATGTGTGAAGTGAACCAACCCGCACTTGGCCAGCGTGGTTGACTATGGCCTAGTCACCCCATATTAGGGTAGGCTCCGAGCCCCTCGGTGGGGACGTATAGTGAGCTAGTGATGATGATGATGATGATACATCCACTTCCCTGTTAAATCCTGTCTTATAAGGATTTGGATGCTAAGATTAGAATTGGTCTCCAGCACATCGACTAGTCAGATGAATCGCGAAACCACTTTCATTTGACCCCTGTCTTCTGTGTAGTGTGTTTTTCTTGCATCACCCATTACAATGGATTTAATTCACGGTTCAAAATTTACAATTTAACTCTTGTATTCATGTTTTTACTTCGGAAAACCAGGATTACCTAAATAATCATTTATAATTCGTGTTTGAGGTGTAACGTATACAGCGGTAATACAAATATTACTGTATACATTTATTACGAGATTTACTCATGGTTTGATATTTAACAAAAACTAATTTACTAACTTCAGAGACGCTGTAAATGCTGGTGACGACGCCCAGCATGAAGCTCTGCGCCAACGTGAACACAAACAAGAAGATGAAGTTTGTGGGCGCAGTCCGCCTCACGTCCGGACAGCACGACATGACTATTATACACACGAACACAACCGCTATGGCGACCCATCTGTAACAACACATTAATTTAAATACATACTTCTATACTATTATAATGAAGCGTAAACACACACTTCTTTGTTGCCTAAGATGTCAGCAATTACAGCATATTTTTGAATAATTCTTCGTTTAATAAAAAGCCCTACACTTACGTCACGCTTTAGGCTATATATTTTCACGTTAATAAACTTAGGGGGTAAACATTTCGGATAAAAATCCTAATGTGAAAGAGACCATAAGTTGCTACCAACATCAAGGAAGGAAGACTGTCAAGGTTAGTCATGTCATGTAATATTGACATTTGCTATTGATAATTTGACAAATGCAAACAATAAAATAAAGTTTTCACAATTTCATGCGGATGAAGCAGCACGGGAACAGCTAGTATAATATAAATGTATGCATCGGTGGTACAAAGTTGAAGCAATTGAAGCGTAAACTACAGTTAACGGCACATTTTAAATACAAGCCCATACATACGAAAAAAACGCGCCATTTCCACTGTCGTGGGCGGTCCCCCCTCTCGCATATAACACGGCTGGTACTAGGTTCTGGGTTCGGTTCGTTATAAACGTACCGAAAATACCTGATCATACATGTCAGGGGTACAAGAGAGCGGCATGGGGCCGCCCATTCAAAAAAAAGAAATTAGGTGATCGATTATTTGTTTGCTATAAAGAATGTCCTAAAAGTAACTTTTGCTCGCGATGTCGTGAAAATCTTTGTGAAAAAGAAATTAGCAAGTATCTTATACGCTATTCCACACAGCATTATGTTTCTGTGCCAATCATTTAGATCCATTTAGCCGTTCCGAGTTACCTCCAAACGTTCGTTCATGCATTTGTAACATTTCCTAAAATAATAAGTCAACTTGTTTTTAAAAAAAACTTACAATAAATAATTGTGTTGCGATACCCAGCGCTTTGTAGGTTCGTGGAAGAGGAATAACGCTATGAAGCCCATCGTAATCAACAACTGGCACATAAGGATAGAGTACACCTGAAATAAATCAGAGCCGATTTTAGCATTACCAGCACCTTTGACAGTTGCCTCACCTTGCCCTACCCAAACGCCAGTACTGATAACAATGCATTACGACGTTTATCTGGAGGGGAGAAGGTTTTTTTTTATTGTTTTTTTTACACACGTGGAATTTTACAACACAGTCGGATAAAAATTATTAAACAAATTCACAATAGTTATCACAAGGCCTAGGCAGCAGACTTCCGTAGCGATTGGATGCTTTGGGTGTACCTTTGCCCAGGCAGCAGTTACCTGTTAAAAAAAACTCCTCCTCCTCTATGTCATCGTCTGTAGACTCCTATGCATTGTTATCAGTACCGGCGATTATGTAGGGCAAGGTTGACGGTTAAGGAAGGGCAGGCCGATCATTAACGGCACACATAATAGGTCTCTCTAATTTTACAATTTTTTCCTTTATCCAGAGGGGGGCTATTGCCTTTCCTTTTCACCTTGGTCACCGGCCAAGTAATTGTGTGTATTCACTGCGACAATATTAAAATTGTTACGTTCTTCGGACTTCGGGGGCAATCAGACGGTTGAAAATGTATGTAATTATAATATTTTCATAATGTAATAGGTAATAGGAAACTATGATTGTAATTTAGGGCAATAAAGCCATAGTCAACGAAGGTGGTCCAGTGCGAGTTGACACACTTTGAATTTCTTCACAGATATGTGCAGTTTACTGTTCAATATATCATTATAGTTAGAAAGTACCTTTCGTATAAAACCTCTTCGTATGCTCTGTTCTGTGAAGTCGAACCCCTGCACGTGGCCATCTTCTCCGAAGCTCTGTGGAGGAACATACCCCGTAGGCTAAAATAAGAAATATCAACGTCTAATTGTGGTCTCTGGCGTAGTTTGTCTAAATCGTTGTTATTTTGTTCATATTGAAGCATATTTTGTTATTAAACAACGCTGGCTATATTTTTTGTAAAGAAATTACTAGATTAGTAAACAATGTTTATTGTTGTCTGTTAAATAGGTTTTGAGCTCGTGCTAGGATATGATTCACGACAATAATAGGATGTAGGGTTTTGTACCTACGACCGGAAGATCAAAACAGCATATTCTTAACATCCGGGTTTTTTTCTTGTCTGTATTCAAATGTTTAATGTAATTAGTCAAAACAACAACTATTGACCTATAGTCCATAAAGTTGGTAATAAGGGGATATGGGTAAGGGAGTGAATTCAGACATGAAGGTTGATGGAGATGTATTCAAAGTAATATTGTGCCGACCTTCTATAAGCACAAGGGCAGGTAGAATTTGCAAATGTAGATATCAAGTGTTTTTTTAGAGATTATAAAAAGAAATAAAACAACATTTTTCACTAGTTATCACAAAATATTTTAAGTACATTAGCCGTAAAACAATACAATATCAATTATTAATTATGGTTGAGTCATAGAACTGTCGAAAGATTTACTAAAACAGATTAAAAAATATGAAACTTTAATTAGGATACTGGTTAGCGAAAATGTGTATAAATCATTTGTAAGCATTAAACCTTTGTAAATGTCATTTTTTATTAGAAATAAATTTCAACTTACCTGAGACATATTTTACTCAATACCACGTTATCACTGATACGAATTCACTAGTAAACTGATAACGTAAGCGAAGTCCAATAATGGTTTCGATAAATACGTAGTTTTTAACAGTATGACGCGACCTTATGACTAAGGTAATCATTTTAGATAGATATCGATTGAGAATATATTAGTAACTGTTATTGGCGACTTCGACTGCTAGAAATTAAAAAATACTAAAAATTATAGTCTACGTTACTCACTAATAACGTAGGTTTTTAATGGTGAAAGAATTTTTTAAATCGTCCCAGTAGTTTTTGAGTTATTTCAATATATAGGAAAATACAAATCTTAAATCCAATTTATTTACTACACCAACTGTACGATTACCTTGACGATTTGCAGACTAAACGGTGCTCGGGAGAAATCGTTTGTTGACACAATACGGTTATGTCGCTGTATTGCGTTGCTTGCAAAGCAATAACTACAGTCGAATTAACGGTAGGGCATTTAACTTTGTTTTTCTTGTCAGGGCAATACCCACAATGCCACCCCCTATCTAAGGCTATGCGTCTTTGTAGAGATTAGTGGGCACTATTGAGGGTATCAACTGCAGTGGCACTTGAAAGACTGCAAATTACGGTCAGTCCCAACTAAAGGGTCGATTTGTTCAGTCAAAATTGTGTGTAAGCAGAATTTTGTCAGTTTAACTGTTCAGTTAGAGTTACGAAGTTAGTTGCCAGTAAATCTGCTCATTTAGAAGTATGTAGCGGCCTTTGAAGATGCAAAGATATTCTATTTGTAAATAAAACACATTCCAACATTAAGGCGCTGTTTTCGCAAATAGCGCATCCTTGGAAGCATAGAACAGGATTTCTACAAAGATTTGATTCGTGATATTTTAGTATGTGTAACTTCAGTCCTTTAACTAAAGTCTCGTAGAACAGAATCAAGATTGAACAAACTTTTCTCGATAGATTAATTTTTTGAAAATGTACCTAATTCTATAAAAATCACCATATATCTAAAACTACAACGAAAGTAAAAACTCGAAGTGGTTTATTTGATACACGAGTACTTTATCATCCGTTAACCCGAAGCTTTTTGCAATACGTTATTTAGTTATGTCAAGTCAAAAGTTCTAAGACTCATTTTAGGTTATATTATTCTTAAATTATAGGTTATAAAATGAAACAACATTCAAATGTCCATCTATCACAGAATTTATTCAAGAAAAATAACATTATCGATGCCCCGGGGGACAAATTATTAATTCATACATCCTTATATTAATATTCTAAGTTAAACATTACACACAAAGCAATTTAGAAATCTGAAAATTTTATTTTTTAAATGTGATACGCTTTTTGCTTTGGAATGTTAAAGGCATAGACAAACATGGCATCATTGTACACTGACATTTGTTTTTTTTGCAAAGATTAAGCAAGCTATAGTCCGACAAACATATCTGGCGCGGTGAGTTGTTCTGAAGTTAGTTGCGACAAAATACAAAACAAAGGCATAAAATTAACAAGCAAAGAAAACTTGATAAGACAGCCACCATACAATGGTGATACGTTTTTGACATTAGCAGGAGAGCCTCTAAAAGGTCTCCAAAAGAATATTTACACGTATGAATAAACTTTGGATTGATGATAAATAAACTACGGATTGATGATGAATAGACTTTGTATTGATGATGAATAAATTATGGATTGATGATGAATAAGAAGTGGTTGATGATGAATAAACTTTGTATTGACGATGAATATACTATGGATTGATGATGTATAAACTCTGTATTGGTGATGAATACACTTATACTGATGATGAATAAACTTTGGATGGATGATGTGAGGATTTATTTGTTTATATAAAGATATAAATACAATAGGAGACATTATTATAGATTCTTAATATCATTTTAAGTGTTACGTTTCAACAAATAATACAAACAATGTAGTAAATTTACTGGGAGCAATATTTATTCATAGATTTAATTACATACAGTGATAGATCGAGCAAATTTTAATCTTTAACACATAACAATAAGATTTATAATAGATATAAAAAAAAATCATCTACATTTTTAAATAGACATATATTCACTTTATTTATATGCAAAACTAAGTATAAATTTCTAACATATAAGTTATTTAAGGGTGGATTCAGATTTCTAATACATTATTATTGTCGTATATTATCCATTTATTAATATTTTTAATATCTTATATTTATGTACAGTAGAACCTCGATAAGTTAAAGTGCAAGGGAAACACAAAATATTTTAAGTTATAGAGGTTTTTTTTTTATAACACAAGGTGGCAAACGAGCAAGCGGCCACCTGAAACCGCCAAAATGGCGAAGCGACCGCTGCCCATAGACATCCGCAATTGTAGATGCGTTGCCTACCCTTATACGACGGAGGAGGAGACGTACATAAAGAGGATATTTCCCCTTCCTATGCATTTCCTCAACCGTCAAATCCACTTCCGCTTACCATCCTCTCCTTAAAAGAAAAGGGTGGTAAAGAGAAAGGGACTTAAATTAGGCCTCTGACACCACACTCATCAGACGAAACACGGAATTGCTTCCATTTCACGCCTGTCTTCTGTGTGGTCGTGGTATGACACCGGGCGTGCCGGCCCTGCAGTGCCCTGGTTTTACTATCAAGGGTCTATGTTGTAGAGGTTTTGGGCTCTGGTGGGAAGGGGACATATTTTTAAGTTACCGAGGTTTGAGTTATCGAGGTTCTACTGTAATTAGTTTTTAAGTAGTTACGTTGACTAGCGCTATGTGATGTTATGAAATATATTATTAAATATATTAAAATGCCCCCAGTATATACCACAAATAAAATACTGCAATACCACGATATTTATAGTGGAGATATAGATTATAAATTAAAAAAGCTACTCTTTGATAGTCTGCATGTTGACTGGTAACTTTGCATCTGGAAAAAGAAAAAAACTATATATTTAGTTTGGTTGATGTTTTTCTAATTTTGTTTTTCCGACTTATATAATAAAGCGTAAACACACTACTTTGTTACTTTGCTTACTTACTAATATTAGCAATCATAGTATATTTTTGAATAATACCTTTTTTTGAAAAGCCCTACACTTCGTCACGCTTTAGGCTATATATTTTCACGCTATTAAACTTAGGGAGTAAATAAATTGGAAAAAACTTACACGGGAGAGAGAAAAAAACTACAATGGTTACTTACAAACAATTCCAATAGTAAATGCTTTCATTTTTATTTGTGTATTTGAATTTTGATAATAACAATTGTAATAAACAAGGTAAACAACCAAATACAGTTTTTGTAATATGCAAGCTGTTCCCGTGGGGCTTCATCCGTATGGAATTACGAAAACTTTATTTTATTATTTACATTTGTCAAATTCTCAATTGCAAATGTCAAAAATACCGTTACCATACCTTGCTTCCTTAATGTTGGCAGCTTGTAGTTTTTGTCCCTTTCCCGCGTGGAGGTTTCTTTGAATTTTATTACCCCTTAAGTTTAATAGCGTAAAATATGATACCGGTATACAGCCTAAACCGTATCGTAAGTGTAGGGCTTAAAGAAAGAATTATTGAAAAATATGCTGCGATTTCTGACATCCTACGTCACCAAGTAGTGTGTTGTACGTTTCATCACAGGAGAAATAAAGAAATGGAAGGGTCTGTCCCACAAAATTGTAAATTATCTGATAACAACCTAACGTGTAAAATACGTGAAATATCGTACTGTTCCCTTATGTCAGTGACGTCTAAGCTATCTGAGCATCTATCAGCCAGTGGTGGGACAGGTTGGTGTTTTTTTTATAATATAAGGTGGCTAACGAGCAAGCGGTCACCTGATCCACCGAAATGGAAAGCGACCGCTGCCCATAAACATCCGCCATTGCAGATGCGCTGCCAACCCTTGA
>NW_013525246.1:165017-180679 GCF_000836215.1 Papilio polytes | reverse complement strand
GGAGAACAGCAACGCACCGAGAGACGCGTAAACTAGCGTCACTATACGATTCCCGGGCAAAAACATTGCTATCAGACCTGAAATTAAACGGATTCAAATTGTACATCATACTAATATTATAAACGCGAAAGTTTAGATGGATGTTTGTTAGAGTTTGTGTATAACTGCTTAACGGATTTCAATGAAATTTGGTATAAATGTATAGTCTGGAAGAACACATAGACTAATCACTTTAGTTTTTTTTAAATTCAAAGAGGACGGAGTCGCGGGTGAAAGCTAATTTTTTATATTTTACTTTTAACATAAATGTAAGACATCTCAGGTTTAAGTCTACCTTTAGTTTAGACTAGATCATAGTCAATCATGTTATATTGGTACTAAATAAAAAAAGACATTTAAATAATATAGATTAGACAGAGAAAAAAATATTTTTAACTGGAACTTTCTCTGAAAAAAAAAAGTACGAGGACCATTTTTTATAAATATATTATTTCTATAATATTTATTTTACCAACTAAACTAAGCTCTAGGAATGGTTTACGAGTCGAATGGCGGGATTCGAACCCTCAACAACGGAAAACCCCTTAATCTCTAATTCAACAAAGATTTTTGGAGCAAAATTTTTTTTTTTAGTAAAAAAATTTTTGGATATGAAACAAAAAAATGCTAAAAAAATTAGTTTTTCGTCAAACTGGACACTATATTTAAAAGTTAACTTAGACTTGTGCTTAAAGTTAACTTACCGAAGAGGAGTAAAACGACAGTAGCACAAAGCAGTATCCCCCCCATAGCGGTGAAGTCGTACTTCGTCTGCATTGCGAATAGCGTCAACGTTAAACAGATCGCAGCTGTGATGCCGACTGCCATCATCACCTGAGTAACAATATAATCATCACCTAAATAACATCCATAAACCTTCAGACAAATATCTGAAGTTTCAAATTTGATACCGGGGTAAATCGCATTGGGCTACAATTGATTTTTTTTTAATATGTTAGAAAACAAAAAGGAGGATATCACGAAAATATAAAAAAAAATTTTTTTTTTTACTACTTTCCCCCTTTAGTAAAAAACACAGTGAATAGTACACTTATAAATTTTTTGATTTTATTTTAAAATCAGGCTATTAAGGGTAACTACAATCAACAAGATACTTATCGTTAAAACTAAAATTTAAAAAAAAAATGCAAACAGTTTCTAACGTCTATTGTATGTGTTTTTCAATATAAAAATCTCGGTTTGGTACGCTTTTTAAAAACTCTAAAAAATCTACCGGTTAGTTTTTAAAAAAAAAATTTAATATTTTTAAGCAGACCAAATAATATTGAAATAACTATTCCACCTAAAAAAAATCCCGTAAATCAAATCATAAAGTGTACAATGTATCTATAAAAACAATCGAATTGAGAACCTCCTATTTAAATTATTAAAAAAAATGAAAAAAAAAAACGTACAAAAAAATCAAAATTTTTTTTACAAATTTCACAAATAAAAAAAAGCCTAATCCTTATAGTAATAAGTATAAAATTACCGCAGTGCCGTCGTACATGCTGCTGGTGACGCCGAGCAGGAAGCTCTCGGCGACGGTGAAGATGCCGAGGAAGATGAAGTTCATGGGCGCCTGGCGCCGCACGTTGCCGCAGCACGACATCACTATCAGGCAGATAAACACCACCGCGAATGCTATCCAACTGAAATATTACAACACTTACATGCATTTTTTTTTAAATACCATCATCATCATCAACTTGCCCTTATCCCTTATGGAGTTGGCACAGTATGTACATCTCTATCAGCCGTCATATCTGAATCCACTCCTTTCTTAAGCATATCTTTCACACAATCCATCCATATTTTCTTCGGTCTTCTTCTTCCTTTGTAGCCATCCACATTCAATCTTCAAAATATTCTATTGTGTAAGGAAGAAAAAACTGATCACCAGCAATATCATGCATTTAAGAATTAAATTAATTAGGCCTAATTCTAGTCCCTTTCCTTAAGAGGGAAGGATGGGAAGGTAATGTGGATCTAATGGTGGAGATGCATAGAAAAGGGAAACATCCTCTTTATGTGCGTCTACTCCGTCGATTAAGGGTAGGCAAGGTATCAGTCGTTTCGCCAATTCGGCGGATTAGGGTGACATCTTGCTTGTTTGCCACCTTATATTATTTAAAAAAATATCATAAAGTCCTTGTATCTCTTCCATACATGTATTAGTGGAATATCTGAATTCACTCTCTATCATACATATCTTAAAATTCTCGTTAAGTCGGCGATAAGTTATTTTTTTTTTACATTTACTTTAACATACTTATCAAGATTGTGTAAAAGTTAATAATAGTAGTGAAAATAACATACTGCTCCTAAAGACCTGTTCAAAAGGAATACCACGATGAAAGACAAAAAGGAAGGGTATGGGACATATAAGAAAAATATCCTCTGTCAATTATGAGTGTGGAGGTACACCGGTAGAGATAGACCTAGAAAGTGATGGATTGGTGAAAGGTGACATCATCAAGGAGTGGTGATTGAGATGACGGATAATAAAGTTATGTGGAGGACAAAAACCTGTTGTAGCCTACGGGAGTAGGATAAATAGGATGATGATGACCCTCCTGTCAGAAGTTTACTTACAACAAGAAGGTGTTCTTCTGCACCCACATCTGCGTTGGCTTGTGGTACACGAACAGCGTGATGAAGCCCAGCGTCACCAGCAGCTGGCACATCAGGATGGAGTATACCTGGAATCAACAGAATTTTCTATTACCCTCAGTTTCCACCGAGAAACACATCTTTGAAAATACACTGACAACATTTATGAGAAACCTGTTGTGGAATTCGCCCCAGTGAAATTGAAAAATAAAATAAAAAAATACAACCTATGTTACCTATGGTTTACGTAGCTTTTTAATAGTGAAAGAAATTTTAAAATCGGCGTAGTATTTTCCGATTTATTTCAATACATAAAAGAAATCTTTCCTCTTAATATTATTAGTATAGCTAAAAAAATTATTTATTCATTTTGTATAAACGCGAAAACTCGTTATAATATTGAAATATAGAGATTCTAATCCAATTCACAGATAAACTTAAATAACATTAAAAACCTAGTGTAAATCGAGAATACTTAGACAAGAATAAATGTAATGCTGGAATAGTGAGCGCAAAAGAAAATAAATAAAAAAAACAATACTTTTTGAATAAAAAAATCAGAATTTAAAAGGTTGCTACAAGATGAAATTTCAACCTTACCTCTACAATAATAAGATAGCTTACCTTCCGTATAAAAGCCTTGCGTATACTCTGCTCATTGAAATCGAAGCCTTTGACATCACCATCTTCACCCAGGCTTCCCTGCCCCGGTCCCGGATATCCGGCCGGCTGGAAACAAACCGGTTATTTACCATGGTCATCAACCTCCTTACTAGGACCAATACACTTTTTGTTTACTTCTCTATAAGCCATTATATCTAACATGAAAACACTCCCTTATGCATAGTTATACTCTAACATTCCGTATCTTTTTCACATTCTCGCGATAAAATCATCACATTAACGCCGTCTGAAGAGATAAATGGAAATTTTGTTATATTTCAACACTTTTTATCGTTAAGAAGCAAGACTTTACTAAACACATAGCTTAAATACCACAAAGAACCTTTCAAACATGCTATTTCACTGGGCGTCTAAATTTTCACCACTTCTAATTTCTTTAAAAAAATACAATTTAAATGCCTTTGGCATTATAGAAAAAATATAAATCAAGGCTTTATAGATTTTAAACTCAATATTGTCAAGGAACGATATATTATTACAAATACATCTAGGCCATTTCGTCATTATAAATTCAAGTTTTTGGATCTGAAAGAGTTACATGTATTCAGATAGAACGATATTTAGACCTAGGAGTTTAAGATATACTAACCTCGCCAAATCCAGCACCTCCATATCCGGGTTGGAAACCAGGCTGCGCAGGGTAGCCGGGTTGAGGTGGGTAGCCGCCCGGTGGGTATCCACCTTGCGGGGGGTAACCTCCTTGCGGGGGGTAACCTCCTTGCGGGTAGCCACCTTGCGGGTAGCCACCTTGCGGGTATCCACCTTGCGGGTATCCTCCCTGGGGATACCCTCCTTGCGCCCCTTGATCTGTAATTAGTTTTGTGTAAAAAGAATTAAATACCCAACTAGAAACATGCATTGTTAAGGAGTTGTAAAATGTCGCTAAAGTGTTTCATTTCATTTAAATTTCATCTTTCAGTTTATTTATATCAGATATTTTTAGCAGCATTTTAAGACTCCTTATACAAATAGTCAAGACACATAAGCTTAGGTGAGGAGTAGTAAAAAAAGTGTTAAAAATAGCTGTGTATTACGTGTTATTGATATAAGTTTTGAATTACACAAATTTACGTAATGATACTAAATATTCGGTGCTCAGTCACGATATAAAAACTAACACAGACATTTTAATGATTATTTCACCATACTTTATTATTTCTTTGTAGTAAATCTACACTTAGGAACTTAAATATGACTCCGAGTTGTAATTCATATAGTTACCTCTATTTTTAGACTTTCCAGTGAGTCTTACTAAAGATATGTAATAAGTGTTTTCTTTTAAAAGGCCATTAAGTCACAAGATAAAAGCAACATCGAGTTCATGTCCATTTAAACGATGCCAGTTCCTTGCCTGTTTCATACAATTGAAGCAATATTGTCTCTTAAAACAACTTTTAGATACAAATCACTTATATACGAGTAACTTGTATCATGTATATGGGCTTTTACAGTATAAAATGTGCGTAAAGTGAGATATAAAAGTAACTCAAAATGTCTATATACACTTCAGTACAAATGGTATTTGCAATGAGTGGTATCATGCAAATATAGCATTCAATATGGTTTATTTAAATGATAGGAATAATTTAAAAAACTAAAAAAAAACCTTTAGTTTCAGCCATCCTTGGTCACTACGTCTTTCTCATTATTTTATCGTTACAAATATAAAACACTGGTTTTATTCACTTCATCAAATAATTCTTAGATGTAATAAAAAAAAAACTATTCAATCCAAACACTAGTAAACTGGCCAGTAATAAATTGCGTAAATATACAGAAAAAGTTAACACACGGGGGAGTCCTCTAAGATCGTAAGACTGAATTACAATGAAATGAGTATGACGCGTCTTTCACTGTGGAGATGCAAACAAAACGTGACTGCGCATAGCATTCCAGTCCTTTCCACAAGGACAATAAAGTCGATATTAGCCTACGCACTGAGTCACAGATTCACACATGCGCAGTTTTCAAAACATTAGTACACATTGGCACGGTTAAAAATAACAAAGAAAATTAAGCTTTAATCCTATTGCAGTAAGGACGCAAGTAATATGACAGCAGACGTGATAATTATGTTATTCAAGGTTCTAAGCGTGTGAAAAATCTTGTTTGGATGTAATTTTATATTGAGTAATACCTCTATATTTCTTATACGATTAACTAGCTTTCGACGACGACGACTCCGTCCACGTGGAATTAAAAAAACTACAAAAGTAAGAAGCCTATGTATTCTTCCATGCTTTGCTCTACATATATACCAAATTTCCTCGAGATCCCTCTAGCAGTTTTAGCTACAAACTACAATTCATCCATCCATCTAAACTCTTGCATTTATAGCATTAGTAAGAAAACTAAACGCACACATATTAAGTATCTTTAGATTTGTAGTTTGAAGTATTTAAGATTAAGGTAGGCCTTAGAAATAAATTTCCTGTTTCATTAATATAAATAAGATATTTCAAATTTTAAAAATAAGTTTTAATACTGCCTTATACTTGCAACCAAATCCAATAATAGCTACAAAATCGATAAATTGTGACGCCACACCCTTATTTAGGGCTGCCAAATTTTACAAAACATCGTATACTACCCGATAAAAATAACTTCCAGTTATTATTTCCCATTAAAAAAGCATATAGGAACATGTTACCTCCTCGACCCTAAGACATAATGTTAAAGCTAAACTTAGAGGATAACACCATCAAGGATAAAATAAAGACCTGACTACATACCTAGCGCGAGATCTTGGTCAAACGTCTATGTGATTATTAAAAACTTAAAGTGGCAACCCTAGCTAGTTATGTGGACAGGTCATTAAGTACGGATTCGGAAGCCAGGGTCACCATCGATCGTTAATACTTCAAGTACAAATGACTTGTTTTTCAACAGCGTTATTTACTCGGAATGAATATTCGTAAAACCTTAATAGTACGTGAGTCTTTGTATACTCTTTATCTTTAAACTATTCTCTACTTTTAGAGCTTTAACAGTTATACAATAGAGGATTCGAACTCGGTTTATTTACTATATTTTTTAGAATTTCGATTCTCACGTCCACTGTAGATTTTTTTTGTCGATATAACATACCTTATGACACACCAGGGAAGAAGACAAATCAAATGACACCACATTCATCAAAATTGGTGCAGTCGTTTAGGCTCTAGATGGTTACAATAGAATTTACATACACAAAAAACAAACTTACATTCATCGTCTTCTAGTTATTCTACTCCACATAACTCTATCAGTCATCTCAGTCATCACTCTCTTCTTGATCATCCCTTTTACCTTTCACGCAATCCATCCATCTCTTTTTACATCTACCTCTACCGGTGTACCACACTCATAACTAACGTTCTCCTTGTTATATGTGATTCATCCCTCCTACCATGCCAACCTTTTACGCTTTACCTTCTCTACCACTGGGACTACTCTCAAACTACCATACGCATGCAAAACATTGTCCTCTTTGTCAGTCGGGTAAAAAAAAAGATACATTTAATACAAATATTTCACAAGTGGAATTACGGTTGGAAACAAACACTAATCTATCCTTCTGAGGTTTCCTGTTCAAATCCGCTTAGGAGCCCACAAAAATGTTATCAAACGCTATAAAAACGAGGTTGATTACTCATTAAATCACTAGATAATTAATTATAATGAATTCTTCAAATGGATCAAGTTTTTATCGTACGAGGATCTTATTAAATAAGAACATTAATTTGTAACTTAAAAACATAGTGAATGTTACCGTTGGTTTTAAAATAGGTTGTCAAATAAATAAATTACACAATTCATGCATCTTAAACGACTGAATATTAAAACACGTCTTAAACGGCTGAATATTGAAACGCGTCTTAAACGGCTGAATATTGAAACGCATCTTAAACGGCTGAATATTGAAACACATCTTAAACGGCTGAATATGAAAACGCGTCTTAAACGGCTGAATATTGAAACGCATCTTAAACTGCTGAATATTGAAACACATCTTAAACGGCTGAATATTGAAACGCGTCTTAAACGGCTAAATATTGAAACGCATCTTAAACGGCTGAATATTGAAACACGTCTTAAACGGCTGAATATTGAAACACATCTAAAACGGCTGAATATTGAAACACGTCTTAAACGGCTGAATATTGAAACGCATCTTAAACGCCTGAATATTGAAACACATATTAAACGCTTCGTAAGTGGCGCTTACAATGTGACGTCACAATTTAATTCGTATTTGGAGTTCAACGTGGTTTTATAATTAAAGACGATGTAATATATTTAAAAATAGTTTTAAAATTCGATAGATAAGATAAGACATCGAGAGAGGAGTCAATGTTTTGACTCATATTGCAGTAAAGTAATACATTACGCAACTTATACGATCGTTTCATGACTCATGTGTGACAGAGAGAGTTGTAACTTGGGCGTAATGACGTACATTGTTCAAACTTACAGAGAAATATGTTATTATGCTTGCACATAAACTCAAAAACTACTGATTTCATCAAATCTTCCATTAAGTATGCAACATAATCTCTGAGTAAAATAGGCTTCTAAGAAATAATATGACAAATATCAGGAAAAGAAATTTAGGGAACGAATTCATTATATGATGTAATTCCTATTTATATTAATTCATAAAACTTGTAAGATATTTATGTAGAATTAAATTTACATATTTGAATTTTTATTATCGTTCGATCAGATTTGACGAAATAAAGACGTGATTCTAAATATATAAAGGCCCTCATACTTATGTATTTTAATGTTGACTATATTTAATTAATAGAAACTGAAAATGAAAAAAATAGTACATAATTTGAAATATCTGTATCATAAACTGCATTAAAATACTTAAAAAACATTTTACTTTTATTTACTCTGTTGAGAAACTCATTAAAAAAGAACATTCAACATTATGTAACACAAAATGAAAGTATAAAAACACTCTAGCTTGATAAAATGAATTAAAAACGTGAATAATTAATATTAGCAGTGTATTTAGGTGAATGGTTTATGTGAGACAAGCTTTCGCCAGCGACTCTATCCGCGTGGAGTTAAAAAAACAAAAGTGAGTAGCCTATGCGTTCTTCCAGACTATCCTCTATATCTATGCCAAATTTAATTGAAATCCGTTCGGCAGTTTAGGCTACAAACTAAGAAACATTGATCCATCCATCCATACTTTCGCATTTATAATATTAGTATGATTAAGCAACATTATAGCATATATTTACAACATACATAATTATTACATTAACACACATACATTTGTATACATACACAGGATACAATGTATTTAAGGTAATGGTTTTTTTTTACTTATATCGTAAGATGGCAAACGAGCAAGCTGCCACCTGCGCTGCCCACAGACATGCACAATAGTGGATGCTTTGTCTATCTTTAATCCATGGCGGATATTTCCTCTTCCTATGCGTCTCATCCAGAGTCAAGTCCTTGTTCCCTTCCTATCTTTTTCTCATAAGATAAATACGGTAATGAAAACACAGTAAAGTCTGGCCTCCGGCACCACACTCATCAGACTATACGCGGAATTACTCATAGTTCACGCCTGTCTCCAGTGTGGTTGTGGTATTTCACCGGGCAAGGCTATTCGTGCGAAGATTATAAAGCGGGCTCTACCACTGTCTGCGTTAAACTAATAGGATTAGCTGTAATAAGGATTATGTGGGCGTACTCACTTGACATTAGCATTGTTAAATTTCAATTACAAACACAGCATAACAAATGTTACTTAAAGTAAGATTTTAGTGGAAAATTCACTGTATATATTGTCCAGAAATATATCAAATATACATATATTAATAAGCTGTATAAATATGGTATTATACATAGTCCAGTTTGTTCAATTTTTAATATCTTTCTAGAATATACTGGTGTAAGTTGTTATGATAAAAGTAATCAATCATAATCTACCATAATGTTGACATGCAAATGTTTACAAAAGATAATGATAAAAATATATGACTATACGGAAACATGCACACTGATATATTTATTGAAATCTAAGAATTACTTTTTTAACATGTTTTCTTTATTCATTTGTTTTTAAATATGACCAGTATCAGCCACAGGTAATCATACTAATATCATAAATGCGAAATTTTGGATGGATGTTTATTTGAGTTTATATCCTAAACTAACGAACAGAACTTGCTGAAATTTAGCTCAGATATAGATCAGTCTTGAAGAACTTATAGGGTACTTTGTCTTGAATTTCAAAATTCCATGCAGACAGAATCACAGTTGAAAACTAATGCTACATGTTTTGCTGGTAATTAAAAAACATATTTACATAGTGGTTGATACATAATACAAATGTTGGTGCAGTAAATTAAGGGGTATGTGGCACAATAACAGCAATTAATATCAATTTAAAAACCTCCGGGGTACACTCCTGGGTTCTGCCACATTGTCACCAAGTGCTGAAGAAGAAAAAATTTATGCTTAAAAATTATTAAAAAGTATACATACACATTGTGTTGTAGTTTGCTTGATCACTGTTATTTAACTTTTTGGAAGCCGTTTTGAATAAATCTGACTGCACTTACGGACACTGAACAGATCTGTAAAAAAACAAATGTATGGTTAAATACCTTTTAAAATATCATAGTTTATTTTAATAGTTAATAAAATCATTTAATTCTCGAAAATTCCTTATTTTAGAGAAAAATAGGCAGAGGATTATATGCCTATACTTACGAGTCAATTTAACACTGTTAAAGGGGAATACCCAATATTGCTTTTGCTTTGCAAATGATCGAGAGCGATTTGAGTGATGCAATTTTTATTGTTTGCTAAACAAAGAATAAGTAAATTCTATTTATATCCTGAAAGTATTTTTTTACGAAAACTATTTTTAGACTGGGAAAATCTTTTTTAACTTGATTTCATCTAGAATTAATCGAAGTTAAAGTCAGGGTCTAGAATGTACTAGACGGAAAAAGGTATGGCGCAACATATGATCGATCCGTTTTCATGTTACATTATGATAATTTAAATAAGTAGCTTACCTTTTCTGTGCACAGAGTAAGGGTATATTGTTTTGTATAAACAATTAAATTTAAGGCGTGGCCTCAATTTGCACAGAAATCACAAAACACGGTTTAATTCGACTTTCAAGACGCACTTTCCACAAATTCACAAATCACAAATAATTTTTTCTGACAACTTGCTTGATGACAAATTTTCAGTAGACCATAGACACAAAACTAGACTATAGAGTATGCAACTCGGTATTTTTTAAAAATTATCCACACTATCAAAATTGTTTCACAATTAAGTAAGCCCTTTTTACTATTAGAAATTAGTAACAACCATATTTAAATCATATACGTTGCGACTTATAGTACGTGTAAATGATTTTGAGATAAATCTGTAATCAGCACCTGTTAAAAGTTGTTAACAAAGTGTTTGTGTTTTGCTTTTACTTTGAAGAATGTGCTTTTTATATCATCCAAGAATAAGTAAATTTTTGTTGTATATAGGGGATTTCTTTTTATTTTCTACCTTGCATCATATGAACAGAAATTGGAAAGCAATCATAGACAATTTTAATTGACTATCACAATCACCTCTGTTCTATGTTTGCTCTTTGGGATTGGTTGAAAAATAATAAAAACGTAACCTCTTTTTTTAGATATTTGGATATTTACTTCCAAATCAAGTTATTTCTTATATAAATGTACCATTATTAGTTTATTAAACATGCATCTAACAAACTTAATTACGAAAAACTTATTGAGTGTTTGCAAACGTAAGTTACACTTATTACAATCTTATACTATAATAATTGATTCCTGTTAAGTAACATTATTGTGAACTTTACAGAGTCCTCCAGAACAATTAGCTGTACACAGATATCAAATATAAAGGAATGGCGAGTTTCACGTGGACTGCCAGTCAATAAAAATGCTGAAGGTATTTTAACTGATGGTCCTGATTATACCTTCTTGGATGGAATACCCACACCTTTACTGGTAATAGTGTCTCTAGTAATAATATATAAGTTAAATTGAAATAATGCTAAGTTACAGCAAGTTTAAGTTGAACTGTATATATAGCATAAAATGTGTTAAATACCTTTACATTGTTTCCAGCATAAACAAAAGTTAAGAATGCTCAAACAAAGGGACTTTGCATCTCGGATTGTAGAGTTGAGCTCGGAACTAGACTTTGCAAAGACAAGACAACAGAAAATGCTTGAAGCCAAAGAAGAAGAAAGAAAAGCAATCTTAAGTAACAGATTAAAGCCAAAAGGAAAAGCATTGTTAAATAAAAAATAGAATGTTTATATTAAAATTGTTATAGTTATTAAATATTTAGCTTCTGAATTACATCATTTTATTTAACAAAAATATAGCCTACTAGCCTAAAGCATGACATAAATGTAGGGATTTTTATTATAGAAAGAATTATTCATAAATATGCTGTAAGTTCTGACTTCTTAGGCAACAAAGTGTGTGTTTACACTTTATTATAATAGTATAGATATTAAAAATAATAATAATCATTTATTATAATCATTAATTCAGATATCAAAGATCCATAAAGTGTTAGTGGACTTACAAACTAGTGTTAGTAGAAAATTAACACAATATAAATTCCAACAAATTCAAATGGATTACACTTGCCTACATGTAAGTATCCAACGAGCCAGCATAACCAAGTCCCATCTGTCCATCAATGCTAATGCCTATACTCACAGATAAATTTCCTTTCTAACGGTGACAGATTTTTTTAAAATTGGCACAGTAGTTTTTGAGTTATTTCAAGACATACAAACTTACAAATCTCATTTTTATAATAGTATAGATAAGTGTAGTATGTGGACAGTTGAAGATAATGTATAATTTTCATTTCAAAAGTGATAATATCACAAACTAATGTAAAATGTTACTTATTGGTTAATTATTATTTTAGAGAAAATTCTTTGAAATAATCATATGTGCTTTACATAGTAACAACAGTTGAATAGTCCTTACATTTATTCAAACTGATCACAAAGCCCATATACGTATTGAAGTATCGTTTACGAACATGCACCGTTGTATAAAGTTTTTGTAACAAGTAATTGTAAACTTTGTTTCAAATTCGCCTGCACATGACTGGTTGCAAATTGAATTTGCAACTTTCCCGCGTTTCGGTAAATGTCGAACTATATGAGGGTTACAATTTTACAACACATTTCATTGAAAAATAAAAGAAATTTATAGATTAATAAATTTGAATCTAAATGGGGATGGTTCTGTAATAAATTTACCACGTTGCCTTCATCATTCGCTAGATGGCGTTATTCTTAACTTGTGAAGTATTTTTTTAAAATAAAAAGAAAATCACATGTCATACCGAATATTTGATGATGCCAGAATTAGATAAACTATATTTTGGCAGCCTTCATTAACAAATAAAAAAATCAACTACACGAATGAGGGATAATTATTAAATTCATGATAAATCACTTACAGATGCCTCATTACTTGTAAACTCGGGTTTACATGAAAATGTCTTGAAAACTCTCATATTAACCGACCGCTCTTTAATATTCCAGGCACGAATGCGAACTCTTCCTTGCTTCGGTTCGTTGAAGTTATACGAAGATCAGATAACAAGCAATATTCTAATCGAGTATTTTTCTTTATACTAAAATAAAAATGGCGGGAAACGACATAAGCAAAATATATAGAAAGAATGTACAAAACAATTGTTAAAATATTAATTACTAGCTTTCGCCCGGGACTCCGTCTGCGTTGTATTAAAAAAAAAGTCAGTAGCCTATGTGTTTTTCCAGACTATCCTCTACATTTATACCTTCACACATTCAGCCGTTTAGGCTACAAACATCCATCCATCTAAACTTTCACATTTATAATAGTATGACTATTTACCGTAACCAAATGGTTAGTAATTAATAAATAAACAATTTTTCTGCAATCTTTAGAAAAATACAATTTATGTGAAAATATAGATGGCTGAAGTTCTGTTTGTTACATTATTTTCATCATTACAAATTAAAAAATCCAGCTTTATCCGGAAATTTGCTGTAAAAGATAAATCGTATTGAATTTCATAAAACGGATATTAAATCGAGAGACGTCGGCAAAATGAAAGAAAACGGTGAATATTAATGAGTTCAATTATAAAATTAATTTCTATGCTTTTGACGTTTTTTATTCTTGAATAAAAATTTACATAAATATTTCTTTTGCTCATAATTAATTTTAGATATATTTCATTATTATCAAACGTAAAATCTTTAGCAAAAACGTTTATAGGTCAAACTAACGAATTCTGCGTAAGAAGTGAACACATTTTAAATATTTACCATTGAATTAACAATAAACATGCAAATAAAATAAAAAGTAAACTGCAAATACTGTTCATTAAATCAAGCAATTTCTTGGTATGAGGACATATGTATCTGCCATTAAACCTCACGAATATAGCTTTGTGGTTGTTTTAAAAATTAATAGAACTTTGTAAAATGAATTAAACAAACCTTAAACTGTAATACAAATGTCAGACTAAGCTTTGTTTACGTTATTTTAATTATAATATATGTATAAAAAAAAGAACATAACCTCAAAATAATCTACGATTATGGAAAATATAAAAAATGAAAACTGTCCTTTTCGTACAAAACTCGACTGTATAATGATAACATACAGTTCACTTTACAACTAAAAGTGAATACGGCTGTACATTTCGATCTAAATTTTCATTTATATACGAGCCTTCGCCAAGACAAGATTTTCTCAGACACTTAGTAAAATTTATTGCCTAATATAAAATCTTCCGAATAGCAATAATTGTTTCGAATGGCCTTTTTTATTATTACCTGAAATGAATTTACGACACACAAGTTATAAAAAAAATTAGAAAATCCATTATCTTAATTTGTTTGTACATTTTTAATTTTATATTATAAGTAGTAAGCAAACGGCCACGTGGATACGTCGAAATAGCGAAGCAACCGCTGCCCATAGACAGCAATTGCAGCGTTGCCCTAAGTCGATGGAAAAGGGAAAACAGAAAAAGATAATATTTCACCTTTCTCTGCGACCCCTGCTCCGCCAAATCCACTCCCCTTTCCTATCATTTCCACACAAAAGCCTCCGGGGACTTATTTATGTAATTTAATCTTGATTTATTAACTTTACAAGTTAATGATAAGTATTGATATTCGAATCATTATTGTAATAAATAATGATAATATTTAAGTTACTTATAAACTTTATTTAAAGTTGAATTTCATGGCCACACAACGATCGTGTTTACGATGCGGGATAAAAGTGTATGTCCACTGTCGATGTTTAGATATACTTTCCTAATAACATCTAAGATTGTGTTGCTAATATTGTTTCGTATTAATTTTTATTAAGGAAATGAATTATATATATCACGGGATCTCTGAAGAACTGACCTGAATTCCTGATGGATTTCGTCATCTGGTGAATAGAGCATACGCTAGCGGTCGGCTTGGTATCAACACAATCTTGTAGTAGTAGTCGGGGCTACGGTTTCGGCAACTCCACGATTGGCGCGTATTTTGCGTGAGAACAGGACATGGATTACTCCAGCCAACCTAGCTCTCCGAAGAACCCCAGCAAACTTTTTATGTTTCTGGTAGCGATCTCAAACCGAGATACTTAACCCTGTTTTCACTCACTGCTGGGCAGTGTTGTATGACGTGTAATGCGGTTTCTTCTTCCATCATGCACGCTCTGCACAATGGACTGTCTGTGACAACTGTTTTAAAGATGTTTGTTGAAGTGGCAGTGGCCAGTGAGTGTTCACCACAACTGTCCGAAGTTCACGATCCACACAATCTTGATGGCTGACATTCCACAAGCGTAGAGTTTCGTTAAACTTTCTGCCTTGTTAAGCTGCGTTGTGGAATGGTCTGTCGCTAAGACCTAGGGTCCGAGAGTATTATTTCAAATGCAACGCATCGGTAGGTACTCTGGTATTGGATGTCCATTGCCATCGTTGGTCACCTCGGTGACGCGTGCTACAAGTTTGCCGCCTTCTTTTATATGACAAAGATTGTCTGCTTATAGTATTGAATTATATATATTCAAATACTGTTAGCTTGTATTTCTTATTTATTAAATTACAAGCCCACGATGCCATTCGCAATGAGTAAAAAAAAAAACAAAAGTATGTGTTTGTAAGCCTATTTGTTCTTCTAGACTATGTCCTACTTCTATGTTTGGTAGTATAGACTTTACAAACATCTGTGTTAATCATTTATGATATTAATAAGATATTTTCATTATGTTGGTAATAAAAATTAAGTGTAGGTA
>NW_013525246.1:162416-164997 GCF_000836215.1 Papilio polytes | reverse complement strand
TTTTATTACGGTATAAATTATTAACTGCGGAACTGGTAGCTTAGAGGTTAGTTTTTATAGAAAATGGGTATTGGTTCGTATCCCGAAATCTTATTGTTACTAATTTAAATACAGAGTTTGGATAGATGGATGTTTATTGGATTATTCCCAACTGTCACCACGTGTCCCCACCTGAGAATAAATAGTTTCATCCGTCCCACCTTTTAGTCTATATCACCAATACGGTGACAGATGGAACCGTTATTAAATAAGTTCCAACCGTTCCTTCGTCGCAAAAGGTGGGACAGATGAAACTTTTTATTCCAACTGTCCCCACATGGGAACAGAGCGGAGTGACTGTTGGGAATAATACAGTTTATAGCATAAACTGTTGAACGGATCTCGATTAAATTTAGCATAGATATAAAGGATTGTCTGGAAGAACACAGGTTACTTACTATCTTTTATACTTTTTTAATCCACGCAGACTAATTTACGGTCGAAAGACGTAAAACGACAAGACTTGTTATGTAACTTTTCTTACACGTAAAAGTAACTGAACAATATTGGCTCAATAATCCTGCATTAAATGGAAACTGGTATTTTTTCATAAAAAGTGTTACGCTATACATTATAGCGGGAAAAATGTTTTCGTCACTTGGAATAATGTAAGAGGTCAAGATAAAACAATTTCAGAAGAAAGGGCCGAGGAAATCTTGCGGGCGTTACTCAGCACAAGGAAATTTAATAAAACCGCGTTTATTAAGGTCAACGGTGAAAATAAGGGTGAGAAATTTTTTCTATCTGAAGGGCTACGACTTCGATTTCCAGAAGGATAGTATAAATAGATATCATCAATAGTTTGTTACCACTGGTTTAACATCTTCGCACGAATGGGTCGGCTCGCCCGGTGAAATACCACAACCACACAGAAGACAGGCGTGAAGCGGGAGTAATTCGGCGTTTCGTCTGATGAGTGTGGTCTTGGAGATCCAATTTTAGTCCCTTGTCCTACCAACACTTTTTCTTATAAGAAAAGGATGGAATAGGAACGTGGATTTGATGATGGAGGAGACGCATAGGAAGGGAAAATATCCTGTTTATGTGCGTCTCCTCCTCCGTCGATTAAGGGTAGGCAACGCATCCGCTAATAGCAGCGGTCGCGTCGCTATTTCGGCGGGTTCAGGTGGCCGCTTGCTCGTTTGACACCTTATGATATAAAAAAAACAAACAGTAATGTACTAAATGTTGATAATCGTTTAGAAAAATTCTCTAACATTATTCTTTTCATTCATTAAACTTAAAACAGGTGTCTTCTTTAAAATCGTTTAAGCTTGATAAATGCCAATTTATCCTAACGTATGGTTACCAATTTGGTTAACTAATTTGTGCTTTTGTGGAGATTTAAGGTTTACAGTTTAACTATGCCTTAATAGAGAATATTTTGGATTAAAATGGAATTTATCCAAGCTTGTATTTAGTTCCTTTATAAAGAAAGTATGCATTTCATATTAATTTATAAAACGACAATTAGAAAACCTCTCGCAGAAAATATAACCTATGTTATTCAGTGATAATGTAAATTTATAATGGCAGAGAATTTTTCAAGTTCGGTTTTCGGTTTCGGTTCAATAGTTTTTGTGTTCATCTATATTTACTATTATAATAAAGCGTAAACACACACTTCTTTGTTGCCTAAGATGTCAGCAATTACAGCATATTTTTGAATAAATCTTTTTAAAATAAAAAGCCCTACACTTACGTCACGCTTTAGGCTATATATTTTCACGTCATTAAACTTAGGGGGTAATTATTTTGGATAAAAACTCTAATGTGGGAAAGAGACCATAAGTTGCTGCCAATATCAAGACGGATTTCTAAGGTTTGTCATGTCATTTTGACATTTGCAATTGATAATTTGACACATGTAAACAACAAAATAAAATTTTCATAATTTTATGCGGATGAAGTCGCACGGGAACAACTATTTTATTTTATTATTATTATTATTTATTGAAAATATTATATGACACAAATATGGCCCCGCCAAAACCATATAATTGGTTTGTCCGCGGGTGCGCTGGTTTTTTTTTCTTTTTTTTTTCTAGTCTAGTAGTACACTAACTAGTAACTAGTCACATATAAAAATGCAAATATTCCCTATTAATTTTATTAGTATAGATGTTTTAAGACGACATATGTTTTTTTTAAATAAAATACAAACGACAGAAAGTTATGTTAAAATAAATATAATAAACAATATAAGTATTATATGTTTTCGTTTGAGAATAATTTTCAAAGTCAGTATGTGAGGATGTGAAGATTTATGTAAACATTCCCTTAGGAGGGCGGTTTTGACAGGGGTCAAGTGGATTTACACGCGTGGTTTAGACTCAATATAATATTAAAAAGAAACTACGTTTTCACCAAGAATAATTCAAAGTTAACTCATTTTAATCATACTTACTCGTATATTATAAATGCGAAAGTTTAGATGGATGGATAATGGAAAGTTAAATAAAAAAAATAAAATAAAAATACTTTTATTGTTGTCACAAAAACAGTTTCTTATGAGCAAAATAAAAAAAAAAAAAAAAAAAAA
>NW_013525246.1:144259-162374 GCF_000836215.1 Papilio polytes | reverse complement strand
AAATAAAAAAAATAAAATAAAAAAAAGGATAAGTTAGTTTAGTATATTTCTTTATTTTAGTTCAATTAGGTCGGCAACGTATCTGTGGTTCCTCTGGTATTGCGGATGTCTGGGCATCGTTACACATCTCGGTGTTCCACAGTTTCCCCCTTTTATTATAAAACTAGCTGTTCGCGTGCGGCTTGATCTGCCTGAAATTATAATAAATATGAAAATGAAAAAAATGAAAAATATGAAATTATTGTTTGCATTTGTCAAATTTTCAATTGCAAATGTCAAAATACCTATTACCTTACTATGGCAATCTTGCTTCTTTGATGTTGGCAGCAACTTATGGTCTCTTTCTCACATTAGGGTTTTTATCCAAAATATTTATCCCCTAAATTTAATGGCATGAAAATATATAGCCTTAAAGCATGACGTAAGTGTAGGGCTTTTTATTAAAAAAAGAATTATTCAAAAATATGCTGTAATTGTTGACATCTTAGGCAACAAAGAAGTGTGTGTTTACGCTTTATTATAATAGTATAGAAGTATAGAACAATCGAATCTTGCTCAAAATTACTTAGGAACCTTGCTATATTTTTATGTTTCCAATGTTTTTATTATCTGTGATCCAATAACAAAGTCATAACTGTACATACATGGGTTATTCCCAGACCAATCATGCGAAAATATTGTAGTGTGTCGTACATCGGCTGCGATCTTAATTGAATTGTCCCTTGTCACGAACATGATCCTAAATGTTGGGCCACGAAGAACGCGTTTGGAAATAAATATTTAATACGTATATCTCATATCTTTATTTTCTTATTTTTATATATAATATATTTCACATGATTTCCTAAAAAAATGACAAAATAAAACATATTATATAAAAAAATAGAAGTCAACCGGCTGCGGAATCCGATGACTCAAGCAACCAGTGGTCAGGGCTGCAGAGACAGGAACCTCCTCACTAGTCGTAACACGTATATATTATTAATATATTATTCCATTATAATAAAGTAATTGTTGATATTAAAAGTGTTAAAAATAATCTAGAGGTGTTAGATATTAAGAAACTAGCTGTTCCCGTGCGATTTTATCAACATAAAATTATTTTATTATAACATTTGTCAAATTATCAATAGCAAATGTCAAAATGACATGACATGACAAACCTTGGCAATCTTGCTTCCTTGATGTTGGCAGCAACTTATGGTCTCTTTCCCACATTAGAGTTTTTATCCAAAATAATTACCCCCTAAGTTTAATGGCGTGAAAATATATAGCTTAAAGCGTGACGTAAGTGTAGGGCTTGTTGTTAAAGAAAGTATTATTCAAAAATATGCTGTAATTGCTGACATCTTAGGCAACTAAGAAGTGTGTGTTTACGCTTTATTATAATAGTATAGATTAACAATGTAATGTATCTAGTAATACATTGTATTATTAATTTCTATTCAATAAACTTAGCAAATAAAGATAGTTTTAAAAACATTTCAATCTAAGTTATATTAACTTTTTTAATAACCTTGTTTCCAGCTGAAGTTACTTACGTAGTCAATTAACAAAATGCTTCCCGTTAAGTGAACTTCAACATTTCAAAGGGAATTCTTGAAACTGTTACGAGTTAAGTCAACTATATGAACAACAACTTTACTTCAATTGTTTCTTTAATGTTAATTAATTTAAGATTATTTATGTTATAACTAGCTTTCGCCCGTGACTCCGTCTATGAATTGTGCATTTAAAAAAAAAACAAAAGTTTCCTACGTGTTCTTACGGACTATCCTCTACATCTATGTCAATCTTCACCGAGATCTGTTCAACCATTTAAGCGATAAACTCTAACAAACATCCATCCATCCATCCATGTATAAATGTATTCAGTACATAAAATCCATACAAAAATGTACACACAATATTAAAATCTCTTACCTTATTGTGCTTAAATTCAAATTATAATAAACTGCCAATGAATAAACAGCTTTATGACATAGGAGTAAAGTATCTTTTACATAGTTGAGTCGTTAGCTAGATGCAATCAAACGCCTTTTAAGCACGTCGTTGTGAACACTATTCATGGAGACGTGCTAATGATTATAAAGCAATTTCCTCCTAGCGTTGTCGTTTGGTACGGAACGAAGAGCGGCATATTGTTTGGTACGGAATGGAAAGCGGCATATCTTTTGGTACGGAAATGAAAGTGGAATACTTTTTGGTACGGAAAATGCTTCTAACAAAATGTCGAAGAAGAATTTGCCATTGACACTGTGTTATCACTTATATCAATCAATAATTTTAACACTAGTCTACTTCTTTAGTATGGGGAAAGGAAAGTTAAGATGACACGAGATGTGACGTTTTTTTCTGTAAGCAATCTGTCCATTAAAATTAAGCGAACGAGGCCTAATTTTAATCCCTTTCCATTTCCATCCCTTTCTTTAAAGAAAAGAATGGGTAGGGAAATTGTATTTGACGGCAGATAAGACGCATGGGAAGGGAAAATAATCTGTTTATGTGCGTCTCCTCCTTTGTCGACAACGCATCTTCAATTGCGAATTGTCTATAGGCGGGGGCAGCTTCACCATTTTGGTATAAAAATATATCATCTTATGATATAAAAATATGAGTAACTTCTCCACTTTTTAAATAACTCAAACATTCAGGTGCTAGTGTATAATATAACCGCGCTTTTATCTTACTAACTAATATAATAAATGCAAAAGTTTAAATATATGTGTTAGAGTATTTTAAACGGTGAACGGATCACAATGAAATTTGGCATAGATGTGGACTGAAAGAACACAAAGTCAACTTATTTAGTATAATTCCACGCGGTAGTCACGGGCGAAAGATAGTACTTAAAAAGAATTTTGTTAAGTTTGTGGTGCACTTGGCACCTAAGTAATAATACAGTGAGTTCGTATTATTTTATTCTGAACATGAAAATAATTTGTTATTCATGTAGCGCGCCGAAAACAAAAGTAATATTTCACACAGACTCTAAATACGAGAGAGGAAATACTAAATAAATATACATAAAGGACTACAAATTGGGTATTTGTACTGTCAGGATGGAGAAAATACTAATATATTTTTACTTTAAAACAATAGTTTGATATTCACAAACAAGCCAATTTGTTCGTACAAAGATGTTACTGTACAGTTGGTTAGTTTTGTTCGTAATAATCCATTGAGTTTGTAGTTCAATAAATTGAGTTATTTCAGCGTTACAAAGTTACACAAGTTATATAGAGAATTGATGAACTGCTTCGTTAAACAGTTTAATGATAACGTGCAATTACGTCTATTCTATGTAACTCAAGCACGTTTTCTTGTTCTACGTGTATCTGTTATCATCATCATCATCATCATCATCATCATCATCATCATCATCACTATCACCATCATTATCATATCTGTTAATCTACATTTGAGAAATTACTTATTTTATGCTCATTGTCATACAAACTTCTATTACATATAACCCCACTAACATATCTTTAAATTATATAACTATATGCTTCCCGATTGCATTATCCGTGTGGAAATAAAAGAACAAAAGTAAATAGCCTTTGTGTTCTTCCAGATTGTCCTCTGCATCTATGCCATATTTCATCAAGATCCGTTCAGCAGTTTAGGCTACAAACTCTAACAAACATCCATCTAAACTTTCGCATTTATAATATTAGTAAGATTTACTTTTTTCGATAAAAGAAGGCAAGATTTGTTGATATTTTAAGTTTCACGAACTGACTCTTTTAGTTTAATTTTCAATTATAAAAATTACAATAATATTCACTTTCTAGTGATTCTCTCTTTTTCTTTAATCTTTGACGTGTCTACAAAGCTAACAGATAAGATATGAAGTAAACACTAAAATCTTCGCTTTTGTATACCACAGATAAGTGTTATTGTTAAAAAATCTTGTTTATTTTCTTTTACCTAGTGTAGTAACTAAATATATTTATTAAGTAAATTGGGTAGGCAATTTTATCGAAAACTTTTCTAGACCCAAATCGAGTTTGTCACTTCACCTCCGCGTGGGGAAAAAAGTTGTTTATAACATAGATTGAATTTACTACCATGTATCAAGTATTTGTTTTATTAACATTTATATTCAATTTACTATCTTGATATTTGAGAAATCTCAGACTTTTTATTAAATGTAATTTCTAATTCCGATATAACCTCAAAAAATCTATACTACTACAATATTATAAATTATGAAAGATTTGTATTTTTGAGTTTTTGTATGTATTAAAATAACTCATAAATAGTGAGCCGATTTACATTCTTTCACCAATAGCTAAGCTATCACTGAGCAATATAGGCTATATTTTATAACTATTATTTTATAATGTTGCGCTGATGAAGTAAGATATATTAGAGGAAGTTTGAAAGTAGCGCCAGTGGTGGAGTAATTGAGAAGCAAAAGGTTAGCGTGGTATGGACATGTTATGCGACGAGACGATGGCGACATAAACCTGAAAGTGTTAAGAATGAATGTGGATGGCTACAAAGAGGAAGACCGATGAAAGTATGGATGGATTGTGTGAAAAATATGCTTAAGAAGGGAGTGGATTCAGATATGACGGCTGATAGAGATGTATGGAAGAGCAGCATATACTGTGCCGACCCTCCGTAAGGGATAAGGGCAAGTTGATGATGATGATGAAGTTTCAAGCAACAGTTAGTCTTAAATAAGTTGCCGAAAATCTTAACTTAAACTTAATGAACACATGAAATAATTGAATTATTTGAAAGTGTAGTCTAGTGTTAACACTACATTGTAAAATAGGCTTTAATACAAAAAGATAAATTACATTTCAGGTCAGACGTTTTTGAAGCGGAATATGCTCGTCTACAATTTGTGGTGTCACGACTCTACTTTCCGAAGAAGTGAACGAAGCAAGTTGTGTTGGGAATTTACAATTTGGCAGCTTAATTAGGACTCCTGTGTTATTGTAATTAGAATTCTTTAACTATTTTTAAGTAACAGTAAATTGGCAACATTTCTTTTTATTAAGTAATCCAATATTTAAAAAAAAGAACAAAAGTATCTATGGTACGTGTGTAATTAATTTGATTATCTTTTCACTTGTTAAAGGTCAGAAAATTTACCCTAAAAATTCTTCCAACTTGTTTCATTACTGAACAAATGAAAACGAAATTGAACATTTCACAAGTATATCGTAGATTATTTCTCGTTTTCTTTTTAATATTTCTAAACGTGTTAAAATGTAATAACAGTAAATTTGCATTTAAAAAATTAACGTTGGTAAATACCTTATCAAATGCTAAATAACAAAAGCTTAATTTAGATAACCAAACATTACCGTATACCTCGGCTTTAGAACATTTTGTGTACGTAAATACTTAAAACAGGACTCAATCCCTGTGCGATTGGGGCTTAACTAAAGTCCATAGGTCATCGGATTTCCCGCTCAACCCTCCCTACGTACCCGCAAATGTTGACCCAGCACTTTACGGTCAAGTTTCATGCTTATTGAGGTTAAATATATCAAACTATGAGAGTATACCACACACATTATTATTTACTTTTAGACCACTTACAAAAACTAATTTTGATGGATTTTTTTAATTTGAAATTTTTCAAATTTACTCGCCGCCATTGCACCTCCGTTGTGAAGATTCAAGAACATTCTTGGATCGTTAGAGTTAAAAACCTATAATGGATTTTTTTTGTGACTGATTTTCACTGTTTGCCTTGAAGAGGCATTTACAGATTCACCGGGCTTGAGGTGGCCCAGCGCAGATGGCGCTTAGCCTAAACCTCTTTTATGAGTAACTAAGCTCGTGGGCTCCCTCAGGAGCCTCGGCTCGGGCCGTTACTTCGTTATTATTACCGGATTGGGAGGCCACCGAGATCTTAGATCGCTTCGGTGGTCGCTCCATGGAGTGACTAGGCACAAGGGTCCCCGAGAGGGGACCTCGGCTTGGGCTGTCACTCAATACGCGTTTAGCATGCCGATTCAAGGGTGCCCGAGAGGGCCTCCTATAATGGAAGGATGTAAGTAATCAAATGAAATCTTTAATTGTGTTTCTATTTTATTTTTAAAAGCCATTTTCAAACAAACCTTTATTTATTTTTCATTTCCTTATTTTGTATTGTGTTTGTTTATAATTGTATGGTTTCGATATTTAGTTTAAGGTATTATGGGACTAACATTTTTTAAGGAACCAAAGACCCTTTAAAAATTAAAGAGAAAAAAAAACATTAAATCTGTCAATAAATAAGAAGGTTAAAAACTCGTCCTTCTTATGTTAGTACAAAGGTAAATAAGCCTTTAGTTAAGCACTTAAGCCAATTTCGGAACATATCATACCTTTTTAGGAATACTTCGTAAAGGTATGTGGTGGTTCTTTGATCGGATAAAATTCCACTTTTGATACACTTTAACGAAAGGCCCTTCTTTTTTTTGTTTTCAAAGCACCAATAGCCTAATGGTTTGGGGTACGGACTACCGATCTTAAGGTCGAGGGTTTGAATCCCGCCATTCGACTAGTGAACCATATCCTAGCATAAACCTAGAGCTTAGGAATGGTTAAAGGAACTATTAATAAATTAACAAAAATATATTAATATTTTTAATGAATAAAGGTTCTATAGGTTTCTATTAATTATTTTATATCGTAAAAAATAGATTATAAATATAGTGTATGTTTTCTTCAAAATATGAAAAAAAAAATCACTTAGAGACATTATTCGATACTGATTGGTATTACAACACAGAAATATGATATCTTAAAGATCCTATTATAATTATTGAAAAAATAAATATTGAATTACAAGGGTAATAAAGTCTATTATTCCTTTACTTATAATAATAAAATTGTTTTAGCAAAGTCTTTGGTAGTAAGAAAAAAAATTTTAAAGTAAGGTTGGCAAAACGCTACGTGAATCGTCTCTCGGACGTTATTACAGTCAACTTAGTTTAGTTCGGACTTTATTTGGCTCTGTGGAATTCGAACATAACAAGCAGGTAAGCTTACTGAAATTGCTTTTCAATATTATTCCCGTAAATCTACTAACCAGGTTACTAGTTGTAATTTATTATCTCTCACTCTCTTCTAATTTTATCTAAACTTTCGCATTTATAATATTAGTAAGATGAAAATAATATTGCAAAAAATTTTATCATACTAATATTATAAATGTGAATATTTAGATGGATGGATGTTTCTTAAAGTTTGTAGCCCAAACGGCTGTACGGATTTCGATGTAATTTGATACAGATGCAGAGTATAGTCTGGAAGAATACATAGGCTACTCGCTTTTGTTTTTTTTAATTCCTCGCGGTCGGAATCGAGGGCAAAAACTAGTAAAATCTGATAACGTTTAGTGTCTTATGTCTGGTTTCCCAGTTACATTAAACCATTCGTTAGTGTTTTTGGTTATATAAATTTATGAAATGCGTTTCCGAATAACGTAACTTGAGTTTCACTGTTTTGATATTTAGTTTAACCTAACACTAATGAATCACTAAGTAAAAATAAAATAAACGCAAACTTCAGAAACCCAGCATTAAACTATAAACTATTTATCTAAGATAGATTTTTTAGATTTTCTATTAGACGTTTTAAGACATATTTTAAGTTACTTATAAATAACTTTATCAGATCATCACCAGCTCATTGAACGTCCCCACCGAGGGGCTCGGAGCCTACACTAGGCCATAGTCAACCACGCTGGCCCAATGTGGGTTGGTTGACTTCACACATATCTTTGAATTTCTTCGCTGATATGTGAAGGTTGCATCACGATGTTTTCCTTTACCGGGTAAAACCACCTTTTAATCGGGTAAATTATGTACATACAAAAATTCGAAAAATCAAAAATCACATTGGTACATGGCGGGATAAGAACTCAAGACCTGTAGATTACAAGTCAAATGCTTAAACACTGAGCCCCCGATGCTTTTAATAACTTGATCTAAGACAAACAAATTGATCCAAACGCGATGCTTAGAGGAAGCTTAAACCTTGTCTTGATAGTCATCTCAAATAACAGGATTTGCAAACAAATACAACGATTAACAAGAGATTAACGGAATTAAAACGGTAAGACGCATTAATATCAAACGATTCATCATTCCGACTCCAAGACTAAATTAATATATAGAATAGGCATAGTGAATAAATTTTTTTTCACCGGTAATATCTCTGACTGGTAGTATATCAGTTATCAAGTTTAGTGCCACCTCATGTCCTTGTATTGATATTTTACAAAATTATAGTAAATAAACTAAACAATCTTAAATAAACTAAACAATGTCACAAGATATAATGTCATTTAAACATTTAAATATAATTTTATAACACGCATTGACAATTGATTACATATGTGGTTCCGAGGCTGTCAACAGCGTTGGTGATATGTGAAAAATGTCTCAAGTGAAGTGCTAACCATGCCTATTCTATATTAATTTTGAATCTCTTTGTTCCGAGAGAAAGACTTAATTTACATGTTTCCACACAAGAAGGCATTTTGACAAGGGTGTAGTGTAGGTGACTGGTTTATACCAGTTAATTCCGGTTTGCACTTTCGCGTGACATAGACGACGTGTGTGGGGACACGTGAGGTGGATTAATGGTCTTTTACCTGCAGTTGCAGTAAGTAATTGTGTGCTCTGTTACTTTATAATGTTGATTCTTGACCACTCTATACTCTACTGTTGACATTTTCATCACATTAAAAAAACAAAAGATTGCTATTATTTTTGACAAGGATAACAGCGATAGTGCTGCCATCTTTTGATTTATAAGGTTAAATAATATGTTATTGCATGGTATTTTTAAATTTGTTCGGAAATATCGACAGATAAAACTACCATTGCATAATGTCCATAAAAAACGTAGCTTTGAAATATATTTTTTTTTATTAAAATCTAAAAGTAGACTTTGAACTTTCCGTAGTCAGATATTTTGCCTTTTATATGTTAATGAGTCTAAAACAATGTGGGTCCAAAATTCCGAACGCGTCGGGCGTTAGAAATTCCCGACATGGCCTAATAAAACTTTCTGTCGACATATAAAAGAAACCAATAAAGTTTGATTAATCTCGATATTTCAAAGAGAATTCTTTTAAATTATCGAACGTATTGTTCCCATATTTTCTTACTTTTTTTTTAAGAATAAGGGATAAAATGAAACTCAGGATAAAATATATTCAATTTTCAAGATAAAAAAGATAAGCAAATGGATTTTCTTCATTCCATTTATTGTTTAATAAATAATTCACACGTTATTGACAATATTACCAAGCGCAATAATTGTCACAAACCATTTTTTCATTCAGACACGATATTTCAATAGAGATTTGAAAATGGAAGGCAATTCGTTCTATATTTAAATTTATTATTTACTATCTGTTGCCCGCGACTTCGTTCATGTGACATTAATAAATATAGCCTATGTTACTCAGCGATTACGTAGCTTTTTAACCTTGAAAGCATTTTTCAAATCGTTCCAGTAGTTTTTAAATTATGATACATAAAAAAATCCAAGTTATTCTTCTTTATAATAATAGTATAGATATAGATAAAAATTTCGAATACGTACAATAAAAAGTATCATCTTTCTTTTATCTATTTTAGTCGTCGATTACCTTTTTTTCACTAATATGGCCAGTATTTTATTTCCAAATTCTCTTTTCAAATGTTCCTATGAGTTTTCCGTTAACGGAAAATTAATATTCAGTTCCCGTACATTCGGCAGTCATTTGTTTCGGTTCGTTACATAAATTGGCGAGTTCAAGGATGTGTTAAGAGCGAAAACTCTTTTGTGTTAGTATTTTTTTATATTATTAGGTGGCAACGAACAAGCGGCCACCTGAATGCGCCGAAATAGCGTAGTGACCGCTATCCATAGACATCTGCAATTAATCGACGGAGGAGTAGAGGATACTTTCCCTTGTTTTGCGTCTCCTCCACCGTCTAATCCACTTTTCCTTCCCATTTACTCCACTCAAAAAAAGGGATGGAAAGGGACTAAACTAGGGTCTCAGGCACCACACTCATCAGACGAAACATAGTGGTGATAAAACTTTCATTTAACCTTGGGTTGACATTGACAAAAATGTACAAAAATTAAAACCTACGTCTTTTTTTACTTTTATAAATGATTTCTTTGAAGTTTCTATTTAATAATCTGCTTGTTATTTTTAATGATAATTAGAAGGTTATTATGTAAATAATTGAAGGGAAGCAGTTCATTACCTTACTTACGTTCCCTTCGAAAGCTTTATTATTCCTTTTGAAATGTCCGAGTTCACTTAACTTGGAAAATTTTGTTAATTGACTCAGTAACAGTTGATTCAAAGAGAAACATTAAAAAGTGTGAAATTGACCGTTAAAGATTAAAAAATCACATGAATATGAAATTTCTAAATCTTAATAATAGATCTTAGAATTAGATGGATGAAGACGGTTGAATGGATCTTGGGGAATCTATACTATTATAATAAAGCGTAAACACACATTTCTTTGTTGCTTAAGATGTCAGCAATTACAGCATGTTTTTGAATAACAATTCTTTTTTTTAATAAAAAGCCTTACACTTACGTCACGCTTTAGGCTATATATTTTCACGCCAATAAACTTAGGGGTAAATATTTTGGATAAAATCCCTAATGTGGGAAAGAGACCATAAGTTGCTGCCAACATTAAAGATTGCCAGGTTTGTAATGTCATGTCAGTTTGACATTTGTTATTAATAATTTGACAAATGCAAACAATGAAGTAAAATTTTCATAATTTCATGCGGATGAAGCCGCACGGGAACAGCTAGTCTTAGTATAAGAAATCATTTATATCGTTCCAGTAATTCAGTTTATACAGTACATACAAAAATACAAATATTAAATCTTTATAACATTACTAGCTAACGCCAGTGACGCCATCCGCGTGGAATTAAAAAACCGGTGAAAGCATCCCATATGTTCTTCTAGGCCTTTCTTAACCTTTTTTTTGTTACGGCACATATTTGACCTTTTCAAAATTTGGCGGCACACAAAGAAAAAGATAAAAATTGTTTACTTACTACAACACACTTCATAAACAGTTTATGACAAAAATATGCAAAATTTGGCAGCACACAAAAGTGTCGCAACACAATGGTTGCGTATCACTGTTCTAGGCTATGCTCTACATCTGTGCCAAATTTCAGTGAGATCCGTTTAGGTGTGTAGGCTACAAACTCTAGCAAACATCCATTTAAACGTTCGCATTTATATTAGTAAGATTAGTATAGATAATTTAATATAACTACAAATGTCAGCCTTATTTTGTGAATACTGTGACCAAGTATTTGCACTTTTCACTGCTTCTTCCTTCTCAAAGTACTCTTAGCTACAACCTACTTCAATTCAATTTCCCGGAGTGCACGGATATTCCTTGACATAATAAAAAGTCTTAAGCTGGGTTGCTGAAGTTCTCATTTATTTTATCATTACTTAGTGATTCATTAGTGTTTGGATAAACTTAATTTTGAAGTAGCAAAACTCATGTTACGTAGTTCGGTAACGCATTTCAAGAATTTAATTAACCAAAAACAAAATTAATGGTTAAACGTGTCTGGGAAACTGGACATTAGAAAGTACCAATTTTACTGACTTCGCTTATTTATTTTATTTATTTAAAGCCAGTCTCACTAAATTGTAAATTGTCTGATAACAATCGAACGTTCGGATTTTGTTACTTTATCTGACAGTGACGTCATTTTTATTATCTGTGCCTCTATCAGCCAGTGGTGGGAGAGGCTCTTTATATCGAGTTTAATTTTAAAATGTTTTAATACTAGTAATGAGTTAAAAACATTTAGATTTACGTGCAGTTCCAAAGTTAATTAAAACTCGACGTCTGTTAACGATATATTTAACGTAACGTTACAGTAAAAAAAATACAGAAACAAAGTTACATTGAGTTAGGTTTTCTGATGCGAAAATCAGGTTTTCCTGTTAAAATCCTGTTAGAATTTCTCGTATGGAAGTTGAAATTTTATTTAATAAATAATGTAGGTTTAATTTTTAAATGGGTACTCAGTATAAAAATTTTAAACTCAGTTTACTGAGTTACAAGTTTTTTTACTATCTACAAAAATCCGAATCTATGGGAGAATAAACTCAAACAGATTACATTTAAGTCATAAGTTACTTAAGTGTGAAAGAGCCAGCTGGAAACCTACACGGGAACGGTTTAGTTCCTCCTGCATACGCTGGATATTTTTTGCCACAATTGTATGTTTTCTTTAGAATAATTCCGTTTATGTCATTTCTTTAGTGGCAATAAATACATGTTCATTCATTCATTCGTTCAATTATTTACTCCTTCCCTTAAAGAATCGAAAATAGATAACTATACTAGGGTTGTAACGGAACTTCGCTTCCGCATCCGCAAGTGCGGAAAATTTCGGAAGAAATATTAACTCTGCTTCCGCTTCTGTTATTTCTTATGCGGAGTTATAACGGAGGTTAATTTATGTCTTTAACAGGAGTGGGACAATCAGGTAAACTATACTAATGTAATATTAATTGTACTCTTCTCAACCCTTAGATCTAACCTAGATTGGCTGGCAACGCCCATATGTACTATATTACAATGTACATATATAACGCTATATGTCATGTGTGTATTTCAGAACACAATCGTCGTAAAGGCAGCTGTAACGTAATTAAGACGCCGGGGATATACAGGATGTTAATTTAATATTCAATTAGGTTAAGCAAAACCCAACAAGGCCGTTATAACAGAATTAGAATCCTGCATGTCAAAACATGTTATGTTTTTTTTTGTACAATTTTTGACATTTCTTTTTTTCGGGAAAAATATTTACACTGCTCTATGCCTTTTTTATACATTTTTGTTGTATAAATGTTTGTATACCTTTTTAACTTGAATAACTGATTTGTAATGTCAGCACAAAAACAAGTGAGAAATTATTAGTTGAGTCGTAGAGATTAGTATAAGAATCGTACAGCGCCCCTACTCTAAAACTGGTCTACAAACAGCGCTCGAACCGAGCTCTGAACAGACCGACCATCGTTTAATGTCTGTAAAAGATTCTAGCTTTCGCCCGCGACTCTGTCCACGTGGGATAAAAAAAAGAAAACTGAGTAGCCTATGTGTTTTTCTAGACTATCCTCTACGTCGCTCCTAAATTTCATCAAAATCCGTTCAGCTGTTTAGGCTACAAACTCTAACAAACATTCATCTATCTAAACTTTCGCATTTATAATATTAATATGATATACTCATATATTTTGGCAATGACATTAAGAATACTTTCTCGCAAATTTTCGTGCTAGGCCCCCTGCTATAAAAAGTACCGTTGTTGCATTTATGTATTATTATATCCAAAAAACTCTAAGCAAAGCTGGAGTAGATAACCTGATTATAGCTTTTCATAAATGCCATTTATGCACATTATTTCAGAGTGAATTTCAATTATTCAGTGACGCAAACATTTTATTCTAGATTAATTAATTTGCGGTCCCCTCGACCGCGGGTAAAACAGATCCACCCTTATCAATTATAGTCATTAAACCACCCGGCCGATCACAGCCGGAAACCACCCCTTCAGTACAACCCCATTCGATTCAGAAACAGGTCGAGTTATGCTTGATTATTGCTAGAATTAGCATATTCGTTACCGAGAATGAAACTGGTAAAGACATAGATTTATAAATTATTTCACTACTTTATTTTTTTTTGTTTGCTGAAAAAAATTTAAATAACTACTGTTTAATTTTATCCGAAATGTGTAATATTTTATAGAAAATGTTTATTGGATTACATAAAAATGTTTACAAATTCTACATTTGTTTTATTTTATTTAATACGTAACATAGCGCAGGATGTACGCGAAATTCGTAGCACGTACGTAGCAAGGAATATCGTGTACTGCGTAGCGCTAGGAATACGTAGCACGGTGTAGCG
This sequence comes from Papilio polytes, assembly GCF_000836215.1. Classification (NCBI taxonomy): domain Eukaryota; kingdom Metazoa; phylum Arthropoda; class Insecta; order Lepidoptera; family Papilionidae; genus Papilio; species Papilio polytes. Next base: position 148,428 of record NW_013525246.1, on the reverse strand, counting down.
CTACGTACGTGGTATTCGTAGAGGATGCTATTTTTGTGTGGGGTTTTCAAAAGATATCCTGCTTTCTAGCGGAATGAATTGGAGTCCTGTTATCTCAAAAAAAAATCCTATTGAACTTTTTGTTGTTTTTACATACATTTAAGATAAATTAAACACAGAAATCGTAGCAATACAAAGGCAATATAAAATGCTTGATATTTTTTGTGAGTAAAAATCCCTGTTCAACAATCTTTTGTCTGACGTCATCGCCTAATCGAGTCCTCGTACAAAAGAATATTGAGGACGTAGACGGCCATCATAATACAAATTTACAATGTTATGAACAGCGATGAAAGGACTTTGTATACAATATTTTATCAAAGCGCTGTAAAATGAAATATTCTATTTGTTAAGTATATTTTTTATTCGGTAATGTAAAACAAAGTAACCGGTTAATATAATTTAAATAACAGTAAGCTTTTTCTTTTATCAAGTAAAAGTTTTTTCTATAAAAATCCTTAACATGACATAAACCACCTTTGTATTCTCGCTGCTCGTTTGCCCCCTTCTCATATAAAAAAAAAACAAAAGAAAAGTAACATTTAAAACTGGTTTTGTCATTTAATATAATACAAAAATGTACTTAACTAAATTTAGCGCTAAAACTCAGAACAGGGTGCTTTATTTTTCTTATAAAATACTAGCTGTTCTATGCGACTTCATCCACATGAAATTATAAAAATTTTATATTTTTGTTTATGTTTGTCAAATTATCAATAGCAAATGTCAAAATGACATGACATGAGAAACCTTGGCAATCCTGCTTCCTTAATATTGGCAGCAACTTATGGCCTTTTTCCCACATTAGGGTTATTATCCAAAATATTTACCCCCTAAGCTATGCGTGAAAATATGTATCCTAAAGCGTGACGTAAGTGTAGGGCTTTTTATTAAAAAAAAAGAGTTATTCGAAAATATGCTGTAATTGCTGATATCTTAGGCAACAAAGAAGTGTGTGTTTACGTTTTTTTAAGAATAAATAAAACCAATTTACCATTAAAAATTAAATATATCATACATAATAAATTGAGTCGACTAAACTCTATACGTTACGGAAAATATAAATCGAGTTTGAAATTGATGTTCAAATTGCTTTTAAGAAAAAAAAAGGTTCAACACATCTGCATATAGACAGCTTTTGAATGTGTTCGAATTTGATTTAGAATTTGTGATTTGATGCGTATTTCCTTCACTTTAAATTCGAATTCAACATAATCTAACTGTACAAATTGTTTGCATACTTCATTACACAGTAACTAATCTATACTATTATAATAAAACGTAAATACACACTTCTTTGTTGCCTAAGATCTCAGCAATTACAGCATATTTTTGAATAATTTTTTTTTAATAAAAACCCCTACACTTACGCCACGCTTTAGGCTATATATTACACGCCATTAAACTTAGGGTGTAAAAATTTTGGATAAAAACCCTAATGTGGGAAAGAGACCATAAGTTGCTGCCAACATCAAGGAAGCAAGGTTGCCACGGTTTGTCATCATGTCATGTCATTTTGACATTTGCAATTGATAATTTGACACATGTAAATAACAAAATAAAATTTTCATAATTTTATGCGGATGAAGTCGCATGGGAACAGCTAGTGTATTATAAATTAGAATTACTAAGTTGCTGGAAATAAAATGCTTTTTATTTTTATTTTATTTTATAACGTCTCATGGAAGTTTTAATTAGATCTTAGAGATAGAATATTGATTTCAGAGGTGAGCAAACTGAACCGTCGTATCAGATGACAGCGCGACAAACACGTTACACGACACAAACGCACTGTTTGCTCTATCACGGCAATTTGGACTGCAAATAGCGCCCGAGCCGGGCTCTAAATAGACCGGTCATCGTTTAATGTCTATATAAGATACTAGCTTTCGCCCGCGACTCTCTCCGGGTGGAAGTAAAAAAACAAAACTGAGTAGCCTATGTGATTTTCCAGACGTCAACATCTTTGCCAAATTTCATCGAAATCAGTTCAGCTGTTTAGGCTACAAACTCGAACAAACATCCATCCATCTAAACTTTCGCATTTATAATATTAGTATGATTGCTTACATTCCATAAAACTTTCAATTGCTAATGTCTTAATTCAATTGTTTTTATGACAATGAAAGCCTTTGCTATTACCTAATTACCGTTACTATAGCTTGTAGTATTTATTCCTTTCTCGTATGACTATTTCTTAAAATTTATTAACCCACTAAGCGTATAGCGTGAAAACATATAGTCTAAAGCGTATTTGAAAAATGATTATTTAAAAATATGCCGCTACGCTGACATCCCACATAACAAAATGTGTGTTTATGATTTAGTACAGATATAGATTGTGTGAGGTTAATGACCTTGCATGAAAACTGGGCCTGAGTTCGAGTTATATTTTAACAAACCATTAAAAGTACACTAATTAAAATCACTAAAGTTACGCTTCGTTCCATGTGTGTACAAACTAGCCGTTCCGTACGGCTTCATCCTTGTGAAATTTATTTAAACTTTATAACATTTGCCAAATTCTCAATCACAAGTGTCAACATTACCGTTACCATAATAACCTTGCTTCCTTAATGTTGGCAGCTTGTAGTTTATGGTCCCTTTCCCACATGCAGGTTGTTTTTCCAAATTACCTACCCCCTAAGTTTAATAGCGTTATAATATAGCATAAAGCGTGTCGTAAGTGTAGGGCTTTTTAATAAAAAATAATTATTCAAAAACATGTGTGAAGTCAACCAACCCGCACTTGACCAGCCTGGTTGACTTTGGCCTAGTCACCCCTTATTAGGGTAGGCTCCGAGCCCCTCGGTGGGGGCGTATAGTGAGCTGGTGATGATGATGACGATGCTGTGATTGCTGACATCCTGCGAAGTAGTGTGTTACGCTTTATTATATTAGTATAGATGTATATTTTAGAAGTAATTGTAATTATTGTTTTACATTGTATTATAAAATATTCATTATCTTTTATTCGTTTGTTTAAATTTTACTTTAGTGACAGTGCAATATTCATAAAAGATAAAAAAGGTAGTCTATGGTCTACGTTATGTGGAGCGAGGCAATGAAACTGAAAATGTAACGATAATGGAAGTCTAGTTAAGATAAAACCATCATGTAGTTTATGGCGCGGTGCCTTTTTTTATTGTCAGTACGTGATATTACCCTAAACACACTGCTTTGTATAAAAATGCCTTAATTTCATTCCATATTAAAGTCACGATGTTAGTCGTTTTATTACAATAACAGTAATGTACCCATTATAATATAATATTAAGGATTTTGACTAGTTTTAAGAATACTTTTAGATTTAAAACTAAACAGTTATTTAATTTTCATGTAGTATTTTTGCATTAGCAATAAAATGTGATTATTTTGTTTATAATATTGTAACTTTTACGAGAATTACGAATAGATTTTTTATTAGTACATTTAAATTTGTCAATCAATTTTACTATTAAAACATAACTAGCTGTTGCTCGCGACTTCGCACCCGTGAAGTCATAAAATAGTAAACCTATGTTACTTACAGATAAATTACCTTTCTAATGGTGAAATAATTTTTAAAATCGGCCCAGTTGTTTTTGAGTTATATCAATACTTACAAAAATACAAATTATTCCTCTTTATAACATTAGTACAGATAGTATAGATGTGCCCTGCAGTTTATTAAGATATACTTTTATGCTAAGTTTGACTTTATTTCAACTTAGTAGGCGCATAAAAAATCAAATTAAAAGGTAAAAAAGCAACTCGTAGAATTAATTAAGAACATTTAATAGAGTAAATGGGAAGCTGGTAATTTGTGCGGATTATTCAAGTTCCATCAGCGAACGGCAAAGTTTTAACGTCCTCTGCTCTTATAAATGCAATTAAAAGCGTTCCTTGCTGTTAAAACGTGAATAATCTATAGGTATAAGATATATAACTTAATATACTAACGTACATAATGTATCTCGTTTACTTATTCGATTATTTCTTAATTTTCCTAACTTGATATTAAAACGTGTCGAATTGAAGTTAACCCAATCGACTTTTATTGACCGACTTCCCAAAAGAAGGAGGTATTCAATTCGTCGGTATATTTTTTTTTTTATTTTTTTTTTATGTGTGTTACGGCATAACTCCGC
>NW_013525246.1:127076-142657 GCF_000836215.1 Papilio polytes | reverse complement strand
ATAAGGTAGGTTTACTATTTTCAAGGAATTATTTCGTTACTTTTTAGTGTACTGTTTTTTTTGAGAATATTTTGTTTTTGGTGTATTTTTATAATAACATGTGATTTGTATAAAAATTAATGATTTTTAAACTGTTTAAATAAAACTTAATCTATGTTAAAAGAATTTTTTGTATGTATTGAAGTAACTTAAAAACTACGAGGCCAATTTAAAAATTCTTACACCATTAAAAAGCTATGTTATCAGTAAATAACATAGGCTATGTTTTTTACTATTCTTTTATTCGAGGCAGACGAAGTCGCGACCAACAGCTAATATGCTAACAACAACGAAGTAACATGCAAAAGGACAGATTCAAAGTAAAAGCAACATTTTATCTGCAATCAATCTGGCTGTGGGACCTCTTATTGTTTTATCTCCTATGGCATATAAAATAAGTTTAATGCAGCCCCGAAAGCGGTCGTTGTCGTAAATAAGATACTGTCTTCGTAAAACAGAATTCTATCAAGTTTAAAAGACGTGTATTACTTCAAATGTATTGAATGTTTTACTTTGATCATCACTAACATGTCTCATAAATCCCAACTTAAGCATTATATTTAGATCTAAAGATTAGGATTGCACGAAAATTTTGTCGATATCGATATGAACACTTATAGAAAACTTTCGTGTTAGACCTCCTTATGACTTTGTCAAATTATTTGAATCATCGTATTGATTTGATTATTTAAAACAGGAAAGATTAAATTATTTCACACAATTTGAGTAAACTATGTAAGAAATTAATTAATCTACACTTAAGTACTAGATGGTAGTTATGTAGGCATGATGCATCCCATTCACTAGAGGGCTCCCTCAACGCACGTGACGTAGCTATAATCGATTTTCCGGGAATTTGAATAGGTCATTGTTCCGTCCAGAGGCAACCGTACTATGCGTCTGACAACGTACATACCTTTGACATACTTACCTCCACCTTTTAATGATGTGAATAATGAAATATTGCAAAAAAATAGACTTGGAGTAAGCCTTTGATAAAACTATCGCACAACTATTGTGCGATTGTCGATTGTTTCGCAGCCAATTCAACTGTTTAGTTGCACAACTAAACATCGAGTGGTATGCACACCATATACGCTCATAGAAATCAAACCGCGACTAAATAGTTGTGCGATAGTTTAGTCAAAAGTGTGCGCGTTCTTAAAGATGAAATTCGTAAATAATCTCTTGAATTTTGCTTGCGTTCAAAGGACACTTTTTACTATATCCATATTGTATGATCTATTACGTATATCGTATGCCAAGTAGAAATTTCTAACAGTGGTAGAGCCCGCTTTAACATCTTCGCACGAATGGGCCGGCTCGCCCCGTGTAATACCACGACCACACAGAAAACAGGCGTGAAGTGGATCCAATTCCGCGTTTCGTCTGATGAGTGTGGTGCCGGAGGCCTAATTTTAGTCCCTTTCCCTTTCCACCCTTTTCTTAAGAGGGAAGGATGGGAAAGAAAATTAGATTTGACGGTGGAGGAGAGGCATAGAAAGAGGAAATGTCCTCTTTATGTGAGCCTCCTCCTCCGTCAACTAAGGGTAGGAAACGCATCTGCAATTGCGGATGTTTATGGGCAGCGGTCGCTTTCCATTTCGGTGGATTCGGGTGGCCGCTTGCTCGTTTGCCACCTGGTTATACCTGGTTATAAAAAAAAAAATCTTACTTAATTTTACTTATAAATGTGAACGTTTATATAGATTTTTGTTAGAGTTTGTAGCCTAAAGTGCTTAACGGATCTTGATGAAATTTAGCATAGATGTAGAGATAGTATGGAAGAACACATAGGCTACTTTCGTTTTTTTTTATTCCACGCAGACGGATTTACGGTCAACATCTAGTAGAAAAAAGCTAGAATAAGTAGTTAAGTCTTTCATATACCAGACATTTTTCATTTGTAAAAGGTCACTAATCTGTTCGTTAACTTCTGTGTTTGTTCTTAAAGAGATATCTTGAATAATTCTTTAGTTCTTGCCTCACATTTCTCGGTTGAAGAGTATAAAGATGAACTAATATGTTATTTTCTATGAACATATACACAAAGGATCTGCGTGTGTAATGAAGTATACATGTGGGATGAAGCCTTCGTCTGATTGTATCAGGAACAAAGTCGCCTTTGTGTCGCCTCCCCGCTTCCGGCACTCGTCTACCTATTTACTTTCAATGTTAGGAATATATAGTTTAGTAACACTTTATTCGATTTCATGTACACGTGAAATTGTAATAAAATGTTAATTTGAATTGTAATTTAAATTATCTAAATTATTATTACTGTCTGTTGCTCGCGACTTCGTCCACGTGAAATTAAAAATTGTGAAAAAATGTAGCCAGAGTTACTCAGCGATAACGTAGCTTTTTAATGGTGAGAATTGTAAAAATAGTCTAGTAGTTTTTGAGTTATTTCAATACATACAAATCTTACTTACTTTATAATATTAGTATAATAAATAGAAAGATATAAGTTTGCGTTGAATGGGTCCCGAAACTATGGAACCGATTTCTTTCATTGTTAAGATCTAACACATCTCCGGGTGATATAAGCTAAGTTTATTAGTACATTCTTTTTCTGCACTTACGATGACGCGAGCTGAAGCTGTTTAAATATAACAATATCTAAAATTCCTAACATTTTACGATTTTTAGTGCAAAGTACAAGGAAATACTTAACTTAAAGACCAGAGAAAGGTCAATGACATCGCGGGTCAATAAGTAATCTCTGTGCTTAAGAGAACCTTAGTACTTAACTTCCAACGTCTAGACAACCTCAGTTGATGGGATATTACGAGCCATTTGAGACCGTATTGCATACAATAACTATAACTAGCAAGACAATTCATAGTAATAAAAATATGCTTTATTTGAAAAACGTAACGTTAAAAACATAGTTTATTTATAATTTTAAAACGTATAGAGAGATAGAGAGTGTTGTCTTAACTTTGCGTTACTTAATTTTTCAAATTAAGCTTTATGATGGGTAGGAAATTAAGTTCCTCAACTGTGTATAAAATTTATGCCTGTTTTGAATATTAGTTATAGTAAGTCTGTTTTGTGATAGATGAACAAAGAGCCTGCTCTTGACGCTGATGGAGCTTTGCGACTTAACTAAAACGTCTTACCGATCTCGATAATATTTGGCATAGATCAAGATAGTCTACAAGAACAGATAGGTTATTACATATACTATACTCGTATACTATTATAATAAAGCGTAAACACACACTTCTTTGTTGCCTAAGATGTCAGCAAGTACAGCGTATTTTTGAATAATTCTTTTTTTAATAAAAAGCCCTACATTTACGTCACGCTTTAGGCTATATAATTTCACGCCATTAAACTTAGGGGGTAAATATTTTGGATAAAATACCTAATGTGGGAAAGAGACCATAAGTTGCTGCCAACATCAAGAAAACAAAATTGCCAAGCTTTGTCATGTCATATGATAATTTGACGAATTTAAACAATAAAAAAAAATCATAATTTAGTGCGGATGAAGCCGCACAGGAACAGCTTGTTCCTTGATAAGCTTTGAGTGTACACTTCATAGCAATATTACTTGACTGTAAAATAATAAAACTTACATTACACTTCTATGTCTGTGTTTATACAAAAGTGAACGTTTATTTTATGAAATCCAATTACGTTAGGAAAATAACTTAGAATATTAAATGAAGTAGTTAATAATGTATAAACATTGCCATATATTTATATAATTTTAATATGAATAACATTACGAGCACTGTACGAAGAGCCCGCGCACACATTTGACTTAACTATCGCATGACTGTTTAATCTTGCTTTGATTCTTGTGTTCTCATATGAAGGTGCGCATTCTACTCGATTTTTAGTTATGCAATTAAACATTGGCTACTAAGAATTGGCAGCGAAACAATCGACAATCGCACAACAGTGTGGGATGTTTTAGTCAAAGATGTACGCCCGCTCTAAATCAAAGTATTCTTAAATGACCTTTTATACTCGTAAGTATGGAAGTCTTCCTTGGATGGTTATTTAAGCAATCTCATACCTATTTCTACTTATTTATTGGACATTTTATGAGACGATGGGGACATAAACCAGAAAGTGTTAAGAATGAATGTGGAAGGCTACAAAGGAAGAGGAAGATTGAAGAAAGTATGGATGGATTGTGTGAAAGATATGCTTAAGAAGGGAGTGGATTCAGATATGACGGCTGATAGAGATGTATGGAAGAGCAGCACATACTGTTCCGACCCTCCATAAGGGATAAGGGCAAGTTCATGATGATACCCATTTTTACTTATTTTATTACACCAGATAGCGCTAGTCAGATCATTTTTAGAATGTTTTAAAAACAGTGGAAACTATGCTTAATTTTTTGTATCTTTGTCACAACATTTGAAGTTTATAAGTTTACGTGTGCCATTCAAAGCAATATTTCATTGTAGTGTCAGATATTGTGTCAGTCTATTGTTTGTCGACTTTTGATGTGCTGACGCTTTGTATTGATTTCGTGAATCACGCAAAATATTTCTATGGTTTCTACTTTTGTTTGCAAAGGAAGGAGATTTGATAAATAAATAAAAAGTACTCTCCTAGTGTTTATGCACCGATGGATTCCGTCTCTTAATTTCGATTAATTTGTAATAATGTTTCACGAAAACAGTAAAAAATTTAGTCATCATTCATTTTTTTTCTTATACATGCGAATTTTTAGATGGATAGATGTTTGTTAGAGTTTGTAGCCTAAACTGCTGAAGGGATCTCGATGCAATTTGGCGTTGATGTAGAAGATAGTCTGGAGCAACACATAGGCTACTTGGTTTTGCTTTTATTAATTCCACGCGAATGGGGTCTCGGGCGAAAGAGGTAAAAGCAAAAGGAGAAATATCGTTTGAAAATCTACAACGCAATAAAATCGATACCCGATAACTTTATCATAAAAATATTCTTGTGTCAAATCAATCGTATTGGTAAAGCGAATAAAATTTCAATAAGGACAAGAAGATTAAAGGGATTGTGTTTGATCGGGACTATCAAAAGGCGTCGCTTGGGAACGGAAATATGCGAGTATTATTTTTTATACATCGTTAAAGTTTTGTTAGATGTAAAAAAATCTTTATTTAGAATATTTTTATACCAATATGTGAAACCAGCGAAAGTAAAGAGTAACAGGTTAGCGTGGTATGGACATGTTATGAGAAGGGATGAATCGCATGTAACAAGGACGTTAGTTATGAATGTGGAGGTACACCGGTAGAGGTAGACCTAGAAAGAGATGGATGGATTCCGTGAAAGGTGACATGATCAAGAAGGGAGTGATGACTGACGGATGATAGAGTAATTTGGAGGACGAAAACCCGGTGTTCCGACCCTATGGGAGTAGGATAAGGCAGGGGAGATGATGATGATGTCAGATTGTAAATGGCGCTTACGAAGAGTTTAAGATTCGTTTCAACGTTCAACGCAATTTTATTTTCCTTTAATTACCAAAACTTTTATTGCAATTTGATTCTTGATAAATTTAGAAACCTATTAATTAAATGTGTTATATCAATTATAATTTCTGTTAAAAGGGAAATCATTGATTTATTAAATAGCCAATGGATGATGTTACAGATTCAACATTTAATGGGCTTTTAATCAATCGCGGAACTGCGGCCGCTGCCTTAATTAACTGCTTAAAAGCCTTTTAATGGTTCTCTATTCAGCGCTCGCGATAATACCGGCAGCAGCTTAAAGCTCGCAAATTCATTGTTCATTATATTGTTAGAAATAAAATGAAAATTGTAATTGGTATTTAAATGTTGAACATAAATGGGATTTCTAAAACCATAGGACAAAACACTTGCCATACCTAACGACCGTAATCCAAAGGGGTAGACAGACAAAATACCTACAATTTAATTTTCACAAAATTTTTCTGCACCACTTTTAAAATACATAAAATATGTAATGAATTTTATGTGCAACTAGCTTTCGTCCGCGACTCCGTCCGCTTAGAATTAAAAATACCAAAAGTGAGTAGCCTGTGTGTTCTTCCAGACTATCTACATTTGTACCAAATTTGATCGCAATCCGTTCGGTCGTTTAGGCTACAAACTCTAACAAACATCCATCCATCTATCCATCTAAACTTTTGCATTTATAATAATATTATAATGGTATGATTAAATCCGTGTTTTCTTTTTCTAATTTATTGCAACTAAGTCGTTCTAAATTGTTATATAGCGTGAGTGACAGGGGAAATAGAACAGGGGAATACCGGGATACCTCATTAATGCGGCGCTACTTCGTTAAATATTTACCTTGCTTGAACAAGTTTGTTTGTAGATTTTTGTTTTAATTTGCATATTCTTTTATATCGTGTTAGTCTATGAATTAATTCTGGTTATTAAAAATAATTAAAACCACAGTATAGATGTTTCAAATACTAAGTTATAAACTTTAAACATTGTATTTTGCGAAGTACTAAAAACCTACAAGGCATAACCCATTGAACTTACAAAGAGAACGTTCCGAGTGTCGTGTCTAATCAAATTTAGCGCCTTAACATCTGCCTTGGAGCTATTCGAACTAGATATCCTTATATTTTATGTTGTTAAGTTTACAAATGTTCCAGTTTGATTCATTCTATCAAAGGCCACTAACTCCTTTAAGAATTAACAAACAATCTTACTATTATAAATGTTAAAGTTTATATGCGAATTTTTGTTAGAGTTTGTAGCCTAAACTGCTGAACGGATTTGGATGACATTTGGTATAGATGTAGAGAATAGTCTGAAAGAATACATACGCTATTCACCTATGTTTTTCTTTAATTCCACGCGGACGGAGTCGCGGGCGAAAGATGTATTCATATAATTTCTTCTGGTAATAGTTTTAATGAATTTGAGAATACGTTTGTTCTTACCTTGACGAACTGTGATGTAATTTCAACAAGTTAGGTAGCTCCCAATGTCGATTCTAGTTGTACTTTCTCTTTGGGAGAGATTTTCAAATCATCCTCTTTTTGTTCCAACAGTACGGATATAAGAGACTCGTGTGAAAATAATTCTCAGATCTATGTATGTCGCCCTATTAGGCGCCCTGGGCGGACGCCCACTCGAGGCACTGGTAACACCGTATCGTCTGGTTCACTTGCATACGGCAAAATTAGCATGAAACGTGTTTTAGTCTAGGAATCGTAAAATAAGTCATTTAAATCGAGATTTATCTCAAGTCTTAGAATTTTATGACGTATGAAATATGGGCAATAAATGCATCAATATTGCGTTCCAATCATAATTCTATTTGCGATAATAGAGGTATAACTGCCAAAGTCTAGACTTCAGTAAGTGCTGCATGCACTTAAAATGCACTTAATGTACTTAAAGTTACGTGACATAATTTTACTTAACACTATCAGATCGAAAATCAATAATCTGCTTATTCTTTAACTCTGGAACATAAGAAATTATTTAAAATGAAAATAGTAGAAATTCAAACCATACTAAAGACTTTGCATGTTTGTACCTTTAAATCTAAGTAAATACTTATCGAATTTACACAAACCTTTTTGCATTGGGAAGATAAATTAGTAAAGTATGTTATAGGCGTTTTAAAATCACGCTATAACCATTATAAGATAAGCAGAAAGAAAAAAAGAGAAAGCGACAGGTACAATTGCACTGCACTAGTCTCCCTAACATCAAAAGGGCGTTTACACGGTAACCACAACAACATGCTGCCAACATTAATATGTCCGGAATGTGGATACACAGAGCTCTAATCTATCCGGACACCGATAAACTCCGACCCCGTGAAATACAGTTAGAGTGGACACTTTAACATGCAAAGGTCTATGTAGAATGGTAACCATTATATGAAGACACGTGTGATCGATAAATTGTGTTTTTACGTATGTAACTCTTCAACTCTGTAAATAAAAAAAAACAATTAGGTATTGTTTTTTCTCTCTTTTTAATAATGCCTGCAATTAAGTTCTATTCAAATACTAAACTTACTAATATTATAAATGCGAAAGTTTGATGGATGGATGTTTGTTAGAGTTTGTAGTCTAAACTGCTGAATGGGTTTCGATGAAATTTGGTATAGACGTAGAAGACAATCTGGAAGTACACATACTCACTTTGTTTTTTTTTTTAATTCCACGCGGACGGAGTCGCGGGCGAAAGCTAGTGAGTCATAACTTAATCTGTACCAATATTATAAGGTGGAAATATTATTTTTGTATGTAACGAATACATTATAAAACTACGGTATAGAATTCTAAAATTCTTTCGCCATTAGAATTCCGCGCATACGAAGTAGAGCATAAAAGCGATATTGCTTAAACAGTTGGTTGGTTGGTTAAATATGGATTTCAAGCAAAAGAGGTACTCACGTAAATATTTATTTAAACACTAAATATTGTAATAGTGTCTATTTTTCTGACCCTATTGTATAGTTATGACGTTATTGGCGAAAGATAACTCACGTCTAAAACACTTTTGACTTTATTAAAAAGCCAGTGAGATATTTTAATATATAGATGGGCAGTGGGTCCATTAAATGGTAACCTTTACTCGGTTAATAGGTTGTTGATAAAATGTGTCGTATGTGATACAGCGACCTGCGTTCATTCGATTACAAAGCCGCCATGCTGCAATGGATATCAATTTTGGATTGATTGAAAACTCATCCACCTATTTCATCCATGTGACATAAACGAAATTATTTTACACTACCTTTGCCGGTGACTCCGTCCGCGTAGATTAAAAGAAAATAAAAGCAAGTACCCTATGTGTTCTTCCAGACTACGTTCTACATAGATGCCAAATTTCATCGAGATCCATTCAGCCGTTTGGGCTACAAACTCTAACAAACATCCATCCATCTAAACTTTCACATTTTTAATATTAGTAAGAAGTAAGATTAGCTGATGCTCGGGACTTCGACTACGTGAAATTAAGAAAATAATAAAATACATAGCCTATATTACTCAAAGATAAATTACCTAATGGCGAAAGAATTTAAAAAAACGGCTCAGTGGTTTTTGATTTATTTGAATTCATACAAAAATACAAATATTTTCATCTTAAAATAGCCTATGTTACTCAGCGATAACGTAGCTTTATAATGGTGAAAGAATTTTTGAAATCGGTTCATTAGTTTATGACTTATTTCAATATTTACCAAAATTTGAAAATACAAATCTATCTTATTTAATAAATTCGTATAGTATAGCTTTCACGTGGATTTACAAAAAATTAAGTAGCCTATGTCTTCTAGACATCCATTTGTCTAAACTTTTGCATATATTAAGTGAGTAAGTTTTTCTGTACCAAACCTTCCATCCATCTAGTCACCCCTTATTAGGTTAGACTCCGAGCCCTTCGGTGGGGACGTATAATGAGCTGGTGATGTTAAACCATAGGATTGTAATAAGTTTTATTAGGAATTGTATATTAAAATAATTTCACTCATTTCCAATTATCAAATTTATTGTCAATCATTTTATTTACAATAAATAAACATCGAGAGTAACTACAAATAGTGATAATATGTATATTTGAAGACCTCATATACGGTTATATTTTAAGAGCGTAAAAGTTACATTTTAACATAAATTAGATTAACAGGAAGTTACTATGACACTTAAAGCCGAATACTAAAATTATATTTAAACATGTAACAGCGTAAATAATAAGGTCACACAATTTTGACGCCTGTCAGATTGTAAGCGGCGCTTACGTGTTCCAGTATTCGGTCATTGAAGGTACTGATCGACGTTACACTATGTAACGTTGGGCGTAACATTCGCATCGGAAGTTCAACGATCGCTAGTTGCCCCGACTCATACTGATTGCATTAATGCTCGCCGTGTAACATGTTACGTTACACCGAATAATGTCAGTTAGGACTTTAAAATTGAATTTAGAAAATAACAATTGACTTTTCCGATTGTTTCATCGTTACTTAGTGATTCATTAGTGTTAGGTTGAATTAAGTTTCAAGAGTAAATTCAAGTTACGTAGTTCAGAAACGTACGTGAAGTTATCGAACCATAAACACTAACAAATGGGTAAAAACTATAAGTAAACTTATTTTGTGTAATGTTTATTAAATGTTACATACAAGGTTGCAGTTTTCGCTCTTAAAATATAAACAGTTTTATATAATTTTCAGACCTGGCAGATGTCTAAAGATTTTATTTATTTGTAGGTAAAATATATATGCCAGATCTGAAAGAAATCTAATACGATTTCAAGCTCTTTTTACTTACATATAAAATACAATTTAACTAACAATTACATATAAAATAATACAATAAGAAAGACTTTAAGACTATTTAAGATATGACTGGATTTTTTCTATTTTATAAATGTAATTTAGTAAAAATTACTAATCCTTCGTAATACTGGCTGATATATTAAAATACATAGTACGTATTCTTACTTTAAAGTATTACTAAAAATGAAATATTAAAAAAAAGATTGTTACAATGTACCGGACAGTAACTGCGTCTAGAAATTCCAAATTTGAATTACTCCCAACCGTTACCCCGCTCAGTCCCCACGTGAGAATAAAAGTTTCATCAGCCCCACCTTTAATCCCACTCTCACAACAAGGTGACAGATGGAATCGTTATAAAATAAGTTCCAACCAGACGACAAGACTCTCGTCGGAAAAGGTAGGACGTATGAAGCTTTTTATTCTCATCCGTCTCCACGTAAGGACAGAGCGGGGTTACGAATAATCCCCAAATTTGGACAAAAATTATATTTTAATTACATTTTTTTAAATGTACTATAGCGCGACCATTGGCTTTATTCCACTTGACAGGCTATAAATTGTGGTATTTTGTGCCTATTATATCCGACATGTTGGCGCTGACGGTTACGGTTGGTGGTGGAATCTCGTACTAACAATACAGGCGAAGCAAGAACTGTCATTTCTACGCAGTATATAGAGATCTTTGGACGCGACTGACAATTTTCACCCGTCCATTGCTGCCTTGATATCCAAATTGTTAAATAGCTATAAATATTAAATAGTTTATTTATGTTACTGTTTTATTTATACAACAGTGGTAGAGCCCGCTTTAACATCATCACGAATGGACCGGCTCGCCCGGTGCCATACCACGACCACACAGAAGAGAGGCGTGAAGTGAGAGCAATTTCGCGTTTCGTCTGATGAGTGCGGTGCCGGAGGCCTAATTTTAATCCCTTTCCCTTTCCACCCTTTTCTTAAGAGGAAAGGATGGGAATCAGAATTGTGTATTTGACGGTGTAGGAGACGCTTAGGAAGGGGTATGTGCTTTTTATGTGCGTCTCCTCCGTCAATTAAGGGCAGGCAACGCATCTGCAATTGTGGATGTTTATGGGCAGCGGTCGCTTTCCATTTCGGTGGATTCAGGTGGCCGCTTGCTCGTTTGCCACCTTATATTATAAAAAAAACGCATACCTAAAGACTTACTTTATCCGATATTAAAAAAATGTACTTTAAAATCTATTAAAGTATAATAATAAAACATTTAGGTTTACATCTAATTAAAAGGCACTGAGTCAAGTCGTACGAAAAGTTACAAATTATACGAAGAAAACTTGAAATTGTTAAATTACTTTGACAATTACTATATGTAATTAAAAGTATTTATTGAATATCATCAGAATTGCTAGTATTATTTACAATATAAAGATGAACGATTTGTATTTTTGTATGTATTGAAACTCAAAAACAACTAGAAAGATTTTAAAAATTCTTTCACCGTTAGAAAGGTGATTTATGTGAGTTCAATGTGAGTAACATATATTATATTATTTTAACTTACAGCGAACGAAGTCACGAGCAATAACTAATCTTAAATAATTATTACCAGTAATTAAGAGCGGAAATTTAAAATAACCAACAAAGCAAAGTAACACAAAATTTATTTAAACTAGCAATATTGATGAATTCAAGTATACAAAATATAAAGGATATAAATTAAATATATAATTTCTAAATATCACATAACATTTATATGACATTTTACACTAACATATCAAATCCTTATGTGCAATCGCATATGTAAATATTTATGTACAACACAACTTAGAATATAAATAACTTAAATATACTAAGAATATAATATATACAAATATAATCAACGTCAACACTAAATAATACACTTTCAAACTTTTTTTTCTGGTTTTAAATTAAAACAAACTCTAGCTTGAAAGCTACCCCGAAGATTTATTCCGACAGAAACAACAATAGTGGTAGAGCCCGCTTTAACGTCATCACGAATGGGCCGGCTCGCCCGGTGTAATACCACGACCACACAGAAAACAGGCGTGAAGTGGAAGCAATTCCGCGTTTCGTCTGATGAGTGTGGTGCCAGAGGCTTAATTTTAATCCCTTTCCCTTTCCACCCTTTTCTTAGAAGGAAAGGATGGGAAAGAAAAGTGGATTTGACGGTGGCGGAGACGCATAGGAAGGGGAAATATACTCTTAATGTGCGTCTCCTCCTCCGTCAATTAATGGTAGGCAACACATCTGCAATTGCGGATGTTTATGGGCAGCGGTCGCTTGCCATTTCGGTGGATTCAAGTGGCCGCTTGCTCGTTTGCCTCCTTATTAAAAAAAAAAAAAACGGTACTAACTAATTTTGACGTTATATTTATATGAAGTTACATATCAAATTTTATACGTAATTTATTTAATAAATAGTTTTTATATTATTTGGAGATTTTAATACAAATTCCATCAAAGAATTAAAATTGTTAACGGCTAAGAAAAACGCCTAATTTGGTTGAATTTTTAAATGGAAGGATTTTTATGGACCCTGGTAATACCCAAATATCAAAAACAATACAGATTTTATACAAAACTTATCTGGGGACAGTAACATTTTGTTTATTTCTGAATAAAAAAAAAACACACATATTTGATTTCCAATTTAATTTCCATAATGTACATATTTTTCAATCTTGTATAAGTTTTTAATTCGAATAAGTCAATTTATTAAATTACATGTAATTTTCTCATTTTATTGATAATTTTACATTATAAATGGTCCAGTAAATATTTATAATAATTACATTAGTCATACAATAATACAAAATACTCTAAATTAATATTGCTGATACGTACTTTCGATATATTAATGAAATTACTATATACTTAATACCTAAAGAATACGTATTTTAAATCTCAAACTTGGCACATAACCTAAAATAAAATACAAAGATTGCATCTTTGGCGCTGTAACTTTGACAAGCGCCACAATAACTCCGTTAAGTACGATTGAATATTATTTAAAATTTAGCGAAATGTGTCAAAAGTATTTTGAGTTTAACACTAGCGATATACCTTTGCTTATATGATGGGAATTTGAAAATGGATAAGTTCATAAATCGATATGTATTGAAAAGATACCGCCAATGTTATTCTCACAATCTTCAATCGCGTTGACTTCAATCGAGGCGCTTGTCGTTAACTCTAAGATCCAATTGGTCTCAATAAAATAACTCGCACACTATAACTAACTCGGCCGCGTTCACTTAGTCACTTATTACACGAACACCGGCCCTTCACTTTCCACTCACAGGACGTGCAAGTTCTCACAATTCTTGAATTTAGAATCCTCCTTACCGAAGATCCAAGTCAGCATTTGTCTTGCTTTCATACTAGCCCTGACAACTCCTCTAGATTTATACCAATGAGCTGGTGAAGACTCCCTTCCACCTTCAGCAGAATACTGCTGTTTCTTAAGCCTTATCTGGTTCAGAATACCAACTAGTAACTCATCTACATTATGATTTATACCAACAGACACTTCTATGAACTTTGCTTTGTACGTGCAAGCGAGACATTTGCCATCTGAAAGAAAAAAAATTGAATGCTTTACTCCATTTTAATTAGCTGTTAATGAAAGTCAGATGTTCTCCTTCAAAGGATTCCTTCATTAAGAAATATGCGCGTGCAATTTCATAGAAACCGCTAACAAGCTCGCCTGGGAAATCAATTTATTTCTTAAATAGGGGAAGAATGAGGGCAATAAATTCTGTCGTCGGCAAACTTTTTTAATCATTTCAATACAAATTCAGTCACTTTGAAGGAGTGAGTCAATTTAGAGAAATTTTATACAAAGTAATATTTTTAAAGTCTGCTTAATATAGATTCTTATAAAATACATACTACACACATCTAATCTAGGCCTAAATATCATTGTACGTATCGATTTTTCTGTATGTTATAACTTGAATAACTCATTGCGAATTGCCATAAATCAGTTAAAATCTCTTTTAAAAGATTGTAATTTTTATTTGCTCACCTTGTGTGGAGACAGCTCTACTCCTGGCCAGGTCTATCTTGTTGGCGACGAGGAGTGCCGGCCTGGAGCGCAGCATATCGCAGTCCAACATCCTCGCCAGCTCCTGTTCTGCCTTCTGGAAGGATGCCTTGTCCACCACAGAGTATATCACCACGAATGCATCAGGAGGCTCGAAACGATCTATTTCTTCCTGTGAAAATACAATCACTCTTTAATCGGTCTTTTCTGTTAATTTCATAGATTCTTTTCCGATGACGATAATTTCTTTTTTTCTTTTTGAACATTTTACCAATTCTTTCTATTTCGATATTTTTTTCAAATAGTGAGCGAAGCTTACTTTGTATTAAAATAAATAAATAAATAAAAATAAAATAATCTTTATTATTAAATCAAGTAAGTTACAAATCAATCATTTGTTGGTACTTCCTTTTAAGTAACCAATAGGCACTTGTGTTAGGAAGTCCCTCTCTTCTGTGTAACACATAATGTAAGATATTCTTGCACAATCTATGCTATGATAAGAAAATAAAACTAATTAATAGAATAGTGTCAATCATGTGATTGTGTGATAATTTTGTTCTTAGTAGTTGTTCGGTTTACCTTTGCACTAGTACAATTAACGAAGTATAATTCTGATTCTTCACCATTTAGTAGAATGGACACCTTTTGCTCGGAGCTGTCGACATCTGAAAGATACAGATATTTGTAAAATCTCTTACATTAAAATTTAAAGAGCTTTATTCCAATACATTTCTTAATAATAATTTTAGCAGTTTCTATATTCTCTTACCAAGTTTATTTCCTTTTACAATTTGACAGACTTTTAGTATAGTTCTCGTTCGTAAAAAGATGTTCGTTTTTATTACATTGTCTGCTGAGTTTGTAGAAAATAAACTGAAGAATTTCCCGTTAAACTGTCCGGGCCAACTCATGGTAGCGAAATAAAAGCTTCTAAGAACAAAGGAATATACAGAGAAAGTAGACAATTGTGTTTGCTTGCGATATTTACTTATTGTAACCGTCTCTTATGTCGCTTATAGAAAAAGAACATTTGTTGAAGTAAATGAAACTTCAGAGAAAATTATTTATGCCCAACTTTCAGTAGGTTTAAATTCAGTTTTTTGTAGATTAAAACGCCCCATTCTTTGTGATGGTAAATTTTATGTTTTGGATACTGCTTGTTTGCACACCTTTGACTAAACTATCGCACAACCGATTAGTCGCTCTTTGATTCCTATGAGCTTATATGGAG